>NW_022437035.1:7276815-7329357 GCF_009761245.1 Sapajus apella
CCATCTTTAAAAAAAAAAAAACAAAAGCAAACAAAAAAATAAATAAATAAATAAAACAAGCTGTTTATTGGCAGAGGTGCTTCCAGGAGGGAGCCTGGTCCGTGAAGATGTCTGCCTCAAAAAAAAAAAGAAGGAAGTGTGAGTTTTTCAACTTTGTTCTTTTTCAAGATTTTTATATTATTCTGAGTCAATTACATGTGAAATTTAGAATCAACTACATGTGAAATTTAGAATCAGCTTGTCACTTTCTACAGAAAAGCCAACTAAGATTAATGCATTGCTGAGGGCACAACCCTCATTACTCAATCACCTTTTAAATGCCCAACCTTATCATACTATTACAGTGGGGATTACTTTCCAGCACATGAACTTTTGAGGGACACATTAAAACCATAGCACTGCCGGGCACGGTGGCTCAAGCCTGTAATCCCAGCACTTTGGGAGGCCGAGGCGGGTGGATCACAAGGTCAAGAGATCGAGACCATCCTGGTCAACATGGTGAAACCCCGTCTCTACTAAAAATACAAAAAATTAGCTGGGCATGGTGGTGCGTGCCTGTAATCCCAGCTACTCAGGAGGCTGAGGCAGGAGAATTGCCTGAACCCAGGAGGCGGAGGTTGCGGTGAGCTGAGATCGCGCCATTGCACTCCAGCCTGGGTAACAAGAGCGAGACTCCGTCCCAAAAAAAAAAAAACCATAGCACTTTGTCCTAGCCCCCAAGATTCATGTTCTCTCATGTAAAATACATTCCTTTCATCTCAATAGCCCAGGATGGAGTGCAGTGGCATGATCTCTGCTTGCTGCTGCCTCAACCTCCCATGCTCAAGTAATCCTTCCCCACAGCCCCACAAGTAGGTGGGATTCCAGGCATGTGCCACCACACCTAGTAATTTTTGTGTGTTTTTTTGCAGAGAAGGAGTCTCGCTATGTTATCCTGACTGGTCTTGAATTCCTGGACTCAAGTGATCCTCACCTCGGCCTCTCAAGTGCTAAGATTACTACAGGCATGAACCACCTCACCTGGCCAGCCCTAAAGTCTTAACTTGTTTCAGCATGAACTCAAAAGCCCAAAGTTCCAAATCTCATCTAAATCAGATGTGAATGAAACTCAAGGCACGATTCACCTTGGGGCAAATTTCTTCCAGCTGTGACCCTGTGAAAGCAAATTATCTTCTTCCAAAATGCAATGGTCGGACAGGTTTTAAGACAGACATTCCCATTCCAAAAGAGAGAATTAAGCAAGAGGAAAGGAATAATTGGCCATGAGTAATCCAAAACCCAACAGGGAAAACAACACTCAATCTTAAAAGCTCCAGAATAATCTTCCTTGACTTCACGTCCCACTTCCTGCCGGTGGGACACCGATGTGGGTGATGGGCCCCCAAGGCCTCAGGCAGAATGCCCCTATGGCTTTGCGGGGCTCAGCTTACACTTCAACAATTCCAAGAGTGGCATGCATGCTGGTAGCACTGCAGGTCTTGATGGCATTCCCAGTCCCATGGTTCCGCTAGGCATTGCCCTGGTGGGGACTTTCTGCAGCAGCCCCGGCCCCACATTTCCACTCAGCGTTGCCCTAGTTGGGGCTGTCTGTGGTGGCTCCACTCCTGTGGCAGGTTTCTGCCTGCAAATTCACGCTATTCCAATACATCCTTTGAATCGAGGTGGAGGGCCAAGAGCAGTGGCTCATGCCTGTAACCCCAGCGCTTTGGGAGGCTGAGGCAGGCAGATCACTTGAGGTCAAGAGTTTCAGACCAGCTTGGCCAACATGGCAAAACCTCATCTCTACTAAAAATAAAAAATTAGCTGGGTGTCATAGCACACGCCTATAATCCCAGCTAATCGGGAGACTAAGGCAGGGGAATGGTTTGAACCAGAGAGGTTGCCCTGCAGTGAGCTGAGATTGCACCACTGCATTCCAGCCTGGATGACAGAGCAAGACTCTGTCTCAAAAAACAAAAACAGAAAGAAAAAGAAAAAAGGGCGAGGCACGGTGGCCCACACCTGTAATCCCAGCACTTTGGAAAGCCAAGGCAGGTAGACTGCCTGAGGTCAGGAGTTCTAAGACCAGCCTGGACATGGTAAAAACCCATCTCTACTAAAAATACAAAAATTAGCCAAGTGTGATTACAAGGTGGGCACCTGTAATCCCAACTACTCAGGAGGCTGAGGCAGGAGAATTGCTTGAACCTGGGAGGCGGAGGTTGCAGTGAGCTGAGACCATGCTACTGTGCTCCAGCCTGGGCAACAGAGTGAGATTCCGTCTCAAAAAAAAGAAAAAACAAAAAAATATGAAATCTAGGTGGAGGCTGCCATGCCTTCATAGCGCTTGCATTTTGTGTGCCTGCAGAATTAACACTACAAGGTTGCCACCAAGCTTTATGGTTTATGTCTTCCAGAGCAACTGGTCAAGCTGAGCCTTGGCCCTTTGAGTCAGGGTTAGGTTGTCCTGCCCTGGAATACAGGAAGCAAGAGTCCCCAGGCATCCCTGGCCACCAAGCCCTTGGAAAGCACTCCTGGCCCATCCTACCATTCTACTTTCTTACTACTATAGGCCGGCAATGGGAGGGGCAACATTGCAGATCTTGCAATGCCTTCTGGGTTTTTCTTCCATTGTCCTGATGATTAGCACCTGGCCCCCTTCTAGCATACTAATCTCCATAGCAAAGGGTCTCTGGGACACACCCTTGGTATTCTCTCCTGAATGACTTTTTCACTCACTGTTCTCCAAATCTTTCTGCCTTGCTTCCCTTTTGATTTTAAATTCTGTCCTTAAGTAATTTTTCTTCCCTCTCGAAGCTTAACATAAGCAGTTAAAAGTACCCATGTGGTCTTCAGCCTGGAGAGCTGTCAGCCCCTGAGGCTCTCGGCTCAATAGGCTGCTGGCCATTAAAAAAAAAAAAAGTAGCCATGCGTGGCCAGGTACAGTGGCTCATGTCTGTAATCCTAGCACTGTGGAAGGCCAAGGCAGGAGAATTGCTTGAGTCCAAGACTTCGAAGACCAGCCTGGGCAACTGGGCAACACAGTGAGACATTCTTTCTCTGTTTCTGTCTCTCTCTCTCTCTCTTTTTAAGTAGACTGAATGCTTTGCTGCTTAGATATTTCTTCTGCCAGATAACCTAATTCATTGCTCTTAGGTTCTGCGTTCCATAAAGCCCTCTGGCATGGACACAATCCAGCCAAGTCCCTTGCCAATTTATAGCAAGGATGGTCTTTATTCCAGTTTCCAATACCTTGTTTCTCATTTCTGTCTGAGGCCTCATCAGAATGGCCTTTACTATCCATATTTCTGATAGCATTCTAGTCACAACCACTTAAATAATCTCTAGAAGTTCCAGACTTTCCCTAGTCTTCTTGCCTTCTGAGACCTCGCCAGAATTGCCCTTAATGCTCCTTTCATGGCAATACAGGCCTTTTCTAGTCTGCTCCTTCAAATCCTTGCAGCCTCTACCCTTTACCGAGTTCCAAAGCTACTTTCACATTTTTAGGTATTTATTATAGCAACAACCCCACATCTCAGTACCAGATTTCTCTTAGTACATTTTCTGTTGCTATCACTAAAGAGTTGAGACTGGGTAATTTATAAACAAAAGAAACTTATTTCTTATAGTTCTGGAACTGGGAAGTCCAAGGTCAAGGGGTTGTACCTGGCGAGGGCCTTCTTGCTGTTGGGGACTCTGTAGAATCCTGAGGCAGCACAGGGCATCACATGGTGAGAGGGCTCCTGAGAGGGCCAAACTGGCTTTTTGTAACATACCCACTCTAACCCCCTCCAATGAGAACATGTTAATTAATGCATTAATACATAATTAATTAAACATTAACCCATTAATGAGGGGAGAACCCACATTACCCATTGTAAGGCTGGTTGCCTCGCCGAGAGGCCGGACACACCCACCTCTGTGCCGGGCACCAGGCTCTGCACTGGGCACCTAGCTCTGCCGCCTGGCTCCCCTGGAAGGCTCCGGCTAATGCAACCCTGGCTGGCTCTTGCACCGGAAAACCCGCCCAACAACCCACCAACCAATAGCGGCCCGCACCGGAAAACCCGCCCAACAACCCACCAACCAATAGCGGCCCGCACCAGAAAACCCACCCAACAACCCACCAACCAATAGCGGCCCGCACTGGAAAACCCGCCCAACAACCAACCAATAGTGGCCCACCCCGTCTCAACCCTGCTCCCCTGGAGCCAGTCAGAGCACCCAGCTGTTGCTCGTTCCTCATAGCCATAAAAACCCCATGCTCAACTTCTCTGGCCCCTTTCCCCGGGACCATGGAACCTCACCCAGGAGCTGAATAAACATGGCATTTAATTTCTTATACTGGCCTCAGTTTCCTCATTTTAAACTTGGCAATGACCCTTACAACCATCACTTCTTAAAGACCCCATCTTTTTTATTTCTGAGATGGCTCTGGCTCTGTTGCCCAGGCTGGAGTGCAGTGACACAATCGTGGCTCACTGCAACTTCTGCCTCCCAGGCTCAAGCGATCCTCCCACCTCAGCCTCCCAAGCAACTGGGACCTTAGGTACATGCCACCAAACCCAGCTAATTTTTAAAAAATATTTTGTGGCCGGGCGCGGTGGCTCACGCCTATAATCCTAGCACTTTGGGAGGCCGAGGCAGGTGGATCACAAGGTCAAGAGATCGAGACCATCCTGGTCAACATGGTGAAACCCCGTCTCTACTAAAAATACAAAACATTGGCTGGGCATGGTGGCGCGTGCCTGTAATCCCAGCTGCTCAGGAGGCTGAGGCAGGAGAACTGCCTGAACCCAGGAGGCGGAGGCTGCGGTGAGCCGAGATCGCGCCATTGCACTCCAGCCTGGGTAACAAGAGCGAAACTCCGTCTCAAAAAAAAAAAAAAAAAAAAAAAAAAAAATTTGTACAGACAGGGTTTTGCTATGTGGCCCAGGCTGATCCCAAACTCCTGAGCTCCAGCGATCCACCCACGTCAGCCTCCCAAAGCGCTAGGATTACAGATATGAGCCACAGTGCCTGCCCCCACTCTGTTTTGTTTTTGTTTTTGAGACAGGGTCTCGCTCTGTCAGCCCGGCTGGAGTGCAGCAGTGTGATGATGGCTCATCACAGGCTCAAATGATCCTCCTGCCTCAGCCTCCCAGATAGCTGGTGTTACTGGAAAGGGGTCCCAATCCAGACCCCAAGAGAGGGTTCTTGGATTTTGCACAAGAAATAATTTGAGGTCAATCCACAGAGAACAGTGAAAGTAAGTCTATTAAGTAAGTAAAGGAATAAAAGAATGGCAACTCCATAGGCAGAGCAGCAGTGTAGGCTGCTCAACTGATTAAACTTTTAGTTATTCATTTATTTACTTATCTTTTGAGACAGATTCTCTCTTTGTCGGCCAGGCTGAGGTGCAGTGGCGCAATCACGACTCACTGCAGCTTCCATAGTTCAAGCGATTCTCCTGCCTCAGCCACCCAAGTAGCTGATATTACAGGTGTGTGCCACCACGATTGGCTAATTTTTGTATTTTTAGTAGAGATGGGGTTTTGACTTATTGGCCAGGCTGGTCTTGAACTAAAGTTCTCTGCCCACCTCAACCTCCCAAAGTGCTGGGATTACAGGCGTGAGCCATCACACTCAGCCTATTTCTTGATTATATGCTAAACAAGCGGCAGATTATTCATGAGGTTTTCAGGAAAGGGTTGGATAATTCCTGGAACTGAGGGTTCCTCCACCTTTTAGACTATATAGGGTAACTTCTGGTTATTTCCATGGCATTTGTAAACTGTCATGGCACTGGTGGGAGTGTCTTTTAGCATGCTAATACATTATAATTGGCATATAATGAGCAGTGAGGACAACCAGAGGTCACTTTCATTGCCATCTTAATTTTGGTGGGTCTTGGCAGGCTTCTTTACCGCATCCTTTTTTTTTAAAGTCTTTTCCCCCTACCCACCCCCAGGACAGAATCTCACTCTGTCGCTCATGGAGTGCAGTGGTGTGATCTCAGCTCACTGAACCCTCTGCCTCCCGGGTTCAAGCAATTTTTCTGCCTCAGCCTTCCAAGCAACTGGGACTACAGGCGCGTGCCACCACACCTGGCTAATTTTTGTATTTTTAGTAGATACAGGGTTTCACCACATTGGCCAGGCTGGTCTTCAACTCCTGATCTTGTGATCCTCCCACCTCGGCCTCCCAAAGTGCTGGGATTATAGGCATGAGCCACCACCCCTGCCCTTTTTACCACATATTTTTATCAGCAAGGTCTTTGTGACCTGTACCTTATGCCAACCTTCTATCTCATCCTGTGACTAAGAATTCCTAACCTCCTAGGAATGCAGCCCAGTAGGTCTCAGCCTTATTGTACCTAGCCCTTATTCAAGATGGAGCTGCTCTGGTTCAAAAGCCCCTGACAATGGGAGTACAGGTGTCCACCACCATGTCCAGCTAAGGCCCCACCTCTTAATGCTGTTACATTGGGGATTCTGTTTCCAACACATGAACTTTTTGGGGCCACATTCAAATCATAGCATGGGAAAGCACCCAGTCTTTCCTGCAGTAAGTATGTTAGCTGTAGGTTTTTCATAGCTGCCGTTTATCATTTGGAGGAGTTCCTTTCTAGTCCTACTTCATGTGTGTTTTTGTCATGAAAGAATGTTAGAGGTTGTCAAATGCTTTTCCTGCATCTATAGAGATGATTGTGTAGTTTTTATAATTTATGCTATTGATATTATGTATTGTATTAATTGATGTTTGGATGCTTAGCAAATTTGCCATTCTGTGATATATCCCACTTGGTCATGCTGTATATGTTGGGTTCTAGCCTATTGTTAAATTGGGTTGTCTTCTAATTATTGAGTTGTAAGATTTATTTGTATACTGTGGATACAAGTCCCTTATCAAAGATGTTGTTTGAAAAGATTTTCTCCCAGGTTTTTCTTTTCATCCTTTTACAAATGAGTCTTGGCTGGGCTTGGTGGCTCACGCCTCCAACAGTTGCCAACATATTTCCCAGGGGCTGGACATTTTTGTGGGATTTCTTTTTTTTCTTCGTCTCCACGTATATCACGTTGGAAGGGAAACAGTCAACACTTGAGGAACTTTCGTATTCACGGCCTTGTGTGTGGCGCTGAGTGCAGATTCTCCTCCCCAGCCTTTGGATGACTGGCCTGATCAGCTTCATGTGGCTCCCTCTGGTGTGAGCCAGAGCTGATTGTCAAATTGGAGGGTGCTGGCTCCAGGGATGACAGGGATCTCCTGCAGGGAAGAACATCCTGAGTGTGGCTGGGGCAGGGAGGGGAAGAGCACTGGATCGAGAGTCCACAGATCTGAATTCAGTATCAGGATGGACCTCTTCGGGGCTGTGCAACCTTGGGGGAGTCGCTCCTTCTCTCTGAGTCTCCATGTCTTCATATGACAGAGGTGGGTAACTGGGGACATAGGCAGAGACTGGATCCTTCTGCCTTTATCTTTTTTTGTTTTTTTGAGATGGAGCTTCACTCTTGTCACCCAGGCTGAAGTACAGTGGTGCAATCTTAGCTCACTGCAGCCTCTGCCTCCCATGTTCAAGCAATTCACCTGCCTCAGCCTCCTAAGTGGCTGGGATTACAGGCATATGCTACCACCACACCCAGCTAATTTTTGTATTTTTAGTAAAGATGGGGTTTTGCCATGTTGACCAGGCTGGTCTCAAACTCCTGGCCTCAGGTGAGCCACCCGCCTCGGCCTCCCAAAGTGCTGGGATTACAGGTGTGAGCCACCACGCCCAGCCCTTCTACCTTTATCTTCTATCTCCATGTTCTGGCACACAAAAGAGGAAGACCCTCAGTGAATGCTCTTCAGCTGGAATAAGACTTGTCAAGACATTCTTCATCACTGAACACTGGACAAGTGGCATAAAAGCCAGTGAGCACTGTTCTCAAAATGGGATCTCTCTATCTGCATTAGAATTATTACAATGCTGGTTAAATAGACTCCTATACTTGAGGTCAGAAGTTCGAGACCAGCCTGACCAACACTGCGAAACCCCGTCTCTACTAAAAATACAAAAACTAGGTGGGTGTGGTAGCACACCTATAGTCCCAGCTACTCAGGAGGCTGAGTCAGGAGAATCATTTGATCCTGGGAAGCAGAGGATGCAGTGACCCGAGATCACACCACTGCACTCCAACCCTCAGAACAAGACTCCATCAAAAAAAAACGAAAAACAAAAAAACAGACTCCTGGTCCCCAGCACCACTGGGGATAGGACCTGAGGGTCAGCAATCTAACAGCTTACATAGGGTCACTTGCCTAGAGTCACGTGAGGCAATTTCTGCAGCTCCCTTTTCTCCATGCGGTGGATTGTCATCCTTCAAGGTGAACTCCAACAACACCTCCACCATGAAGCACTCCTTGACTGACCTCAGACAGAGCTAATTGCCTTATCCTCTGTGGGCTCATAAGTGAACTATGTTATTCACATTTGTGTCCCCAGCACTTAGCCCAGGACTTAGCACATAATAGATGCTTATATTTAAAAATAAAATTCCAGGCCAGATGTGGTGGCTTACACCTGTGATCCCAACACTTTAGGAGGTTGAGGTGGGAGGAACGCTAGAGCCTAGGAGTTGGAGACCAGCCTAAGCAATATAGTAAGACCCTGTCTCCACAAAAAAAATAAAAAATTAGTCTGGTTTGGAGGTATGAGCGTGTCATCCCAGCTACTCGAGAGGCTGAAGCAGGAGGATCACTTGAGCCTAGGAGGTTGAGGCTGCAGCGAGTTATGATGGTGCCACTGCAAGCCCTGTCTCAAAAAATACATAAATAAATAAAATAAAATTGAACCTCCCAGCTGGGCGCAGTGGTTTATGCCTGTAATCCCAGGACTTTGGGAGGCCAACGTGGGCGGATCACGAGGGCAGGAGTTCGAGACCAGCCTGGTCAACATAGGAAAATCCCATCTCTACTAAAAATACAAAAAATTAGCCACTTGTGGTGGTGCGTGCCTGTAGTCCCAGCTACTCAGGAGGCTGAGGCAGGAGAATTGCTTGACCCTTGGAGGCGGAGGTTGCAGTGAGCTGAGACCACGCCATGACATTGCAGCAAGAGTGACAGAGTGAAACTCCATCTCAAAAAAAAATTCAACCTCCCATCTCTGGCCCACAAAGCCCTTAATTATCGGATCCTCCCCTTCCTACCTCCCTTCCACACCGCCCAATGCACCTCTCCCTACTCTGCCTCTCATCATCCATGCTCCTACCACAGTGGCCTTCATTCTGTTCCTTAAACTAGCCAAGCTACATCCAGCTTCTCAGGCTTTGCTCCCTGAAGAAAGGGAAGGGACACCCCTAGTGACGCCCTTTCTCATCATCCCATGTTATTTTTATCATACATGTGTCATTATGTGATCATTCCTTTTTTTGCAATGTATTTATGTTCTGTTTCTTCCCAGGAAACATAGTCTGGTGAGAGGAGAGACCTTCAAGTCTTGCTCAGTGTTTCTTAAGCAGGTTTGATTTTTACCCCCAGAGGGCATTTGGCAAAGTCTGGAGACACTTTGGGCTGACACACCCGGGAGCCGCTACTGGCATCTAGGGAGTAGAGGCCAGAAATGCCGCAAAACATCCTGCAATGCACAGAACACCACAAAGAATTATCCAGCCTTGAATAACAACAGTGCCACAGTGAAAGTAACCCTGCTCCAGCTCGTCTCCAATGCCCCAGCGCCTGGACCGGCACCTAGCAAATCGTACGTGGCTCAAGCTCAAACATTTTTGCTGCATGAACAAATGAAATGTTTGAATTACGTGTTGGATTTAATTTTAACGCTGGAAAGGTCCTTAGAGAGCAATTGAACCACGGATTTTTATACTCTGCTTCTGGAAGCCTCAGGCTATAGGGCAGAGTTTCAAGAATTCTGCTTGCCAGGAAGAATTTTTAGCTAAACGCTCAAGATGTAAACTTTGGGACTATGGTCTGTTTTATATATTGAGGTTCCAGTAAAATTGTCTGACAAGTTCTACTGCTTAAACAAACCGGACAAACTGTTGTTCCAGACCAGCCTCTTCGTTTCACTGAGCTGGAAGTAAGTGCCTGGAGAAGTTGGGGGCCCCTCAATGTCATACAGAGAGCCAGGTTCAGGTCTCCTTGAGCATCCAGCTGGCCTTGGTCACAGACTGAACATGGCTCTGTGATTCACCAAAGACACAATTTAGGAGAAAGACAATGTGGTATAGCAGTTACTAGCCCAGCTTCAGAGCCAAGATGGGATGGGTTCATCCTAGGTCTGCCTCCAACCTGCTGTGTGGTCTTGGAAGTCCACTAACCCTCTCTGAGCCTGTTTCTCCTGAGGATCTCTGAGACAGAGAAAATAATAGTACCCTCCTCATAGGGTTGTGATGCAGATTAAAAGATTTAGTTGGCCAGGTGCTATGGCTCACACCTATAGTCCCAGCGCTTTGGGAAACTCAAGCAGGAGGTTCACTGGAGTCCAGGAATTTGAGGCTGCAGTGAGCTATGATCACGCCACTGCACTCCAACCTGGGTGACACAAGACTCTGTCTCTGAACAAATAATAATAAGACTGGGTATGGTAGCTCACGCATAGAATCCCAGCACTTTGGGAGGCCGACGTGGGCAGATCACCTGAAGCCAGGAGTTTGAGACCAGCCTGGCCAACATGGTGAAACCTCGGCTCTACTAATAATACCAAATTAGCCAGGCGTGGTGGCTTGTGCCTCTAATCCCAGCTATTCGGGAGGCGGAGGCAGGAGAATTGCTTGGACCCAGGAGGTGGAGGTTGCAGTGAGCCGAGATTGTGCCACTGCACTCCAGCCTTGGTGACAGACAGACTCTGTCTCAAAAAATAATAATAAAATTAAAATTAAAAAATAAAATTAGAAGCCGGGCGTGGTGGCTCAAGCCTGTAATCCCAGCACTTTGGGAGGCCGAGGCGGGTGGATCACGAGGTCAAGAGATCGAGACCATCCTGGTCAACATGGTGAAACCCTGTCTCTACTAAAAATACAAAAAAAAAAATTAGCTGGGCATGGTGGCGCGTGCCTGTAATCCCAGCTACTCAGGAGGCTGAGGCAGGAAAATTGCCTGAACCCAGGAGGCGGAGGTTGCGGTGAGCCGAGATCGCGCCATTGCACTCCAGCCTGGGTAACAAGAGCGAAACTCCGTCTCAAAAAAAAAATAAATAAAATAAATAAATAAAAAATAAATAAAAATAAAATTAGAGTACGTGAAAAATGTTTGGAACAGTGTTGAGTGCACAGTCAGATCTATATGTAGGGTGATAAATTCTTCCCAGTTTGGGTGGGTCCTTCCTGGTTTTAGCACAGAAAGTCCTACATCCCAGAAAATCCCAGTCACATAAAGCAGGAAGTTAGTTATTCTAGCTAAATGTTTATATTGGCCTTTTTTTTTTTCTTATTTATTTTTTTTTTGAGACGGAGTTTCGCTCTTGTTACCCAGGCTGGAGTGCAATGGCGCGATCTCGGCTCACCGCAACCTCCGCCTCCTGGGTTCAGGCAATTCTCCTGCCTCAGCCTCCTGAGTAGCTGGGATTACAGACACGCGCCACCATGCCCAGCTAATTTTTTGTATTTTTAGTAGAGACGGGGTTTCACCATGTTGACCAGGATGGTCTCGATCTCTTGACCTCGTGATCCACCCGCCTCGGCCTCCCAAAGTTTTTTTTTTTTTAAGAAATGGGATCAGGCCGGGCGTGGTGGCTCACGCCTGTAATCCAAGCACTTTGGAGGCCAAGGCAGGCGGATCACCTGAGGTCAGGAGTTCAAGACCAGCCTGATCAACATGGTGAAACCCCCATCTTTAAAAAAAAAAAAAAAAAAAAAAGAAATCCTCTGTGGGCCAGGATGGAGTACAGTACTACAATCATAGCTTACTGTAGCCCGAATTTTGGGCTCAAGCAATCCTTCCACTTTGGCCTCCTGAGTAGTTGGGACTACAGGTACCATGTCCAGCTAATTTTTTTTTTAGAGAGATAGGGTCTCACTATGTTGCCCAGGCTAGGCTAGTCTTGAACCCCCGGCTTCAAGCAATCCTCCTGCCTCACCCTTCCAAAGTGCTGGGATTCCAGGCATTGAGCCACCACACCAGGCCTGATTTTTTTAAACAAAACTGTCTACATAACTGATCAGTAAATGTCTCTATTAATGTTGTTAGATTTTTCATTACTTGGTATTTTTCATGAAGGAAGGGTTACTGACCAATTAATTACACAGATGAGAGAGCAGGGAATATCTTTAACCTACTTTCCAATAACGAAGTTGGTCATTTTCTTTCTTTCTTTCTCTCTATTTTTTTTTTTTTTTTTTTTTTTTTCGAGACAGAGTCTTGCTCAGTCACTCTGGCTAGAGTGCAATGGCACGATCTCGGCTCACTGCAAACTCCGCCTCCTGGGTTCAAGCGATTCTCCAGCCTCAGCCTCCTAAGTAGCTAGGATTACAGGCACCTGCCACCAGGCAGGCCCGGCTAATTTTTTTTTGTATTTTTAGTAGAGATGGGGTTTCACCATCTTGGCCAGGCTAGTATCAAACTCCTGACCTCGTGATCCGCCCACCTCGGCCTCCCAAAGTGCTGGGATTCCAGGCGTGAGCCACTGCGCCCACTGAAATTGGTCATTTTCTATCCATTGATGCAAGGGGGCACACAGCACCTCTATTTGGAAAACACTTTCTTAGCAGTTGGTTTGCTACTAGATGGCCTCAAACAAGAGAACACTTGTTTCTTTTTTCAAAAAGTCTACCTTTCAAACAGCTGCCCACTTCAGACTGAATTTTCCCCAGTAAGATAGAATCTTAGGCTTGAAAGAGGTTTAGGAAATGCTTAATCCAACCGTGACATTTCCCAGATGGGACAACTGAGACCCAGAGAAGGCTACTAACTCTCTGGGGTTACACAGCAGCAGAGGATGGCTCTGAGACTCAGGGCCAGGGTTTGAACTCCTAGGCCAGGGCTTTTTCAGAGGTTCTCAATCTGGGTTCCACACCCAGTGGCAGGTTTCCTAGAGAAGTACGTAGTGAGGGAACAAGAGGGAAGCTACGCCACTGGGCAGCGCCTACCCCTCCTCCTTCCATCCCACAAGCTCCACTTTGACGTTTAGTACATCGACCTTCAACTTAAGGAGCCTCTGTCTGTAAAAGGGCTCTTCTCTGGAAAAACTATTTTTTGAAAGCCACTCAATTATGTCATAGAAGTTACACATTTTCTTCCCTGGAAAACTTTTGTTCCCATGGAGAAAACTTAACATTTTCTTTGAACCACATTCTCCCCCTCTCTAATGGATTTTTACATTTGGAAAAACCAGAGGCAAGCTTGCGCTCTTTAAAAGCCAGCAGTTCAACTGAAAGGCTCATTCACTGCAGGAGAGCTGGGTGAGTCAGGGTGTCAGTAACAACTGGCCCAGATGTGAAATCTCATGCTCATTGCTTCGAAAAATGTTTAGAAAAATGCTGCTGTTTGGGATCACTGGACGGAAGCTGCATGAGGGCCCAGGAGAGCCCCAGAGTCGACCGTTCCAAGAAAGCAGGATGGAGTGGGGAAAAGGGTGCTGAGACCACCTAGAACCCAAGTCTAAGCAGTGCAGGGGGCTGCTGGTGAGATATGCCTTTCCCCCAAGTGTGTCATTTTAAGCTGAAACAGACAAGATTCAAAGCCACGAAAACATCCGGGGTGGGTCCCCAAAGTGGGAGAAAGACAAGAAACGCAGTGAAGCCAAGTGCACGGCCTTTGTCCCTAGGGATCCTTGGCTCTCCCTGGAGTGAGTCTAGGCTTAAAGGAAGGGCCGGGAGGCACAAGCTGATTCCTCAAAGCAAAAGGATAAAAGCCTGGACTTGATACTCAATAGAACTGGATTTGAATCCCAGCTCAGCTACTCACAAGCTGTGCAACCTTGGGCAAGTTTTCCAACCTCTCTGAGCATCCTTTTCTCATTGGTAAAATGTAGATTGTCATGGTACCTACCTTATAGGGTAGTGAAGGGCTAGAAAATAGAAGAGTACTGCTCCTTACAATGATCCTGTGCCAAGGAAATAGTTGTAGCCACTAATTTTTTTTTCGGAGACAGGGTGTTACTCTGTCACCCAGGCTGAAGTACAGTGGTGCCACCATAGCTTATTGCAGCCTCAAACTCCTGGGCTCAAGTGATCCTCCCAGCTCAGCCACCTGAGTACCTTGGACTACAGGTGCACCACCACATCCTGCTAATTTTTATTTTTTGTAGAGATGGCGGGGGCGGGGCAGCGGGTCTCACTATGTTGCCCAGGATCGTCTTAAACTCATGGCCTCAAGCAATCCTCCCACTTTGTCTCCTAGAGTGTTGAGATAACAATTGTGAGCCACCACACCTGGCCTTCTCGCCATGATTTATTAGCGAGTAGTAGGTTCCTAACTGTGTACACCTGAGCCTGAGCTCCTCCCCACAGGCCTGCTCAGCCTCTGTTTACCAGAGATTCTCCCTGATGCTGAGGGATGTTTAAGTAGGGCTGACACAATTCAATGTGGAGCCACAATATATTTAGGTCAGAGGACACCCTGGGATGCTCAGCCTTTGACATAGGTGGCTGTGTTTGGCCAGCTGCCAGCACACAGTAGGGGCTCAAGAAATATGAATGAGTGACTCCATGGAAAAAAATTAAAGACTGAATGTTGATGAATGTCTCCTTCTGGATGGTGAAAAAAAAAAAAAAAAAAAAAACAACCTCAGGCCAGGTGTGGTGGCTCATGCCTATAATCCCAGCACTTTGGGAGGCCAAGGCGGGCAGATCGTAGGTCAAGAGATCGAGACCAACCTGGCCAACATGGTGAAACCCCATCTCTACTAAAAATACAAAATAATAGCTGGGCGTGGTGGCAGGCACCTGTAGTCCCAGCTACTTGGGAGGCTGAGGCAGAAGAATCGCTTGAACCCGGGAGGCAGAGGTTGCAGTGAGCCGAGATCACAGCACTGCACTCCAGCAGAGCGAGACTACATCTCAAAAAATAAATAAATACAAAATACAAAATCAAAAATTAGCTGAGCATGGTGGCACACGCCTGTAATCCCAGCTACTTGGGAGGCTGAAACAGGAGAATCGCTTGAACCCGGGAGGCAGAGGCTGCAGTGAGCTGAGGCCATGTCACTGCACTCTAGCCTGGACAACAAAGAGAGATTTTGTCTCTAAAAAAAAAAAAAAGAAAAGAAAAAGAAAAAAGTTAAAAAAGAGATTGATATGGAAAAAGAATAAGACATTAAGTGAATAAAAGTAGGGTACCAAATAAAATATACCATAATTTCTATTTATGTAAAAAATAAAAACCTCCATGGGAACATAAGTACGTACATGAATACATGCAGAGAACTCGTCTTGAAAGCTGCACCCCACACTTTTGGGGAAGGAAGCAAGAATGGGTGGCTGGAAAGGGGAACTTTTACTTTACAGTGAAAGTTAATTCTTTGGGTAATTTTTAAAATTTAAAATAAAAATCAAGCCCAAAAGAAGAGGCTGGGTGCTGTGGCTCATGCCTGTAATCCCAACACTCTGGGGCCAAGCTGGGCAGATCGCTTGAGTCCAGGAGTTCAAGACCAACTGGGGCAACATGGCGACACCCCATCTCTTAAAAAAAATTAAAAATTAGGGAAAGAAAAAAATGCAAAAGATAGCAGCAGTGACTGCACTCCAGCCCCTCGAACCTTCTTTTGTAATTATTGGGCCCGTAGATTTAGGGAATTGCTATTTTTAAGAAGTAAAAATGTGGCTGGGCGCAGTGGCTCACACCTGTAATCCCAGCTATGTGGAAGGCTGAGGCAGGAGAATTGCTCGAACCTGGGAGGTGGAGGTTGCAGTGAGCCAAGATTGCACCACTGCACTCCAGCCTTGTGACAGAGCTAGACTCCATCTCAAAATAATAATAATAATGTGTGGTTGTGTCTAGTCTTAGGAAGGAGTTAAGGAATGATCTAGTTCAGTACATTTATTCCGTAGGTGAGGAAACTGAGGCCCAGGGAGGGGCTGGAGCCTGTTCAGTGCCAGAGCTCATTGGGCCTGGGCTGAGGTCCAGGTCTCGGAGGGCTCTGCCCCCGCACTGCACTCTGCACAAATTGTTTCATGTCTCCAGGAAAGCGGAGTTTATAAATTTGGCCACATTTTGGAGCAACAGAGCCATAAATGGACATGACTGAGGGAGGCTGGGAGGTACCTGACCTTTGAGGCTGGGGGCGGGGATGGGAAGAGAGGACAGGGTGGGCAGGCTCAGCCACAGCCCAGATTCCTGTATCCAGGGGAAAATAATATCAGAGAAAGGAGCCAGTGCAGGGGGAGGCCGAAGTGAAGCTGGTGAATGTGGAGGGTCAGGCCAACCAGGTCCAAACGCCGGCCTTCACACCCACCATCTACAGAAGGCAAGTGCCTTCACCTCTCTGAGTTTCCGTGGTCACCAAACCTAGTGAATGGCAAGGACATGTGGCAAGTGTGTGAAAATGCAGTAAGTCTGCGTAAGAATCAGACTTTTCTAGGATGGGGCTGGGATACTCTGATATAGCTAGAGAACTGGAGTTCAGGAGTCAGTGACATTCAGGCACTTCAAACAGGCTTTGCAAACCATTTTGTTTTGTTTCAGTTTGTTTGTTTTTTGGTTTTTGTGTGCTTTTTTTTTTTGAGAGGGAGTCTTGCTCTGTCGCCCAGCCTGGAGTGCAGTGACACAATCTCAGCCCATTACAACCTCCACCTCCCAGGTTCAAGTAATTCTCCTGCCTCAGACCCCCGAGTAGCTGGGATTATAGGCGCCCACCACCACGCCCAGTTAATTTTTGTATTTTTAGTAAAGATGGGGTTTCACCATGTTGCCCAGGCCGGTCTTGAACTCCTGACCTCAGGTGATCCACCTGCCTTAGTCTCCCAAAGTGCTGGGATTACAGGTGTAATCCCACTCACTCAGCCTGCACTCAGCCTCTGGTTTTTTGTTTGTTTGTTTGTTTATTTTTGAGACAAGGTCTCACTCTGTCACCGAGGCTGGAGTGCAGTGGCTCAATCACACCTCACTGCAGCCTCGACCTCCCAGGCTCAAGTGGTCCTCCTGCCTCAGGCTCCCCAGTAGTTAGGACTATAGGCACACACCACCACGCCTGGCTAATTTTTTTTATTAGATACTGCATCTCACTATGCTGTCCAGCTTGGTCTTGAACTCCTGAGCTCAAGCGATCCTCCCACCCCAGTGTTGGTTGGGATTACAGGCGTGAGCCACCACAACCAGCCCCAAAATCATTATTTTGATTTGACTCTGTTGCTTATATATGGAAATCCAGACTGCATAGCATGGCATTCAGGACATCACAGCGACCCCTTGAACAATTTCACACACTACCCGACCATCCTTCATCCCTCCATTCCTTCAACAAGCACACGTAGAGTGTCTTCTCTGCAGCCCCAGATAAAACCCAGGCTCTGCCCTCCCCGGGGGTCCTAAGTGGAAATACATTAAATTCCACACCCCGAGATTCTCTTGTTTTTCCCAAACACTTTCTCACTCACACCTCTGAACCCCACTTTCATGGGGGACAACCTAATAACAATCTCCTCCCACCTAAAGCTTTCCTGGTTCTCTGCATGCACTGGCTGAATCACCACTTACCGTGGGGTGTACCCTTCTCATGAGTGAGTGAATGAACAAATCCTGACTGATTCCCCTCGGGGCCCTAGCACTCAGTTTGTGGCCAATCATGTTTGTTGAAATACAATGGAATCTGGATTTTCTGAGCCAGTTTTGATCTGAATGCAACAACAGCTGACAAACATTGTCAGTCAACAAACATTTATTGAGTAGCTACTATGTGCCTGGCACATGGAAACAAAGCAGATCATTCTAGGTATAGTAAGAGTTACGAGTGCTATGGGAGAGAGACTGAGAGGTGTTGTTTCATATGGAGTGGTCAGGGAAGCCCCTTGGAGGAGGTGGCATTTGAGCTGGAGAGCGGAAGACTGAGACAGGCGGCCTGCAGAGCCCTGGAAGGGTGACTTGATTGGGGTTTGAGCAGAGCTCTGAGACTTCTGGGTGGTGAACGGAAGTGGGGTGGGGGCAGTGGCCGGCGCCAAGTGACATGATGACATGTGGAGGGGCGAGGCCCAGCCACACGACGAAAGACACCGCACGGGGGCTCTGCTGCTTGGGTGGGATCACTGGCCTTCTTCCAAGCTTTAGATTCTTTGATTCTGTGAGGCTTATCTGTGTTTTAAACACACACACAGAAGCAAGCAAAGAAAACAACACCCCCCACCCCCAAAGCCTCAGAAGCTGGCTAAAGCCCACAGGCTTGTTTGTTTGTTTTGTAAAAAATATGTTTTCCACTGAATCTTCAGATTTTTCTTTCCAGCAGCTGGCATCCACCCAAGAGAACAAGTTAGCTGGGACAAACGGGGCTTCCGTCCCTCTGTCATTGTCCTCTGGATCGCGGCTTATGGCTGCTAAGAGGGCCATTTCCTGTGGCCGAGAGGCAGGGCCGAGAAGGTGAAGTGTAGGGGCCAGGCCTTCCCACGGATGCAGCTGGGTTGGCTGCATTTCCCCAGAGGACACTGCTCTGGGGCGGGGGTGGGGCAGGAGAAAGGCAGCCCCTGAGGTCAGGCTTGCCGCTCTGGCCCAGCAGTTCAATATTAAGTCAGTTACTCGAGATTTAACAACACCACGGGGCAAGGCTCAAGAAGAGCCTATTGCATTGGTATTGGAAACTCATTTGTTTTGTTTGTTTTGAGACAGAGTCTCGCTCTGTCACCCAAGCTGGGATACAGCGGCGTGATCTCGGCTCACTGCACCTCCCAGTTCAAGCGATTCTTGTTGCCTCAGCCCCCCGAGTAGATGGAATTACAGGCTTGCACCACCACGCCTGGCTAATTTTTGTATTTTTAGTAGAGACAGGGTTTCTCTACGTTGGCCAGGCTGGTCTCGAACTACCAACCTCAGGTGATCTGCTCGTCTCAGCCTCCCAAAGTGCTAGGATTACAGGTGTGAGCCACCACGCCTAAACTGGAAAGTCATTTGTGTAGGATGAGAGGTACCCAGCGCACACACAAGATGGTCGGGGCACATGATTTGAAAATCCATCAAATTTCAGGCCACATGACCTGACAATGAGGTGAGACTGAGCTATGTCTGGAAGACAGAAAAGCCCTCCCCACTGTAGACCAGGGCAGGGGGCTCCAGACATGGGACCACTGAATTCCACGTCTCTGCAAGCCACACATACGCCTAAATTCTGTTGAATTTCTAGGCTCAGCCCCTCCTGGTTATAATCTGGTTTCTCGAACTGGCTCTCTGTTCCCAGAAAGAGGAGGAAGGGTGTCAGGTCAGTGTTCAGCCCAAATCCATCCAAATCCTCACACACACTGATCTGGTTTGTCTGTGTCCCCGCCCAAATCTCAACTTGAATTGTATTGCCCGGAATTCCCAGGTATTGTGGGAGGGACCCAGTGGGAAGCAATTGAGCATGTCTTGAATCATGGGAGCATGTCTTTCCTATGCTATTCTCGAGATAGTGAACAAGTCTCACGAGATCTGATAGGTTTATCAGGGGTTTCTGCTTTTGCTTTTTCCTCATTCTCTCTTGCTGCCGCCGTGTAAGAAGCGTCTTTTACCTTCTGCCCTGATTCTGAGGACTTCCCCAGCCACGTGGAACTGTAAGTCCAATTAAACCTCTTTTTCTTCCCAGTCTGGAATATGTCTTTATCAGCAGCGTGAAAACACACCTGTGAGTCTTGTATCAAGACCATGCGCCTTCCTCTCAGGTCATTCACTCTCTCTCATAACCTCCAGTCACCACGGCCTGCTTCAGGTTCTTCCTTCCTGCCTCAGTGCCTTTGCGCATGACTTCCTCTGCCTGGATCGCAAGTCAAAGTGCTTGAGACACCCTAAACTTTTCGTCTGAGAGCTGACTTCCAACTGACGATAGTGATTTGTGTCATCATTCACATGATGTTGTCTCCCTCCAAAGCACCACTAAAGACATTCCACACATGGCCTCCAAGGTCACCATAGAGAAAAAGCAAGCCAGAAACAGTGGCTCACACTTATAATCCCAACTATTTGGAAGGCCAAGGCAGGAGGATTGCTGGAGCAGAGGAGTTCAAGAGCAGCCTAAAAAATATAGTGGGACTTTGTCTCTACAAAAAAATAAAAATAAAAAAATTAGCCAGGTGTGATGGTGCACACCTGTTGCCCAACTACTAAGAGGCTGAGGCTGGAGGCTCCATTGAACCTGGGATAATCACTTGAGCCCGGGAGGTAAAGGCTGCAGTGAGCCATGATCATGCCACTGCACTTCAGCCTGGGTAACAGAGTGTGACCCTATCTCAAAAAAAAATTGAAAAGAGAGAAAAAGCAAAAGGAAATGAGTGGTTGGTTTTTATGGACCAAGCCTGAAAACAGCGCGTGTCCCTTCTGCTCACATTTCATTGGCTAGAATCAGTCACATGGCTCCCCTTAAATACAAGGGAGGCTGTGAAATGTGGTCTAGTACAGTGTTGAAGAGGATATGGATCATAGTGGGGTGGTTCCCCAAAACGAGAAGAAAGGGGTGATGAGGGCCTGGACAGGCAAAAGGCCTGCTATACACTGCACATGACCTCCATAACCCCACCCAGGGAGGGGAAGGCATATCTCCTGGGCCTCTGTGTGCCTTTTCCTGTGGATGGAAAACTCATTAGTGGTCAGCCTCTGGAGCGGACACCGCCCATATTCCCCTGATGATACCTCTACCCATCAAATATTTCTTTTTTTTTGAGACAGAGTTTTGCTCTTGTTGCCCAGGCTGGAGTACAATGGTGCGCGATCTCCGCTCACCACAACTTCCACCTCCTGCCTCAGCCTCCTGAGTAGCTGGGATTACAGGCATGAACCACCACACCCAGCTGATTTTGTATTTTTAGTAGAGACAGGGTTTCTCCATGTTGGTCAGGCTGGTCTCCAACTCCTGACCTCAGGTGATCCACCCATATCAGCCTCCCAAAGTATTGGGATTACAGGCGTGAGCCACCGCACCCAGTAAAGACTTCTTACTGTGAATGTAACTCCTTGACTGTATTGCTCTGTCCTCCGAAGCAAACGTGGGCCTGTCTTCAGGCAAGCAGGAAGGGTGAGTTCCAGAAGCATCCCTAAAGCAGTGAAGGATGAGAAGCTGGTGGCTAGATACTCCAGCTGCCTTGCTCCTTGGTTGGGATGACTGTCTCTGAGCATTCCCTAATGGGTTGAGCTCCAGTTGCCTATTAAAATATGCATCCTTTACTGGCTGCTTTCCTTTTACCGTCTTACCTCCCCACTCCGCTGCAGGGGACTCCCTGGGATCACCTCCCAGACAGATCACTTGAACTTAAATATTTGTCTTAGGGCCTCCATCTGGGAGGACCCAAACAAAGGCAGCTTCCCAAGGGACAGTGACATGGACCCTGCTCCCCTACCTCCTGTCTTGTGCTCCATGCATGTGTGATCATTCTTTTTTTTTTTTGAGACAGGGTCCCGCTCTGTTGCCCAGGCTGTAGGGCAGCAGTGCGATCTTGGCTCACTGAAGCCTTGAATTCCTGGGCTGAAGTAATCCTCCCATCTCAGCCTTTCGAGTAGCTGGGACTACAGGCACGTGCCACCACACCTGGCTAATTTTTTGTATTTTTTATAGAGACGGGGTCTTCCTGTGTTGCCCAGGCTGGTCTCAAACTCCTGGGCTCAAGCAACTGGCCTGCCTTGGCCTTCCAAAGTACTAGGGTCACAGGGGAGAGCCACTGTGCCTTGCCAATCATTCTTTTTTATTAGTGTTTAGAAACACACAAAACACATGTCAGTGGGTTGGTCATCTTGGCTAGAACTGCTGTAGACTTACCAGGGAGAGGAACTCACGCACTTGGGAAAAAAAAAGCCTTGGAGGATTTATCTACTCATCCTGTTTCTTTCCCACACACAGGAAATCCTGGGAGGGCAGAGCTTCCTGACCCAGGGGGAGCTGGTAGCAGCATTGGGTGAAGAATTGCCTCCTCCTGAAAGGAAATGTTTGGGTCATCTGAGGGAACCCACGCTGCCTTCCTTGTAGCCTGGAGAAAGGGAAAGTTCAAAGTTCTGGGTTCTAGTTTCTACTCTGCCACTGGTCTCCTATGCTATTCTAGGCTGTGCCTTCCCCTCCCTTGGGCCTTAGAGTCCCAACTGTGAAGTACAGAGATAGAATCAATGTGCTCTGGGGTATCTTAGAATTGCTATATTCTTGCCAGGCGTGGTGGCTCATGTCTATAATCCCAGCAATTTGGGAGGCTGGGGTTACTATCTCAAACTTTCTGTGGGTCAGGTATTGGGAATGGTTTAGTTAGGTAGTGCTGGCTCAGAATCTCTGAGTTGATTTGTGCCCAGGTTTTAATTTATAAAGGTGACTAATTGACAACACAGAGAGGTCAATGCCATTGAAAGAAAAGTTTAATGTGACTTATAGTTCCCTAGAAATCAGAGGTGTAGCGCCGGGCACAGTGGCTCACACCTGTAATCCCAGCACTTTGGGAGACCAAGGCAGACAGATCACAGGGTCAGGAGTTCAAGACCAGCCTGGCCAAGATGGTGAAACCCCGTCTCTATTAAAATTACAAAAATTAGCCGGGCATAGTGGCAGGCACCTGTGATCCCAGCTACTCAGGAGGCTGAGGCAGGAGAATCGCTTGAACCTGGGCGGCAGATGTTGCAGTGAGCTGAGATTGTATCACTGCACTCCAGCCTGGGTGACAGAGTTGAGACTCCGTCTCCAAAAAAAAAAAAAAAAAGAAAGAAATCAGAGTTATAGCATGCCATGCAGGGCCGCAGGGGTAAGCACTAGTGTAGGTCAAGAGGCAGAAAGGAGTAAGGAGAAGGCATAGCCACAGTTTATTGTGGTTTCCATGGAAAAGGCAAGGCAGGGTGTGGTAAACAGTTTAGGACTGGCTAGTTTGAATAACTCCAGAGAGTTTTGGGGAATAGGGGCTGTCCCTAGTTGCCCAGTACCTGGCCCTAGATTGATTTAGGGCAGGGTGTATGAGAACTGGATAAAGGAGGTTGAGGGTACGTGCTTGAAATTCATTGGTTTATGTATAAAAGGTGGGCTCACTGACAAGTTACTCAATGTCTCTAGAAATTAGCCCTAAGAGAAGCAATCTCTCTCCAGCCAGAAAGCCCTCCCCCAGAGATGTCAAAAACAACATAAAACATGAGAAAATGTCAGTGTGACATAGATTTGGTATAAACAGTGGTACATTAATACTTACAAATACACCAAAAGGAGTCCCACATGGGCTATTTTTATTCCTTAAAACATACACACAGAAACATACACACTCCAAGAAAATGAAAAATGGTGGGGAGTGGTGGCTCACACCTCTAATCCCAGCACTTACGGAGGTCAAGGCAGGAATATCACTTGAGCCTGAGAGTTCAAGACCAGTCTGGACAACATAGGGAGACCCCATCTCTACAAAAAAAAAAAATTTAAGCTGGGTGTAGTGGGTCACACCTATAATTTTAACATTTTGGGAGGCCAAAGCAGGTGAATCACCTGAAGTCAGGAGTTCAAAACCAGCCTGGCCAACATGGTGAAACTCCATATCTACTAAAATATAAAAATTAGCTGGGCAATCAGGCACGGTGGCTCACACCTATAATCTCAGCATTTTGGGAGGCCGAAGAAGGCGGATCACGAAGTCAAGAGATCCTGACCATCCTGGCCAACATGATGAAACCCTGTCTTTACTAAAATTTCAAAAATTATCTGGGCATGGTATTGAGTGCCTGTAGTTCCAGCTGCTCAGGAGGCTGAGGCAGGAGAATTGCTTGAACCCAGGAGGCAGAGGTTGCAGTGAGCTGAGATCTTGCCATTGCACTCCAGCCTGGCAACAAAGCAAGACTCCATCTCAAAAAAAAAAAAAAAATTAGCTGGGCATGGTGCTGGGTATCTGTAATTCCAGCTACTTGGGAGGCTGAGGCAGGAGAATCACTTGAACCTGGAGGTGGAGGTTGCAGTAAGCTAAGATTCTGCCATTGCATGCCATCCTGGGTGACAAGAGCAAAAACTTGGTCTCAAAAAAAAAATTTTTTTTAATTAGCCAGGCATGGGGGCAGGTGCAGTGGCTCATGGCTATAATTCCAGCACTTTGGGAGGCCAAGGCAGGTAGATCAGACTCTGAGGTCTAGAGTTCAAGACCAGCCTGACCAACATGGCAAAACCCCATCTCTACTAAAAATACAAAAATTAGCCAGGCCTAGTGGCATACATCTGTAATCCCAGCTACTTGGGAGGCTGAGGAACGAGAATCACTTGAACCCAGGAGGTGGAGGTTGTAGTGAGCCAAGATCGCCCTACTGCACTCCAATCTGGCTGTCAAAGTGGAAACTCCGTCTCAAAAAAAAAAAAAAAATTGGCTGGGCACAGTGGCTCACACCTGTAATCCCAGCACCTTGGGAGGCTGAGGTGGACGGATCACGAGGTCAGGAGATCGAGACCATCCTGGCTAACACAGTGAAACCCTGTATCTACTAAAAAATAAAAACAAATAAAAAATTAGCCAGGGGCCGGGCGCGGTGGCTCACGCCTGTAATCCCAGCACTTTGGGAGGCCGAGGCGGGTGGATCACGAGGTCAAGAGATCGAGACCATCCTGGTCAACATGGTGAAACCCCGTCTCTACTAAAAATACAAAAAATCAGCTGGGCGTGGTGGCGCGTGCCTGTAATCCCAGCTACTTGGGAGGCTGAGGCAGGAGAATCACTTGAATGCAGGAGGTGGAAGTTGCAGGGACCCGAGATTGTGCCACTGCACTCCAGCCTGGGCGACAGAGTGACAGTCTGTCTCAAAAAAAAAAAAAAAAAAGTTTAGCCAGGCATGGAGGTGCATGCCTATAGTTCCAGCTACTTGGGAGGCTGACAGGAGGATCACTTGAGCCCCAGAATTCCAGGCTTCAGTAAGCCATGATCATGCCACTGCACTCCAGCCTGGGCAACAGAGCAAGACCCTGTCTCTTGAAAAAAAAAAAAAAAAGAAGAAGAAGAAACCAGGCACAATGGTTCACACCTGTAATCCCAGCACTTTGGGAGGCCAAGGCAGGCAGATCACGAGGTCAGGAGTTCAAGACCAGCCTGACCAACATGGTGAAACCCTGTCTCTACTAAAAATACAAAAAGTTGCCGGGCGGGTGACACATGCCTGTAATCCCAGCTACTCAGGAGGTTGAGGCAGGAGAATAGCCTGAACCCGGGAGGCGGAGGTTGCAGTGAACCGAAATCGTGCTACTGCACACCAGCCTGGGTGATAGAGTGAGAAGCTGTCTCAAAAAAAAGAAAGAAAGAAAAAGAGAAAAATAAGGGAGGAAGGAGGGAAGGAAGGAGGGAAGGAGGGGGAGGGAGGGAATAAAAAATATGATTAATACAGGCGTATCTCTGGTTTATGCTGTTGTCAGAATGTTGGCCCACGCTGCAGTCATTCAAAGATGTGACTGGATCTAGAGCCACTTTGAAGGTGGCTCACTCCCATGCCTGGCAAGCCAGGGCTAGTTGTTTATGGGAGGGAGGACTTGGTTTCTCCCCATGCAGGCCTCCCCATAGGGCTACTGAGTGTCCTCACAACATGGCAGCAGCCTTCCTCTAGAATGAGTAATTTATGAGAGCAAGGTAGAAACAATAATGGTTTTTATGAGCTTTCCCCAGAAGTCACTCTTTGAAATGAATCACTAAGTCCAACCTACTTTCTTTCTTTTATTTTTCCCAGTCACTTTGCCGCCAGACTGGAGTGCTATGGTGCGACCTTGGCTCACTGCAACCTACACCTCCCAGGTTCAAGCGATTCCTGTGCCTCAGCCTCCCGAGTAGTTGGGATTACAGGCGCCCACCACCACACCCTGCTAATTTTTATTTTACTTATTTATGTTTTTTTTTTTAATTTTTTATTTTTATAGAGACAGGATTTCACCATGTTGGCCAGGATGGTCTTGATCTCTTGACCTTATGATCCACCTGCCTCGGCCTCCCAAAGTGTCTCGGCTTTATTTTACTTATTTATTTATTTTTATTTTATTTTATTTTATTTTTTGAGATGGAGTTTTGCTCTTCTTGCCCAGGGTGGAGTACAGTGGTGCAATCTCAGCTCACGGCAAGCTCGCCTCCAGGGTTCAAGCGAATCTCCTGCCTCAGCCTCCCAAGTAGCTGGGATTACAGGTAAGCATCACCACACCTGCTTAATTTTGTGTTTTTAGTAGAGATGGAGTTTCTCCATGTTGGTCAGGCTGGTCTTTAACTCCTGACCTCAGGTGATCTGTCCGCCTCATCTCCCCAAAGTGCTGGGATTACAGGTGTGAGCCACCACCCATGGCCATGTCCAGACTGCTTTCAAGGGGAGGGGACAAGTCTCCACCTTTTGAAAGGAACAATGTCAAGGAACTTGCAGGCATATCTTAAAACCATCAGATCTGCTGGGCCCGTGGCTCATGCTTGTAATCCTAGCACTTTGGGAGACCAAGGCATGGGGATTACGTGAAGCCAGAAATTTGAGACCAGCCTGGGCAACATAGTTAGATCCCTTCTCTACAAAATTTTTTTAAAAATTAGCCAGGTGTGGTGTCATGCCCCTGTTGTCCCAGCTACCGGGGAAGCTGAGATGGGAGGATCTCAGCCAAGAGTTCAAGACTGCCATGAGCTATGAACACATCACTACACTCCAGCCTGGGTAACAGAGTGAGACTTTGTCTCTAAAATAATAATAATAACCATCAGATCATTTCTTACTACAAGGGAGTCAGGGAAAACAACGGAGAGCAGGATTGTCATGACTAGCTTGGACCAATCACAGTTCATCACCTGGGATACACTGCTACCCCAGACAGAAATCAGGGCTTCGTTATCAAGGAAGGAGAAGGAAGGTTAATGGGGAGGCAGTCAAGGGTATCTGCCACAGTTAGGATGATACAGGGGAAAGAAAACAGGTTGCCTGATGAATGTATATCCTAATATTCCATGGGACATAAACTAAAATGTTATTTATCTGAACTCAAATTTAACTAGGTGTTGTATATTTACATTGGCTCAATTTAGTATCCCTAGGTGAGAGACAAGCTTCAGTGGCCATTGCGGGAAGCCAGGAAGGGCTGGGACTTCTTTGGAAAGGGAAACAAAAGAAGACCTGGGATGATCTGGGGAGGAGAGGCAAGCCGTTGGGTCAGAAAAAGAGGAGGTGGCCAGGCACAGGGGCTCAGGCCCGTAATCCCAACACTTTGGGAGGCCAAGCTGGGCAGATCACTTGAGTCCAGGTGTTCAAGACTACCCTGGGCAATGTGGAAAAACCTAATCTGTACTAAAAGCATAAAACCTAGCTGGGTGTGGTGGCACATGCCTATAGTTCCAGCTACTCTGGAAGCCGAGGTGGGAGCATCCCCTGAGCTTGGGAGGTGAAGGCTGCAGTGAGCTGTGATACAAGACTCAGTCTCAAGAAAAGAAAAGGAGTGGATATCTTTTTTAAAAATTTTTATTTATTTTTATTTTACTTTTTATTTTTTTTCACAAAGATGGGTTTTCACCATGTTAGTCAGGCTGGTCTTGAACTCCCGACCTCAGGTGATCCACCCACCTCGGCCTCCCAGAGTGCTAGGATTACAGGCGTGAGCCACTGCGCCTGGCCATCGTTTTTTTTGTTTTTGTTTTTTTTTCTTTTTTTTAATGGAGTCTCACTCTGTTGCCAGGCTGGAGTACAGTGGTGCAATCTCGGCTCACTGCAACCTCAACCCCCCTGGTTCAAGCAAATCTCCTGCCTCAGCATCCTGAGTGGCTAGGATTACAGGAGCCCACCACCAGGCCCAGCTAATTTTTTTATTTTTAGTAGAGACGGGGTTTCGCCATGTTGGCCAGGCTGGTCTCAAACACCTGACCTCAAGTGATCCACCTGCCTCGGCCTCCCAAAGACCTGGGATTACAGGTGGGAGCCACTGTGCCCAGACCCCTTGCTTTTTTATTTTTGGTGATGGGGTCTCACTCTGTCTCCCAGGCTGGAGTGTATTAGCCAGTCATGGCTCACTGCAGCCTCAACCTCCCGGACTCAGGTGATCCTTCTACCTCAGCCCCCTGAGGAGTAGCCAGGACCATGGGCACACATCACCATGCCTGGCTAATTTTTAAAAATTTCTGGGCTGGTAGCAGTGGCTGATGCCCATAATCCCAGCACTTTGGGAGGCCGAGGCGGGTGGATCATGAGGTCAGGAGATCGAGGCCATCTTGGCTGACATGGTGAAACCCCATCTCTACTAAAAAAATACAAAAATTAGGTGGGCGTGGTGGTGTGTGCCTGTGGTCCCCACTACTAGGGAGGCTGAGGCAGGAGAATCGCTTGAACCCGGGAGGAGGAGGTTGCAGTGAGCCAAGATCGTGCCACTGTACTCCAGCCTGGCACCTGGCAACAGTGTGAGACTCTGTCCCCCCCAAAAAAAAAAAAAAAATTCTGTAGAGACAGGGTCTCCCTGTGTTGCCCAGGCTGGTATATCCACTCTTAATCTCAAAACGTAGCCAGGAAGCTCTAGCCAGAAGCACTTCTCTTTCCAACACCCTGAAAAACAGCTTATAAAGCTGAAATGGGGGGGCGTGCTGCAAAATACCTCCCAGGGGTATGGAAACTGGGAGCCTCACTACCTGACCTCAAGCAAGGCCCTTGCCTCTCTTGTCCTCCTTTCCCTTGGCTGTATAATGAGGGATTGACCTAAATTGTCTCCCAGGACCCTTTTACTTGGCCTACGTGTCTCCCTCCCAAAAGGAAAAACCAGAGGGAACCAGAAGATACGGGTGGTTCCTCTTGTTCCATCTCCAAGCCCCAAATTTGGACAAAAATGTCCAATGTTACATAGATTTAATATAAACAGTGGTGCATTAACACTCACAAATACCCCAAAAGGAGTCCCAGATGGGCTATTTTTATCCCTTAAAAGACACACACACAGAAACACACAACACTGCAATCCCCAACACCCCCACTGGGTTAGTATCTCCAGTTGGTTTTTACGAGAAGAGAGAGTTCCAGTTAAAGGAAGCTAATTAAACAGCTTTGACTTGGGGTGGGAGAGAGGCTGTCGAAAGCCTCCTCACTGGGCATGATGTCACCACAACTGTGGATTTCTCATGACCCAAGAATGTGAATGTTTGCACTGCGCATTGGAGCCAGAGCTGGTGATGCAAGCACAGCCTGGTAAACAGGCCCCAGACAGGCAGGCCCTGTGAGGAGTTGTGGTGCAGAGGCCTGGCGGGGGCCCAGTTAGTGTTTAACTCCTTCCTGGCAGAACAGGCTGCTGGGCCACTGAGGTTTGGTCAAGGAGCCTTCTCCGGCCGGGCGCGGTGGCTCAAGCCTGTAATCCCAGCACTTTGGGAGGCCGAGGCGGGTGGATCACGAGGTCAAGAGATCGAGACCATCCTGGTCAACATGGTGAAACCCCGTCTCTACTAAAGATACAAAAAATTAGCTGGGCATGGTGACACGTGCCTGTAATCCCAGCTACTCAGGAGGCTGAGGCAGGAGAATTGCCTGAACCCAGGAGACGGAGGTTGCGGTGAGTCGAGATCACGCCATTGCACTCCAGCCTGGGTAACAAGAGCGAGACTCTGTCTCAAAAAAAACTCTTGGAAAAAAAAAAAACAAGGAGTCTTCTCCACCTAGTCCCTGCTTCTCTCTGAGGCACAGTCCCTGTTAGTGACCAGCCCTGAATCTGAAGACACCAAGACCTGAATTCCCACCTACCTGCATATTTTGCTTGCTTGGGAGTCTTGGATAGGTGACTTTCTGGCCCCGAGTCTCAGTTTTCTTATCTGTACAATGGGAAGAGGAATCAGGCCCTCAGTTTCATACCTGCAGCTCCAAGTCCAGAAAATTCAGACAACCAAAGGCTTTTCTGCACACTTAACGAAAACTCATTATCTGACCTGGATTGACTGAGGCTATGCAGTCTGTTCATTTCACTTAGAGTTCTAGCTACAGAAATATTCATATGTTTCACTGGAGATGCATGGGTCCAGACCCACTGGATCACCTTTTAAAATCTAAAAAAATCCTGAATTCTAAGGCTGGGAGCAGTGGCTCATGCCGTAATCCCAGCACTTTGGGAGACCAAGCTGGGAGGATCACATGAGCCCAGGAGTTTGAGGTTGCAGTGAGCCATGACTGTACCACTGCACTCCAGCCTGAATAACAGATCAAGACCCTGGCTCAAAATATAATAATATTAATAATAATAATTCTGTTTTTGTTTTTTTTTTGTTTTTTGAGACAGAGTTTCACTCATGTTACCCAGGCTGGAGTGCAATGGCGCGATCTCGGCTCACCGCAACCTCCGCCTCCTGGGTTCAGGCAATTCTCCTGCCTCAGCCTCCTGAGTAGCTGGGATTACAGGCACGCACCACCATGCCCAGCTAATTTTTTGTAGTTTTTAGTAGAGACGGGGTTTCACTATGTTGACTAGGATGGTCTCGATCTCTTGACCTCGTGATCCACCCGCCTCGGCCTCCCAAAGTGCTGGGATTACAGGCTTGAGCCACCGCGCCCGGCCTAATAATAATAATTCTGAATTCTGAAACCTATCCAGCCACAAGTGTGTTGATCAGGTCTTATGGGCTTGAGGCACCTGTCTCTAGCCTGTTGGGACACTTACTGAGTGACTGCCTTCTGCCAGAATGGCAGCCCCCAAGGACAGGGCTTAACTCTGTTCCTGATGTGTCCCTAGCAGCCAGTGCAGTGCCTGGCCTGTAGCAAGCACCGAATCAATAGTTCTTGATTTTTTTTTTTTTTTTTTGAGACAGAGTCTCACTTTGTAGCCCAAACTGGAGTTCAGTGGCACAATCTCAGCTCACTGCAACCTTCACCTTGGGGCTCAAGCGATTCTCTTCCCATGTAGCTGGGACGAGAGGTGTGCACCACCACACCTGGTTAATTTTTTTGTATTTTTAGTAGAGACAGGGTTTCACCATGTTGCCCTGGGTAGTCTCGAACTCCTGAACACAGATGATCCACCAGCCTCCCAAAGTGCTGGAATTACAGGTGTGAGCCACCACTCCCAGCCTAGTTCTTGAATCTCCAGCTGAAGTTATTAATCCCCCATACATGCTGTGGTGGTAAGTATGGGAAACTGAGGCCCAAGCCTCTGAGCTGGCCTGCCCTGAATCTTTTCCCACAGATGGTGTTCTGACTTTCCCCAAAAAAGGTAGTTGTTCACATTTCTCTGCAAGCAGCTCACAAACAGCTTGATGACCCCCCTCCAACATTCCAGGGCAGCCTCTCCCCAGCTGGCTGGTTTTGCGGGCACCGATGAGTTTTCTTTGGCCTAAGGTTCAGCTGATTAAAAAAGGGCCCTATGCATTAAAGCTGGGGGTAGAGAATGGGTAGTCACAGTGTAGAATAGGGGCTGAATGTGTCATTAAAGCTTGGGCAGGGAAGTGGAGTTGGATTATGCGGGCTGGCCTGAGACCAAGAACCAGATCCCTGGATCCTTCCAGGGCACTGCGAATGTGCTAGTCAGGCTCTGCCTTAATCCTAAAGCTGGAGAATTATCCAAACCCATGCAGAGCTGCCAGGAAGGAAAAAGCCTCCCCAGTATGGTCTCCCCTACCCCCACCTGCAGTGGGGCCCTGAGAAACTCCCTTTTTCTCTCTGGGCTTCAGTATGCTGGGGTTGGAGAATCCAGGACAGTGGAGCAGAGCTCCTGAGATCATGAACTTAGACTCAGGTTCAGGCCCAGACTCTTCCTCTTGCTGGGCAAGGAGCTAGGGCAAGTCAATTTCAAGCCTTAGTTATCACATCTGTAAAAAATATAGGGATATTGTCCAGATGAATGTGTCTGGTACATAGTAGTGATAAAGAAATATTAGCTGGCCGGGCACAATGGCTCACGCCTGTAATACCAACACTTTGACAGGCCGAGGAGGGTGGATCACTTGAGGCCAGGAGTTGGAGACCAGCCTGGCCAATATGGTGAAACCCTGTCTCTACTAAAAATACAAAAATTAGCTGGGCATGGTGGCTTGTGCCTGTAATCCCAGCTGCATGGGAGGCTGAGGCAGGAGAATTGCTTGAACCTGGGAGGTGGAAATTTAAGTGAGCTGAGATTGGGCCATTGCACTCCAGCCTAGGCAACAGAGTGAGATTTTATCTCAAAAAAAAAAAAAAAGAAAAGAAAAGAAACAAACAAACAAACAAAGAAACATTAGCTAATACTACCTTCAGCATGGATACTCCTACCAGTCTCATGCTCTATTTTAGGCACTTAGTACCATAATAGCCTCATTATTGGAGCACTCGCTATGTTCCAGGTACTACATTAAGTGCTTCACAAGCCTTGTTTCATTTCATCCTCCCAACATCTCTCAAATAGGAACTAGCACCGTCCTCATTGTTCAGGGGAGAAGTCTGAGATTTAGAGGGGCGAAGTGATTCCTCTAAGGCTGCGTAACTTGTACGTGGCAGAGCTGGGAACTGTCAAACTCTAAGTGCTTCACACCACACCTACAGGAAAGATCTAGCAGCCAGTTCTGTGCTCTGGCTTCTTGAAGCAGAGATTCCAGGCCCCTAACATGGCATGTGACTGTAGGCAGTATGGAGGCCTCAATTCTCCCATCTGAATCATGAGGAAGGTCCCCATCTTTCCCTGACTCCTCTGCAGGGCTGACATGAGGGCTCTGGAAACCTTGAAAAGTACTTTGTAGACTGAGCTGGGATGGGCACCCTCAAAGGCTTAGTTAGGAGGGAGACAAGGGAAAGAATTAAACGGCTTTCTGCCAAGGAGGCCAAGAGCTGAAGGAGAAATGGTCCCTGTCCTCCTCCACGGCCTGGCCCTCAGCATGGCTCCTTCCTCTGTTAGGAGTTGGGCAGCACCACTAGTGACTAAGAACTTGGCCAAGTCTCGGCTCCACTCATCTCTGGCTGTATGTTATTTGTACTTCCCCTCTCTGAGTGTCAGTCTTCTCAACTATGAAATGGGGGTGATAATGATAACAGCCTTACCAGGACTGTAGTAAGGACAAGCCTTGGCCCATTGGTTCATTGTCTTAGTCTGTTCCTATTGTTATAACAAAATACCTCAGACTCGGTAATACATAAATGACAGAAATATGTTGCTCATAGTTCTGGAGGCTGGGAAGTCCAAGAACAAGGTGTCAGCAGATTAGGTGTCAATGAGGGCCTGTTCCTCATAGATGACGTCTTCTATGCGTCCTTACATGGTAGAAGGGGTGAATAAACTCCCCCAGGCTTCTTTCATAAGGGTGCTAATCCCATTCATAAGGATGATCACCCCCAAAAGCCCCACCTCTTTTTTTTTTTTTTTTTTTTTTGAGACGGAGTCTTCTTCTGTTGCCAGGCTGGAGTGCAGTGGCACAATCTTGGCTGACTGCAACCTCCACCTCCCAGGTTCAAGTGATTCTCCTGCCTCAGCCTCCTGAGTAGCTGGGATTACAGGCACGCGCCACCATGCCCAGCTCATTTTTGTATTCTAGTAGAGATGGGGTTTCGCCATGCTGGCCAGGATGATCTCAATCTCTTGACCTTGTGATCTGCCTGCCTTGGCCTCCCAAAGTGCTGGGATTACAGGTGTGAGCCACCGAGCCTGGCAGCCCCCATCTCTTAATACCACCACATTGCAGATTACATTTCAACATAAAAATTGGAAGAGACACATTGAGACTATACCACCTATGGATATCGTTTGAATATTATGATCATTTTTTTTTTTTGAGACAAAGTCTTCCTCTGCTGCTCAGGCTGGAGTGCAGTGGCACGATCTTGGCTCACTGCAACCTCTGCTTCCTGGATTCAACTGATTCTCCTGTCTCAGCCTCCCAAGTGACTGGGATTACAGATGCACACTACCACACCTGGCTAATTTTTGTATTATTAGTAGAGATGGGGTTTTACCATGTTGGCCAGGCTGGTCTCAAACTCCACAAGTGATCCACTTGCCTCGGCCTCCCAAAGAGCTGGGATTATAGGCGTGAGCCGCCAGGCCTGCCCTGAATGATTATCTTTTGATGCCTGATCTGCAATCCTCATGGAGTTTCCAGAGTCTGTATGTAACGTGCTTGGCACAGGTAGGCACCCAGTGGGTGGGTGGATGGATGGATGGGATGAGTGACTTACTGCAGGTCTCACAGTTATGAAGTAACTCCTCCGCATACCTCACACTGGGCACCAAAAATACATTAAGCACTAATCAGAGAGGTACTTTGTGGACCAGACCACATGAGCAAAGTCTTGGAGTTAGGAATTATTGCAGCAAGGGTAAGAGACACTCATTTTATGTTCTCTTTTAGTACTTTTCCCAACAAGATCCTGAGAAGGGGGATCTGGATGGAGGTTCTCCCAGAGTCCACTGGAGCAGAGCCAGGAGGTTGAGTAGGGAGCAGCGCCCCACAGCCCAGATAGGCAGGCAGGAGCAGGCCAAGCCTGAGGATTGGGCCTCAGAGGGCCTGGTCTGGCCATATTTGGTTTTCAAGGAACTGGGAGGCTCCTCACCTCCTCTGCTGCCCAGGCACAGTAGCAAGGCCACCCACAGTTGCTGAGTCAAGGAGGTCCCTAGGGTCAGTAACAGAGGCCCTACAATGGGCTAACTTGAACACAGTGGTTCAGAGCCTGGTGAAGAGCAAGTGTCAAGAAGATATGATGCCAAGCACAGTGGTGTGTGCCTGTGGTCCCAGCTACTCAAAAGGCTGTGGCAGAAGAATAAGCCAGGAATTCTTGAGCCCAAGAGCTCTAGGCTGTGTGTGCTATATTGATCAAGTGTCCGTGCTAAGTTCAGCCTCAATATGGTGACCTCTGATAAGCAGGATTGTCTAAAGAGTGGTGAACAGGCCCACGATGGAAGTGGAGCAGGTCAAACTGTACTGATCTGTGGTGGGATCGTGACTGTGAATAGCCACTGCATTCCACCCTGGACAACATAGTGGGACTCCGTCTCTAAAAATAAATAAATAGGCTGGGTACAGTGGGCTCACACCTGTAATTCCAGCACTTTGGGAGGCCAAGGCGGCCAGATCACCTGAGGTCAGGAGTTCAAGACCAGCCTGGGCAACATGGTGGAAACCCTGTCTCTAGTAAAAATACAAAAATTAGCCAGGCGTGGTGGCAGCCTCCTGTAAACCCAGCTACTCGGGAGGCTGAGGCAAGAGAATCGCTTGAACCCAGGAGGCGGAGGGTGCAGTGAGCCGAGATCATACCACTACACTCCAGCCTAGTCAACAAGAGTGAAACTCCATCTCAAAATAAGTAAATAAATAATAAAGGGGCCGGGCGCGGTGGCTCAAGCCTGTAATCCCAGCACTTTGGGAGACCGAGGCGGGTGGATCACGAGGTCAAGAGATCGAGACCATCCTGGTCAACATGGTGAAACCCCGTCTCTACTAAAAATACAAAAAAAAAAAAAATTAGCTGGGCATGGTGGCGCGTGCCTGTAATCCCAGCTACTCAGGAGGCTGAGGCAGGAGAATTGCCTGAACCCAGGAGGCGGAGGTTGCGGTGAGCCGAAGTCATGCCACTGCACTCCAGCCTGGGTAACAAGAGCGAAACTCCATCTCAAAAAATAAATAAATAAATAAATAAATAAATAAATAATAAAGATGGATAGATAAAGGATGTGGGTTCAAATCCTGCTTAACAACTGATAGCTGTGTGCCAGGCCTACACATCACCTGTCAGAGCCTCCATTTTCTTTATCTATAAAAACAACAAAAATAGCAGTAAAAACAAGCACCATTACTGACTTTGTTATGTTCCAGCCTGTGCTAAACACTTTACCTGCATTATCTTACTTACTTGTCATCACAATAAATATTATTGTCTTCATGAAACAAAAAACAGAACAGTGTATCTCATCCATGCTGTCATAATCTCTAACCCCAAGCCATTGCTCGTGCAGTTCTGTCTACCTGGAGTGCAATCTCTTGCTGTTACCAACTCTTATTTTTTTTGAGGCAGAGTCTCGCTCTGTCACAAGCTGGAATGCAGAGGCACAATCTTGGCTCACTGCAACCTCTGCCTCCCAGGTTCCAGCGATTCTCCTGCCTCAGCCTCCCAAATAGCTAAGATTACAGGCACCTGCCACCGCACCTGGCTAATTTTTGTATTTTTAGTAGAGGTGGGGTTTCACCATGTTGGCCAGACTGATCTTAAACTCCTGGCCTCAGATGATCCGCTTACCCTGGCCTCCCAAAGTGCTAGGATTACAGGCGTAAGCCACCATGCCTGGCCTGTAACCAATTCTTATGCAACCTTCAGTACTCAGTGTAAGGTATCCAAAAAATTATTTCCTGACTGTGGGACCCGGATTTCCAAATGAGGAAACTGAGGTACAGAGGGTGAGATCACATTCAAGTAAGAGACAGAGCTAGAAAGAGCTACAAAGTGCTTACAACTTTCTCACATCTACCTACATTTCCATTTCTGTTACTGAACCTTTTCCCCCTCAAATATGCCCTAGCAGCTTCTACTTTTTACTTATTTATATTTTTTTGTGATGGAGTCTTAACCTGTCACTCAGGCTGGAGTGCAGTGGGGCAATCTTTGCTCACTGCAACCTCCACCTCCCGGGTTCAAGAGATTCTCCTGCCTCAGCCTCCTGAGTAGCTGCAATTACAGGCGCATGCCACCACACCCAACTAACTTTTGTATTTTTAGTACAGATGGGGTTTCACCATGTTGGCCAGGCTAGTCTGGAACTTCTGACCTCAAGTAATCCACTCACCTCAGCCTCCGAAAGTGCTGGGATTACAGGCATGAGCCACCACTCCCGGCCCCTAGCAGCTTCTATAAAACAACATTGGGCACCTGTCCCCCTCCCGCTGCCACCCCCTTCAGCTCCAAATTGCTGCGAAAGCCTTATTCAACCCTTTGCAACAGCTCTGTGCAAAAGGTATGCTAGATATCATGCCCATGTCACAGACAGGGAAACTGAAGCTCAGGGAAATAAAGCAAGTTGCTTGAGGCCTTGCAGCCAGCAAGAGAAGAAACTGGGTGGACTACAGTGCTGTCTGACTCCCACTCCAGTGCTCTCTCCCCACCACAACGAGCTGATCCTCGATCTTCCCAGCTGGGAGACTTCACCTCAACTCCCACACCTATACAGATGATTAGGATTAAAGAGAAAATTAATGTGAGATCCATTTGAAAGGAAGAGCTCTGCAGGACTAGTAGAGTATTTTACAAACAAGTAAATTAAATAAATAAAAAATAATAAAATAATAATTATTTAAAATAATTTTATGATTATTTTAAAAATCATAAAATAACTGGGTGAATGAATAAGCTCTAACCTTCTAAATCAGATCGTATTCCTATGAGACGCAGGAGACCAGAACAGCTCTCTACACCCATGAGATGATCTCACTCATTTACAAGGCTCTCTGCTGAGAGCCAAGAGTGGGCCCCGCCCCAGAGGAATCATTACCTGGCCAGCACTTCACTGAGATTTCATGTCCCAGTAAAGTTTCTTCCTAAACTGGGGTACTCAATTGCCGTCATCTTGTTATTCATCAAAGAATATTAAAAGGAAAAATAAATTGCTACTTTCTGTTGTTGCCATCATCTCATAAAATTCAATAACAAGGACTAATCCTAGAATTTAGCAACTTTAAAAATTACCTATATAAGTGACTCACTATGTTGACCTAGCTTTCTCACTAGCCTTGGGCCAGTGAGAACTGTATCTAAGATGGGCATTTGGCAACCCTCAGATGAGTAGGAGAGAATAAACATGTATGCAAATAACTCAGAGTAGCTAATTGCAATTTGGGATGAGAGCCGAATGAAACTCTTCTAATTACCTTAATTTTTAAAAATCTGGTGCAGTAGGTCACACCTGTAATCTCAGTACTTTGGGAGGCCAAGGCAGGCAGATCATGAGGTCAGGAGTTAGAAACCAGCCTGACCAACATAGTGAAACCTCATCCGTACTAAAAATACAAAAATTAGCCTGTCGTGGTGATGTGCACCTGTAATCCCAGCTACTCAGGAGGCTGAGGCAAGAGAATTGCTTGAACCCAGGAGGCGGAGGTTGCAGTGAGCCAAGACTGGGTCACTGCACTGCAGCCTGGATGTCAGAGTGAGACTCCATCTCAAAAAAAAAAAGAGGATTCATTGGAGGAGGGTTTTACCAGAAGATTGGTTGGATTCTGGGGGTTATGTAGTGAATAGGGATCAACCAAACAACCACTCTTGGCAAGGACAGAAAACAAGAACACATGGAATGATCCCATTTGCATGCACATTCTCTCTTCTCTCTCTCTCTCTCTTGCTCTCTTTCTCTCTCTTCCTCTGTCTCTCCCTCTCTCTCTCCCTCCTCATTCTCTGTTTCTCTCTGTGCATTAGCTGTCTTCTCACTCTAGTTACAGACAGGGTTCCTCCATGTGGCAGAGAACATGGTGGCTAATGTTACCAGAAAAACTCTGAACTGGATATGGTGGCACAAGCCTGTAGTCCCAGCTACTTGGGAGGCTGAGGTGGGAGGATCGCTTGAGCCGAGGAGTTGGATTCCAGCCTGCGCAACAAAGCAAGAGCCTACCTCTAATTGGGGGAGTGGGAAGAGGATATTTTAGACAAATTAAATTTAACAAAGTGTAATTGCACAAAGAGCAATTCACAAATCCTTGCAGAATCAGAATAGGTTCACAGCAACTCAGAAGCTGCCACAGGGTCAGATTACATTTATGGACAGAAAAAGGAAAGTGATATACAGAAAACAGAAATAAGGTACAGAAACAGCTAGATTGGTTACTTTTCTTCAATAAATATCAACCCTTCACCCATTGTGTGCCAATCCTTGTGGGGTGTGCCAAGCAGAAAAAGCACTGATCTAAGATGTATAGCTCCGTTATATGTAGCTCCATGACCTTGCTGGGCCTTAGGATCCTTAACTATAAAATGGATATGATTGTATCTTATCAGTAAGAGCTGCTGAGGATAAAGGCAGACCGTACTTGTGAACGTGTTCTGTAATACAAACGAGGGCTGTTCATTCTCCTTCTGTAGCGCTCAGCTCTGGCCGCACTTCTGTTTGCATTCTCCATTTCCTTCCGGCCTGTGTTCATGCCTGCAGACTTCTGTCCTCCCTGGCCTAACTCCTTCACCCTACTTCACAAGCCTTATTTGTGATGTCATTTAATAAATTTTGGAGATACAAGAAGAGCCTCGTAGAGACGAACAACTTCCTTCGGGAGTTTCCTGCAGTTTTTGGAGTTGCCTGCAGGTGCCTGGGCCTGGGGGTGGTGGGCAGGAGAACCTTCCTCCCACAGCAGAAGTAAGTGGGAGAAGTAAAGATTGCCTTCCTCCAATAATGCTTTGGCCCTAAAGAGGAAACTCTTGAACTCCATAGAATATTTTATTTATTTATTTTTGAGACAGAGTTTTGTTCTCTCGCCCAGGCTGGAGTACAGTTACGCGATCTTGGCTTACGCAACCTCTGCCTCCCAGGTTCAAGCAATTCTAATACCTCAGCCTCCCAAGTAGCTGGGACTACAGTCATGCACCACGCCTGGCTAATTTTTGTATTTTTAGTAGAGACGGGGTTTTATCATGTTTACCATGCTAGCTTCAAACTCCTGGCTTCAAGTGATCCGCCCTCCTTGGCCTCCCAAAGTGCTGGGATTACAGGCGTGAGCCGCTGTGCGCAGCCAAATCCCACAGAATATTGAAGAACCCCAAATGGATACTTGTGTCTTACTGAGTGGACACACTTTCAAGTAACTTCAAACATGAAAGGGTGACTTACTCCGTATCAAACCATCTAATTAATCCAAAAGCAATTTTATTTTTTGAGACAGGGTCTCGCTCTGCCACCCAGGCTGGAGTGCAGTGGCACAATCACAGCTCACTGCAGCCTCAACCTCCTAGGCTCAAGTGATCCTTCCACCTCAGTCTCCCGAGTATCTGGGACTACCGGTGTGTACCACCATGCTGGCTAATTTTTGCATTTTTTGTAAAGACAGAGTTTTGCCATGTTGCCCAGGCTGCTCTTGAACTCCTAAGCTCAAGCAATCCACCCACCTTGTCCTTCCAAAGTGCTGGGTTTATAGGTGTGAGCCACTGCACCCGGCCTGCAATTTTAATATAAGGCAGGATTGATTGATCGATTTAGAGACAGTCTCTCTCTGTTGCCCAGGCTGGAGTGCAGTGGTATGATCATCTCTCAGTGCAACCTTGAACTCCTGGGCTCAATCTTCCCACTTTAGCCTCTTTAGTAGCATGCCACCATGCCCAGCAAGCTTTTTTAAAGTTTTTTTTTTTGTAGGATTGGTGGTCTCACTGTGTTGCCCAGGCTGGCCTCCAACTCCTGACCTCAAGTGATCCACCTGCCTCAGCCTTATAAAGTGCTAGGATTATAGGTGTAAGCCACCATGCCTGTAAGAGGGCCCTTTCTTTTTATCTTGAAATTATAATCTTGCTACCACTTCAGAAGATGGCCTTCTAATAAAGTTTCCTTTTTTTTTTTTTTGAGATGGAGTTTCGCTCTTGTTGCCCAAGCTGGAGTGCAGTAGCAAAATCTTGGCTCACTGCACACTCCGTCCACCTCCTGTGTTCAATGGATTCTCCTGCCTCAGCCTCCAGAGTGGCTGGGATTATAGGCATCCACCACCAGGCCAGGCTAATTTTTTGTATTTTTAGTAGAGACAGGGTTTCACCATGTTGGCCAGACTGTCTTGAACTCCTGACCTCAGGTGATCCACCCGCCTTGGCCTCCCAAAGTGCTAGGATTACAGGCGTGAGCCACTGCGCCTGGCCTAGATTTCCCTTTTTGCACAAGGTAATGAGAGATTTCTGGTATTTACAAATAAAAGAACCTATTTATTTTTTAATGCATGTGTTTGTTTTAGAGAAGGAGTCTCTGTCAATCAGGCAGAATGAGTGGCGCAAATCATAACTCACTGCAGCTTCAAACTCCTGGACTCAAGGGATCCTCCCATTACAGTCTCCCAAGTGGCTGGGACTACAGTCACACATGACTGCACCCAGCCAGAAGAACCTTTCTTAATACCCAAAAGTATTTTGCCCCTAAAACTAGGAAAAGGGGATTCCTCCTCAGTCCCACCCACTAGCTTCCATTCCAGTTCCTTCAGCCCCACCCAGCACAGCCTGGTTAAGACCCAGCTGCTACTTCTTTTTTTTTTTCTTTTGAGACAGAGTCTTGCTCTGTTGCTCAGGCTGGAGTGCAGTGGTGCGATCTCAGCTCACTGCAGCTTCCACCTCACAATTCTCTGGCTCAGCCTCCAGAGTAGCTGGGATTACAGGCACGTGCCACCATTCCCAGCTGATTTTTCATATTTTTAGTAGAGATGAGGTTTCACCATGTTGGCCAGGATGGTCTCAATCTCTTGATCTCATGATCCTCCTGCCTCAGCCTCCCAAAGTGCTGGGATTACCAGTGTGAGCCACTATGCTCGGCACACCTGCTTCTTAAAGGGACCAAGTCCTAGCTGGGCTCAGTGGCTCATGCCTATAATCCCAGCACTTTGGGAAGCCAAAGTGGGCAGATCTCTTGAATCCAAGGGTTCAAGACCAACCTGGGCAACATAGCGAGACCTCATCTCCATAAACAATAAAAAAAAAATGTTTTGGCTGGGCACAGTGACTCACGTCTGTAATCCCAGCATTTTGGGAGGCCGAGGCGGGTGGATCACCTGAGGTCAGGCGCTCAAGACCAGCCTGGCCAACACAGTGAAACCCCGTCTCTACTAAAAATACAAAAAATTAGCTGAGTGTAGTGGTGGATGCCTGTAATCCCAGCTATTCGGGAAGCTGACACAGGATTATTGCTTGAACCCAGGAGGCACAGGTTGCAGTGAGCTAAGACTGCCATTGCACTCCAGACTGGGTGACAAGAGCGAAACTCCATCTCAAACAAAAAATGTTTTAAAGGGACCAAGCCGGGTTTTTTTTGGGGGGGGAGGGGAGCTTCTGATCATTTAAATCTCCTCCAATAACAGAAGAGGTTTTCAAATGTTACTCCTCATTGTACGCTCTCAATATTTTCCAAGAAAGACCTGAGGCTCCTTTCTGAGCTTCATTCCCTTGTTCTCCTCCCAGCCCCTCAGCTATCTTTTCTACCAATTAGGTAGTGATTAATTGCTCCCTAATTGCAAATTGGCTGTCTCATTACTGGTTCCCACCCTAGCTGGCTGGCTGACCCGGGGGTCACATGCATCCTTCAGGGAAAGGTGTTTTGTGAATCCAGTGGTTCATTTGTTCCACACATGTGTGTTGAGCTAGGTCCTGGGGACCATGTGGAGGGAGACAAACCCAAGTCCCTGGCTTCTCAGAGCTCACAGTCTAGCAGGAGACAAACAGCAAAAATTAAATCATTTCTGATCGTCAGTGCTGTGATGGGGGAGTAATTATAGAGTAATTTTGGGAAGCATCAGATAAGTGCTCTAGGAAGGCATTTCTAAGGAGGTGACCTGTGAATTGAGATCTGAATGGTAATCGGGAGCCAGCCAGAGTGAAGATGAGGTCGAAGAGCACAGTCCAGGGAGAGAAGACGGCAAAGGCAGAGACAGGGTTAGAGGAAGCAGCATGGTCTGTCTGGGAGGTATTCATTTCATCTATGAAGCCCTAGGGGATTCAGAAGTCAGCCATCAGGTTGGGGCTAGTTGTAAGACTTGGGGCAAAACACCCCGCTCCTACTTCCAGTGGTTAGAGACCGGAGGCGGGGTTTGCCCCCACCTGGCCCCGCCCCAGAAGGAGGGGTTATTATCCGTCGGATTGAATCAGCTTCCAGGATCCTGATTGGTCCTTGGTGGTAACTAGGGCGCTCTCGCTTCAAGAGTCCCAGATTCAGCAGTCCTGCTGAGGACTGGAGCGGAACCGCTCCCCACCCCACCCGTCCCAAGCTCTGAGGTTGGAGAGAGCTGCCGCCCTGAAGGAACCCAGACCCAGGCTTGAGACTTTGCAGACACACAAGATGCGGATTGCCATGTGAAGTTTCCGGATATCTAAAAATGTTCGAACGATGAATTCGAAAAGCTTTGAAACACTGTACAGGCCAAACATGTCTACGGGCAGGACCTGGCCCGCCGGCCTGGGTGCGGTGGGGCTTGGTGAAGGCCTGGAGGTAGAGACGAGGGAGAGGAGGAGTCAGGAGGGATGCTAACTGCCTCCTGGATTCGGGGACACCCATGCCCTGGCAGAGATGTGCCCTAAGAGGAACGAACTCACTGCCACAGGCACAGATTGAGAACCTACTGTGTGCACGTCTCTGTGCTAGGATGGAGGATACAAAACACTTAGGACTGCACCCTTGCCCAGGGCTGGGTGGGCCGACCTCAGGAAACCGGGTTCCAGCCCTGACTTGCTCTCCTATAATTGCCGTGTGAACATGGGTTGATTCATCATCTCTCTGGGATTCAGCACACAGCCTTTGTTGACATTAGATTAACTAAATCCAGTAAGGGAAGATTTTGAAGGGCCTCTGAGTGTCTGGATAGGGAATTTGGGCTGGATCTGATAGGAAGTAGGAGTCACTGCAGGTTTTTGAGCAGGGGAGTGACATGTCGAATAGGAAAGTGAAGCAGGATACCTGTGCAGAGAAACACCATCCAGTTGTGGGGTAGTGAGGACAGCAACTGTGGCTTATGCAAATCGGATCTCATCACCACTAGCTCAGAAACCTTCCATGGCTCCCTGCAGCCCTCACATCAAAGTCCTTTCTTCTTACTGTGGTCCATGGGCAGGGCCAGCTTCACGTAAAGAAGGACCAGTGTATTATAATGCTCTGCTGTCACGATCTTGAAATACTTAAGACTTTTTGAACAAGCAACCCCCTTTTTTTCATTTGGCACCTGGCCTAGCAAATCATGAAGCGAGTCCTGCCCACAGGGACCCTTCGGTCTGGCCCCTTTCCCCCTCTCCTCATCCAAACCCCGCTTCCCTCTCTTACCTTTCACACTTCAGTCGCATTAGTCTTCCATCAGTTTCTGGAGATTGTTCCTGCCTTGGGACATTTGTACAGTCTGTTCCCCTTGACTGGAACACGCCCACCCCATGTCAAGACCAACTTAGTTTTTTGTTCAACAATTTTTCCTTATCTTTCAGACCTGAGCATAATTATCTCCTGAGAGAGAACTCCTCTGACCTCCCAGAATTACCTATTCAAAACAAAACTTGAAAAATGATTTAAACCTCCCGTGCGCAGTGGCTCACACCTGTAATCCCAGCACTTTGAGAGGCCCAGGCGGGTGGATCACTTGAGGTCAGGAGTTCAAGACCAGCCTGGCCAACATCATGAAACCTGTCTCTACCAAAAATACAAAAATTAGCTGGGTGTGGCGGCGGACACTTGCAATTCCAGCTACTTGGGAGGCTGAGACAGAAGAATTGCTTGAACCTGAGAAGCAGAGGTTGCAGTGAGCTGAGATCATGCCATTGCACTCTAGCCTGGGTGACAGAGCAAGATTCTGTCTCCAAAAAAAAAAAAAAAAAAATGATTTAAGCCTGGGTGCAGTGGTTCACTCCTGTAATCCCAACACTTTGGGAGGCAAGGCATGAGGATTGCTGAGGGCAGGAGTTCCAGACCAGTCTGGGCAACATAGTCTGTACAAAAAATAAGAAAATTAGCCAGACATGGTGGTGTGTGCCTGTAGTCCCAGCCACTTGAGAGGCTGAGGTGGGAGGATTGCTTGCACCCAGGAGGTCAAGGCTTCAGTGAGCCATGATTGCATCACTGCAGCCCTACCTGTGCAACACAGCTAGTCTGTTATACAAACTTTAAAAAAAAAAAAAGGAGGCAATAATGGAGGCATTTCAGACATCTGTCAGCAGCCACAGGTGTTCAGGGGCTTTGTGCTTATAAAGGTTTGTTCAGTAAAATATTCAGCTGGAGTGGGCATCACAGCTCACACCTGTAATTCTAGCACTTTGGGAGGCTGAGGCAGGAGGATTGCTCGAGACCAGCCTGGGCAACAAAGTGAGACCTGATCTTCACAAAAAATAAAATAAATAAAATTAGCCGGGCATAGTGACACTCACTGGCTGAAGTGGGAGAATCTCTTGAGCTCATGAGGTCGAGGCTGCTGCAGTGAGCTGTGATCACGCCACTGCACTCCAGCCTGAGCGACAGAGTGAGACCCTGTCTCAAAAAATTAATTTTTAAAAATTCAACTGGAGAAATATTTCTAGCTCCCTTGCTCTCTCTTTTTTGAGGCAGAGTTTCACTCTGGCACCCTGGCTGGAGTGCAGTGGCACAATCTCAGCTCACTGCAACCTCCAGCTCCCAGGCTCAAGGGATTCTCCCACCTCAGCCTCCCAAGTGGCTGGGACTAGGTGCATGCCACCACGCCCAACTACTTTTTGTATCTTTTGTAGAGACAGGGTTTTGCCATATTGCCCAGGCTGGTCTCGAACTCCTGGACTCAAGCGATCCTCCCACCTCAGCCTCCCAGAGTGCTGGGATTACTGGAATGAGCCACCACACCTAGCCATATTTCTATCTCTTCCCCCCCCCCTTTTTTTTTTGAGATGGAGTTTCACTCTTGTTACCCAGGCTGGAATGCGATGGCGCAATCTCAGCTCACCACAACCTCCGCCTTCCAGGTTCAAGCAATTCTCCTGCCTCAGCCTCCCGAGTAGCTGGGATTACAGTTGTGCACCACCATGCCTGGCTAATTTTGTGTTTTTAGTAGAGACAGGGTTTCTCCATGTTGGTCAAGCTGGTCTTGAACTCCTGACCTCAGGTGATCCACCCTCCTTGGCCTCCCAAAGTGCTGGGATTACAGTTGTGAGCCACTGCGCCTGGCCATTTCCATCTCTTAATGAAGTAAATAAAACCATTCACACCACAAAAGTTAGAGGGAAGGGATAGGATTTGTCCAAAACATAATAAATCCCCTTGGCCAAATTCATTGACCCTGGCAGGGTAAGATCAGAGTTAGCATCATCTCTGCCTATGTGGCTGACATTCCAGGATCCCCATCCCATGCAAGCTCCCTGAATGATCACTCCCAACTTTACGATGTTGGAACTATTATTCTCCCCATTTTGTGGATGAGGAAACTGAGGCCTAGAGAAATTGAGTAACTTGCCAAATGTCACACAGTAAGGAATTAACACAGTTGGGATTTGCACCTAAATCCATCCAACTCCAGATCTCCCTGAGCCCTTCACTACCACAAAATAGCTACTTAATTGGCTTGCTGTATGATTTGGGGCAAGTTCCTCAACCTTTCTGAGATTCAGATTCTTTTTTTCTTTTTCTTTTTTCTGAGACAGGGTTCTCTCTTGCTGCCCGGGCTGGAATGCAATGAAGCAATCTCGGCTGGCTGCAACCTCTGCCTCCCAGGTTCAAGTGATTTTCCTGCCTCAGCCTCCCTAATAGCTGGGATTACAAGTGCCCGCCACCATGCCTGGCTAATTTTTGAATTTTCAGTAGGGACAGGGTTTCACCGTCTTGACCAGTCTAGGCTCAAACTCCTGACCTCAGATGATTTTCCCGCCTTGGCCTCCCAAAGTGCTGGATTACAGGCATGAGCCACTGTGCCCAGCCTCTTTCTCTTTTTTTAAGACAGGATCTCACTCTGTCGCCCAGGCTGGAATGCAGTGGGCAATCTCTGCCTACTGCAGCCTCAACCTCTCAGGCTCAAATGATCTCCCACCTCAGCCTCTGTAGTCCAAGTAGCTTGGTCTACAGGAGTGCAGCACCAGGCCCAGCTAAGCTGAGCCTCAGATTCTTTAACTTGCCCCTTACTTAAGCTAACACATGCCAGGTGCTGAAGTTGATTCTCTCTCTCTCACTTTTTTTTTTTTTTTTTGAGACAGAGTCTTCCCCTGTCACCCAGGCTGGAGTGCACGGCATGATCTCGGTTCAGTGCAGCCTCAAACTCCTGAGCTCAAGCAATCCTCCTGCCTCAGCTTCCCAGACTATGGGGATTACAGGCATGCATGCACCACCATTGATTCTTTATAGATGTTAATTCTCTGCTTAACACACACCACCCTCCAACCCTTGCCACACATACACACACACACACACACACACACACACCAGCCCCACAACAGGAGAAATGTCACAGAACAATGCTTTGTGGTCTATAACCTGTTTCCTCTTCCTGGACACACAGGAAGGGCATGTTCTCATTTTCCCTGCAGTTAGTAGAGTCATGTGACTACATAAAGGCCAATGAAATTATACGTGAACCCTGCACAAAGGCGGTTAAATGTGGATGCGCCTCCTTTGATTTTCTCATTCCCTTTCCACATGCAGAGGATTCAGGAATAGATTGCAGGGAGAGCCTGGATTGGAGGCAGCATTGGGGGTCAATGTCACTGCTTGGAAGAGAGTTCCCAGGGACAGCTCCAACTATATCAGACTTTGCAGGAGTGAGAAATAAACTCTGATCGGTTTAAACCACTGAGATATTTCATTTGTTACAGCAGTTAGCATTAATTACACCGAATAAAGCTGTGTATCAGTTATCAATTGCCACAACAATGCTGCATAACAAACCACCCCAAAACTTAGTGCCTTAAAACAGAAACCATTATTTCAGCTCAAGATTTCATGGATTGGCACTTTAGGCTAGGCTTAGCTAAAGATTTTTCTGGTCTCAGTTGGGCTTACTCATGTATCTGTGGTCAGCTATTGGATTAGCTGGTGACTGATTGGGACAGCCTCAGCTAGGACGACTAGTCCCTGTTCTGGTGGTCTCTTTGGCAGGTTAGCCCAGGCTTGTCCACATAACAGCTGTGACAGTTCCAAGAGAATGAGTGGAAGCCACACAATATCTTAAGGCCCAGGCTTGGAACTGGCAAAGTCACTTCCACTATATTCTACTGGCCGAAAAAAAGTCACATGCCTAGCTAGGCATGGTGGCTCACACCTGTGTAATTCCAGCACTTTGGGAGGCCGAGGTGGATGGATCACTTGAAACCAGGAGTTTGAGACCAGCCTGGACAACATGGGGAAACCCATCTCTATAAAATTTAGTCAGGTGTGGTGGTGAATGCCTGTAGTCTCAGCTACTCGGGAGGCTGAAATGGGAGGATCACCTGAGCCCAGAAAGGTCAAGGCTGTAGTGAGCCATGATCACACCACTGTGCTCCAGCTTGGGTGGCAGAGATCCTGTCTCAAAAAATAAAAAAGAGTTCAGCCTTTAGAATCATAGCACTGGGCTCAAATCCTGACTCACTTGCTGTTGATTCTGGGCAAGTGCCTTCCTCTCTCTGAGACTCACATTTCCCTTCTATAAAACAGGTGCTGGGGCCGGACATGGTGGCTCACACCTGTAATCCCAGCACTTTGGGAGGCTGAGGCAGGCGGATCACCTGAGATCAGGAGTTTGAGACTAGCCTGGCCAACATGGTGAAACCCTGTCTCTACTAAAAATACGGAAACTTAGCTGAGCTTGGTGGCACACGCTAGTAATCCTAGCTACTCGGGAGGCTGAGGCAGGAGAATCACTTGAATTCGGGAAGTAGAGGTTGCAGTGAGCCAAGATTGCGCCATTGCACTCCAGCCTGGTGACAAGAATGAAACCCTGTCTCAAAAACAAAAACAACAAAAACAAAAAACAGATTCTGGATGAGAGGAGTCCTCACATTGGGAGCTATTGTGAGAACTGACTGAGAGAATGCACCATGTAAATGTGTTGCAAATTACCTGCTATATTATACCCAAGGTGGGCTTCATAGCTGCCAGGGAGTCCTAGTATTATCTCAACCAAACCCCCAGCTTACAGAGGAGAAAACAGAGGCTCAGGCAGGTGATGTGACTTACCAAAGCTACATACCTAAGGAGCAGTGACATCCCCACCATACTCAAGTTTGTCTGTTTCCAGAAGCAAGGTCTTAGCCTCTCTAAAATTAGAAAGTCCTGGGTTTGAGTCCTGACTCTGTCCATCATAGCTGTGTGACCTTGGGCGAGTCACTTTTCTCTCTGGACCTCATGGTTTTCTCCATCTTAAGAAATTAGCATCTGTCTCATAATGCTATGGGGAATCAATGGGAAAATACAAAGAAAGTGCTTAGCACAGTGCCAAGGAGGGACAGTGTGCACGCTCAGCAATTGAAGGCTGCCAAATCCCTGTTATCATCAGGGGCAGTGTTCCATCCATCAAAAGGGCTAAGAATAGTCTTAGCCCATGGGGGTGGTGTGAGGAATAAGTGAGTGACTGTGGGCGAAGCCTTAGCACAGTGCCCAGCAAATATTACAAACTTCATAAGCAGTTGCTATTCCTTTTAAACGGTTTTTTTTTTGTTTGTTTGGTTTGGTTTTTTTAAGACAAGGTCTCATTCTGTCGCCCAGGCTGGAGTGCAGTACTTTCAAAGTTCTGAAGCCTGTTGGAGGACAACGTGAGACCATGGGGGACCCCAGGCCCCAACTGGCCGTGGCTCCAGGCACTGCCTCCGCTGCCATTTGGCTATTATTAGGCCCGGCGTCCTCATCTCAAATCCAGATGGAGAGCGAGAAGGGTGGGTAGGGCAGGGCCTGGCTGGGGGAAGGCAGGGAACACAGCGTGGAGGCTGGGTTTGGGTTTGGGCCCCACCCTGCCTGCCTTCCCTTGCCTGCAGCTGGTCCAGCCGCCACGTCTACACTTGGCTCTGAGGTTGGTGCCGAGCACTCCCTCCCACCGCAGCCACCTCCTCTGGGAAGATTCAGAGCCCTTCTGCGGTCTCAGCACTTTTCTGCCTGCCCCAGAGAGGCCAGGCCTGCGTGGAAACTCTGAACTGGACACTGCGCGCCTTCAGGACCGGCAAAGGAGCCATCTACTCCGCTGTCTACAGCTCTTCATGCCTCCAATGAGGCTTACTGGATCTGCTGAGGGGGAAGGGCCTATGTACCTGGGTTCGAATCCCTGCCCTACCACCAGCATGCTCTGTCAACTTGGACAAATGACTTCTCCTTTCTGAGCCTCAATTTCTTTGTCTGTAAATCAGACAGAACACTAGCATCTGCTTTACAGGGCTAGGCTGATGGTTAAATGAGTGCATGGTATGGAGTACGCACTTAAGATGCATCGGTTATTTCATGCTTGAGTGTGCCAGGCCCTCAGGAGGAAAAAAAAGTTTTGGGAGGTTGAGGATCTGGGCTGCAGAGTGGCTCTGCTCCTGATTCGCTACGCTACCTGAAGCCTGTCCCTTGTCCTCTCTGGGACTCACTTACCTATTTAGACCATCAGGTGGGTATCTAGGATTCTGTGATGCCAAGATTCAGGTGCTACATTCACAAGTGGAAAGAAGGGTTTGCCAGGATCCCACACTGATAAGTTGGTAAAATATTCATTCTCGAACTGGGCTCTGGAGCCAAAATACCCTTGACCCTTGAACTGTTCCAGCCACTCCCCACTCTGGCTGAACCTGGAAGAATCTAGACTTTTTTTGTTTGTTTGTTTGTTTTTTTGAGTTGGAGTCTCACTCTGTCACCCAGGCTGCAGTGCAGTGGTGTGATCTCAGCTCACTGCAACCTCCTCCTCCTGGGTTCAAGTGATTCTCCTGTCTCAGACTCCCAAGTAGCTGGGACTACAGGCACCCACACCCAGCTAATTTTTTGTATTTTTAGTAGAGACAGGGTTTCACCATGTTAGCCAGGATGGTCTTGATCTCCTGACCTCATGATTCACCCACCTCGGCCTCCCATAGTGCTGGGATTACAGGTGTGAGCCACTGCACCCAGCCCTCTAGACCCTTCTTGTTACAGTCTCTTGCCCTAGGAGGGCTTGAAGGAGGCCAGTCAAACCCCCTCATTTTACAGGTGGGCAGACTGAGGCCCAGGTCTCCCCAGTGCCCAGGCTTCATCTGAGCAGAACTCCCAAATGGTGGATAGTAGAATACGGTGATTAAAAGCAAATGTCCTGGCTGGGCAAAGAGGCTCACACCTGTAATCCGAGCACTTTGGGAGGTCAAGAAAGGCAGATTGCTTGAACCCAGGAGTTCAAGACTAGCCCTGGCAACATAAGGAGACCCCCATCTCTACAAAAAATAAAAAAATTAGCCGGGCATGGTGGCATGTGTCTATAGTCCCACTGTGAGCCTGGGAGGTCAAGGCTGCAGTGAGCCATGGTTGTGCCACTCCACTCCAGCCTGGGCGACAGAGTCAGACTCTGTCTCAAAAAAATTAAAAAAAAGAAAAACCAAAAGAACGAAGGTTCTGAACCTGTCTCCTTATCTGTATAATGGTGGTCCTACCTCATAGGACTCAAGCTGTGAAGGTCATAATGGTAACAAAATTGCCACACATGTATTATAAGTGTGATCAGGAGCGAGTGTCCAACCCATCAGATAGCAATTACATAGTGCCCCACCATGAGCCTAGACCCCCACTCCCCACGCCCAGGCATCAGGGACTCCCAGAAGTCTAAAGAGGTCTAGCCTAGCACATCCAGAACTCTCTCCTTCCTGTCTCAGCCCCTTGCCTCACCTTTGTCTGTGAGCTGGGTCTCCTGGAATTCACTGCTGCCCAGTGGGCATCTGAGGCCCCTTCTCCTCCAGGGCCGGAAGTTTGCCTGGCACTGTTGCCCGCCCAGAGAACACAGCAGCTGGATGACATCATGGAGATGATGGCCTTGCCTAACTAGTTTGCCAACAGCTCCTCAGTCCCACTCCTAGGGCTGCTGGCCATGACCTAGGGCGCCTCCAGTTCTACACATAAGGAGGAAGGTCATAGCCCTTGGATCCAGCCAACTCCAGCAACAAACAATTCATCTCTAGGGACTCCATGCTCCAGCTTCACCTGCCTGTCTGTTGCCCAACAAGGCCCTCACAATCCTACTTACGTTCCCTTGCTCATGCTGTTCATGTCTCTAGGACTGCAGTGTTGTCCAGGGAGAGGAGGTTTAGAGAGCCCAAAGCACAGCTCCTCCATTGTGCATATGAGGAAGCTGAGGCTCCAAGAGGCCAAGCCTAAATGGGGTGGAGTCAGGGGTAGGACCCATCACCCTTGTTGCCTCCTGACCCCAGGCTTGGGCCTTCTCTGCAGGACCCTGACTGGGTGGAGGGTTAGCCAGGGTGACTTAGGGATGCAATGCAGACAGTTTGGTAAAATAATCATTCTTGGACTTGGGCTCTGGAGCAAAATATGACCCCTAGCCTCTGAGCTGCTTCAGTCACTTCCCACTCTGTGTTTCCAGGGTTGAACCTGGAAGAACCTAGAGTAGACCCTTTCTGTGACCACCCCTTGCCCTAGGAAGGCCTGAAGCAGTCCAGTCCAACCACTGCATTTTGCAGGGGACAGGCTGAGGCCCAGTCCTCCCTGGTGCCCACAAGATACATTCACCCTGCTCACCTGGCATTCAGAATCCTTCGTAAAGAGAACCACCCACATTTCCTGCTCCACCCACAGCTTTTCCTCCTCCTTTTCCCACTCACAAGACGACTAGTCTGCTCACACTGCTCCTCTGCCACAAATGTGCTTCCATACCTTTCTCCCTCTTCTATGTGGGGTGAATTTTTAAAGTTAGCCAGGAGTGGTGGTGTGTACCTGTAGTCCTAGCCTCTTGGGAAGCTGAAATGGAAGGATTGTTTGAGCCAGGAGTTTGAGGCCACAGTGAGCTGTGATCGTGACGCTGCACTCCAGCCTGTGGGACAGAGCAAGACCCTTTCTCTAAAAAAAAAAAAAAAAAAAAAAAA
>NW_022437035.1:7329457-7363998 GCF_009761245.1 Sapajus apella
AGTCTGAATGCCATCACCAGCCCAGGGTGCCTTCACCTCTGAGCTTCCGCTTCCTCTGTCGAATCAGAGTGTACCTATCTGCACAGTGGTGACCTGACAGTAGTGGGAACCTCACGTCTGACATGCAACAGGTGCTCAGCAAACACTGGGGCCCTCTTCACAGGATGTTTACTCTTTCCTTGGCTGTAGCTGTAAACTTCCCCAGCACTGTACCGGACTGCCCTTTGATCTCTAGATCACCTCCCCAGCTCCCTTGCAGAAAGGAAGACAGAGGCTGGCAGCTATGTCTGGATGTGGATGCAGGTCCTAAGGACTTGAAGGGGCAGAGCCCACACATCCCTTCCACAGGGCCAGGGGCTCGTGAGCACATGTGCCAGACAGTAAATCTAAGCATGGAGGAACTCACCTTTACCATTCCTCCTAGCCTACAAGAGGGCAGGGAGAAAGGAGGGCACTGGCACATAGCAGGCCGTTCATTGGAGCCGGTGACTGCCATTCAGGTAGGCCCTGAAAATCAGAGGTGGCCTAGGTGTGCTCTGCATGAAAGGGAGGTCCCAAGAGAAGCGCGAATGTTGAAGTATGTCAGAATTGGCCTTAAAGGGCGCTTGACCCTCGTTCTGGATAATAAGATGGCATCTTGCCCAGGTAGAGAGGGCCTAGGACCTTGAACTATGTCCTCCAAAGTGAGTTCTGTTTGCGTCTCCTGCTGTGTAACCTTGACAAGTTGCTTTCCTCTGTGCCTTTTTCTTTTTCTTTCTTTTCTTCCTTGGAATACAGAAGTAGATTTTTGAGCTGGAATCTCTCTCTGTCGCCCAGGCTGGAGTCCAGTGGCACAATCTCGGCTCACTGCACCCTCAGCTTCCCTGGGTTCAAGCGATTTTACTGCCTCAGCCTCCTAAGTAGCTGGAATTACAGGTGCATGCCACCCACCCGGCTAATTTTTGTATTTTTAGTAGAGATGGGGTTTTGTCATCTTGACCAGGCTGGTCTCAAACTCCTGACCTCAGGTGATCCACCCACCTCGGCATCCCAAAGTGCTGGGATTACAGATATGACCCACTGCATCTGGATTATGCCTTGGTTTTCTGATGTGCAAAATGGGACCACTTCTCAGGGATGTAGAGATGAAATGAAATGACACACGGAAAAGACTCTCAGAGTGGAGACTGGGCCTTTCCTTAGATGCAGAGCCAGGGGGGTGTCACAGACCTGAACCAGGTCTCTTCTGGGGCAAAAGGTTGAAAGTACCTCCCCAGAATCCCACAACATAGTGGTTAAAAGCACAGAATCTGGACTCAGAAGGTGCTGGGTATCAATCACAGCTTTACTACTTATCAGCTGTTGTCCTCATCTGTAAAATGGGACAATAATCATGGTCTCATATGGTTATTATGGGCATTATATGCCCTACAAAATAAGTGATTATTTATTTATTTATTTATTTCATTTTTCTTATTATTTTTTTTTTTCTAAGACAGGTTTTCACCATGTTGGCTAGGCTAGTCTTGAACTCCTGATCTCAGGTGATCCACCCGCCTCGGCCTCCCAAAGTGCTGAAATTACAGGCGTGAGCCACCTCGCCAGGCTATTTATTATTTTTATTTGACAGGACTCCAGACCTCATCTTCCCAACTGTACCCACTTTCGTCACCACGGAGACCCGTGGGCGGCTTTAGGGCCTCTGGCATTGAAGATGAAATAGCTTCCCTAGTGGGTCTGAACTCCTGGGTCACCTGGCTAATTGCTGAATGAGAGCCTGGACTCCATATTCCTTATTTAGGACTCCAGCCCTCCTAAAGGCAGACCCTCAGGGCTTGGAAGGTAGAAGAATGCTACATGAAGGCTACACGCTACAAGAAGGCAATGTCTTTGCGAAGGTGTGTGGGCTGGGGAAGGCGTGCTGTGTGATGATCCCGCTCCACCTGAGATGGTCCCGGCGCTCCAACACAGGGCCAAGGTGCTGCCAATCACTCAGTCCCTGCTCGGAGGTGGCCCAGACCAGGTGTCCCAAAAGTAGCCTGGGGACGGCGGCAGAGCTTAAACAGACGCGAGAAAGGGGTGGAGTCGAGGGAAGGGACGTGGTCTCAGGAACAAAGAGGAGGGCGGAGACGGGCTGTCCAGAAGGTTCTGAGATTCCTACGACCCCAGGAAACTTACTTCGGCTCGGGCGCCCTCCCCGACTTGGCGCAGAGCCTATGGGCTCCTGCCGGTGCCCACCCGAATCGCTAAACCCACCGCCGCAGACGACCCCCAGACTACGATGTCCGATCTCCCTGGCCCGCAAGGGGCGGGGTCTTCCTCCGGGGTGTGACCGTCAAATTGAATTTTCCCAATGGGGCACGAGAGTGGGAGGTACCCAACCGAGGATTGGCTGGTGCGTCGGGACGGGGCGGGGCCACGGGGCGCTGGCGCGGCTGGACGGGCAGCTCTCCGCAGAATCCAGGGGACGGTTGCTGAGCGGGCCTGGGACACCGGGTCGCGGCGCCTCCCGCCTGCGCGTGTCTAATCCATCTGCCGGGTCCCGAACAAGCTAAGCCGAGCCTGCGCCAGACGGGTGGGCTGGACTGAGAGGTGGGTGTGCGGACCTCGGGGGGGATCCTGGTGCTCCCCCAACGTGTCCGGGGGTGGAACCCGGATGTCTGGACAGGAGTTCTGGAACGTCCAGACCTAGGAGCCCCCACTCGTCCACGAGAGCTCTAAGCCATGGGATAAAGTTCTGAGACTGTGGGGGGAAGACGCCCACGGATTCCTAAGAGGCTCCACGCCCCACTGGGGCGCTAGTCTTTGGTGGCAGAAACCCTGGGGAAGCTGCCACAGAACCCTGAGGCCCCTCACAATATCCGGCGACCCCAAACTGTGTGACAGAGAACCATGGGATTGCAGAAGGGCAGCGGCAGGGATCTTATAGTCCCGTGGGTGTCCTAGATTAGGCATTAGGGACACCTGTCCCTTAGAAGAAAAGACGTGGGGGGAACCAGAATGTACGCAGAACCTAAGGCTGGTGACCACTGGACAGTCTTGAAGAGGTTTAACCCAGATAGAGTAAGTAGGTAAGAGGCAAGGACCCTAACAGGCAGAGATTGTGGGGCTGATACCTCTGAGCCTACCCTGATGGGAGGAAGAGCAAGCAGTGACTTGAACAGGCAGGGTCCTACACACCCCAACTGTGTGGAGGGGTAACCCCCACCCCCGACCCATGCATGGGATGGGGCGACTTCCCAAGTGACTGTTCTGAAGAGAGGGAAGGGATGATTGAAAGATGAATCAACAGGAGGTGGGGGGTAGTCCTGGGGCCATCTCAGTCACCATACATTAGTAAGCATCCACAGTGTGCCAGACCAGGGGCCCTCAAATTCCAGATAGGCATTACTTAGGGCTACAGGAGGAAGGAGAGATCTGAGCTGGGAGGCTGGGCCAGGATTTAGAGGTCCATTTTGATGAGCAGCAGTAGGGTTCTTGCCCCATCACTGGGGCAAGATGGGGCTCTTGCCCCTGTCACTGAGAGTGTTCTAGGCCCTTGAGGGCACTTTGGAATGGAGCTTCAGAAGCCAGAGATGACCAAGATTTTGATTACATCCTTCTCTGTCCTCTAAGTCTTTGGGTTCCTCCTTGCTTGGTGGCAAATCCTTGGCCCTCTCCAATCCTCTCAGTTTGCCTGAAACCCAGAGGTTGGGCAGGTCAGCTTCTGAAGGCCCTTCCAGGTGGGGAGCTGAATTATCTGTGAACTGGCAGGAGGTGCTGGGTACCTGGACACCCGGCTTCAGGAGGTTGGGACAGGAGAGCTGGCTCCAAGAATTGGAAGACAGTGTACCTTCCTACACCTGGGGGAATGACAGTGGTGGTGGCAGCAAAAACTTGGATATGGGTTCAGCCCACAGCCAGAGGCTGAGCTTACAGAGTGGGTGTGGGCTGAGTAGGCACTGGGCATGGGTGGGTGGGGCAGGAAACTGTGGACACTGGAGTGCACCCCCTGGTGGTGAGCACAGCTTGGGTGGGCCTTGCCGGGCTCCGCCCTCCCTGTTTGAGGCTTTGACAGAATGAGAGTCTATCCCAGGCCACACAGCAGGCTGGTGGCCAAGCTGGCAGGGCTGGAACCAGAGATCTTGGCGCTACCCTGGATTTGGTGAGTTTTCCGGCAAACCACCCTAAGGCAGAGGGCAACTTCCAGCCAGGAGCCATGTTACAGGATGGGACAGCAATGGATGCTCATAGGTTAGAGAGGGAAACTAAGGCACAGAGCCTAAGTGCCTGTGGTTTCTAGAAGCCCCAGCAGGCCTGATTCATGTCTGTCCCCTGCAGAATTCTCTGAGCTGGTGACAGGTGCCACAGGCACTGGGGATCTCACCAGAAAGGAACCAACGGAGCTAGGCGCCAGCGAGATGTCAGACGACGCCTTAGCTGGGCTGGATGAGGGTGCCCTTCGGAAGCTGGTAAGTGGCCCCGTCACCCACTGTGGGGACAGGAAAGCCAAGCCAGAGAGGCAGGGCCAATCCCAGGTACCTCTCAGCTGGCCGAAAGAAGTGATGGGGGAAAGGTCAGGAGGAGGAAGACACAGGAACACGGGTAGGCCAGTTCCATGTGGCTGATGCAGAGGCCCCTGTGGCATGTGCCTGTCGATGCCAGGTGCTGAAGCCTAGTCCCTCCCAGCCCTCCACAGCCACCACCTGTTTAAACAGTAACTGCTGAGGACTCGCCCATGTGCAGCCACAGGTGTGGGGAGGCTGGATCTGCCTCTCCAGAGCAACAGCCAGGGCAGTGCCAAGGCCTGGCAGGGGGCAGGCTGGGCACTGTGTATCCCAAGTCACAGAATAATCACAGCAGCTCTGAAAGCCTGGGCACTGCGACTCAAGAGTTGAAATCACCTGCTCAAGGACACCCATCTAAGAAGGAACTGTGCCAAAATCCCAACCCCATAGTGGGCCATGGGGGACTAGAGTCCTGGGAAAGTCAAGGCCATAAGAGAGAGACAGGCTTTTTGGGCCCTTACGGGTTCTGTGGCTTCTCATCTCATTTTTCTACTGTGGGTCTCAGTTCCTTTACGTGTAACATGGAGGGAGGGAGGGAGGGAGAGGTGTGCACACAAACTCTAGGTCCTAGGGTTGGCATGGGGACAGAATGAGGCATGGACCCAGATCTCGCATGGAGGATTGCTCTTCCTGAGAGTCCGGTCTACCCCCAGGCACAGAGAGGCTGTAGAGCAACGCAGTGGGGCAGGGCTCCTCCCCCAACACCCCCCCCAAAACCAGGCAGCCTGGCCTGGGGGAGGGGCCAGAGGAGCTCCATCTCCCCAGTCCCTGACCCTTGTCCAGGGGGTTAAATTAAAGATTTACCTTACCTAGAGAACAAGTGACCCACTCCACTCCCATGCCTTCCCCTAAAGGCAGAGGCTGGAACCAGCCAGTGTAACCCAGCCACTGGGCAGTGCCCGGCTGCTGCCATGACCTCCCCAAGATACTGTGCCTGTATGTTCTCAGCCCAGTGCATTAGACTCTCTGGGTGTCTGCCTCTCCACTGCCATGGTAAGATGTGTGCAGCCTGGAGGGGATGGGGTTGGGTTTCCAAAGGTGCCCACCAGCTCGACCTCCCCTCAGGATGTCCGAGTCCCAGTGGGGGTCGTAGAGGCAGCGCAGTCCAAAAAGAGAGAATTTCAGGCCAGGTTCCCGAGCATCCTTATCTCAAGGTGTCCACAGTCAGGCTCAGGGCTCTTCCGCCGCCACCTCCCTCTCTCATGCGAGGCTCGGGCGGCGCTGAAAAAGAGTTTGGGAGAAGCTGGAGCAGTGGTTGAAGTCAGCCCACCCACGCCCCCATCTCTGGGAAAGGACATATGGGAACCTGCCTCGGTCTCGGGATCGGTGCAGCTCGAAGCCTTTCCCACCCCGGGAGCGGCTCCTCCAGCCCCCAGCGCCCGCCATTACTGCGCCCCACGCGCCGGCCCGGCCCCCGCCGGCCTCGTGGCAGGAACGGGGGCGTCCCGAGCCGGGCTCCTCCCTCCGGGGCCGGGCCTTATAAGGAAAAGCTGGGGCCACTTCGCCTGCCCTGTGCCCTAGCATCTGGCCGATCTGGGGACGCTGGCAGCAGCTTCCGGCCCCTGCTCCCGCATATTCCTGAGGACTGGACTGGGGGTTGTGCGGAATGGGGGCGCCTGGGGACTGGCATGCCGCGTGCCCTTCCACCACCCGCCGGGACGCCCTCTGCCTCGGTCCCAGGTTCGAGTTCGGGCTCCACCACTCAGCTGGGTGTCCCAGGGACCTCGGGTTTCTTCCCTGTAGATGGGGACACTGAAGCAGGCGGTAGCGGGAGACTTCCGATCTGGCTCCCCCTTCGGCGCCTAGCGCGAGGCCGGGTGGGCGAGGCGAGGGCGGCGCCCCGCGAGGGAGGGCAGTCGCGCAGCCTGCGGGCCTTCAGCGCCCCCTGGCGAGGCCTCGCTCCACTGCCGGCAGGTCCCCTAAGGGCTACTGGGGGAGCTGGGACTGAGAGAACGTCCGGAGAGTCCCCTCCGTTATGCTGTTGGGGAGACAGGCCCAGCGAGACCTCAGGGGCTGCCAGACGTCCCCAGCAGTGAGGGCAGAGAGTACACGGAGAGCCAGCCCTCCAGGGGGAGGAAGCACCCTCTTTCCTCCCGGGAGAATTTCACTGGGCAGTTTCGGAAACCGCCCCATCCCTTTCCCCTTCCCCCTCAGTAGACAATGGCGCTTTGTACTTCCTTCCCTCCTTCCCACAGTCCCCTCCTTACACGGTGGTGGGGCCTGGCAGGGTGGAGCCCAGGACACACAGAGGGAACACTGTGGTCCAACCTTTGCCTCCAAAGGGAAGGGTTGTGCCAGAGGGTGACCAGTGGAATGAGGTTGTCAGTCCCCAGCCTTGCCCACCCACTTTGGGGGATCCGAGGGAGGCTCCCATTTTCCAGATGGGGACACTGAAGCTCCTGGGGTTGTGTCGTAGAGGTGGCTAAGTTCCTATATCAGGCTTTTGTCAGGGGCAAGGACCCCATCTCAGAGCCTGGAGCACTGGGAATGGGGACCTAGGAGACAAAAGGCTAGCACTTGCACCTCTGGACCTCTTTACTCTCTTACTGGAGGGGCTGGGCCCACTGTCCCTTCCAGCCCCCGGTCTCCAAATGTACCACAGGAGGCTCTAAGCCTGAGACTAGCCAGGACAGGGGTGGGGGGGGCCCCGCGGGGGAGCTGGGGAGTGAGCCTCCTTCTTCTCACCTCTGCTATGAGGTCCCCTTAGGCCTCAGAGCATCTCTAGTCCAGGCTAGAGGGGTCTCCAACACAGTGTCAGGGTCCCTGAGGTCCCCACCATGACAAATACCCCAGTAGCAGAGCTATCTTCAGTGTAGGGCAGGCCCTGGAGTCAGAGAAACCTGGGTTCAAATCCTGGCTCAGGTCATTTGACCATAAACAAATCACATCTCCTCCCTGGACCTCAATCTCCTCATCTGTCAAATGGGAATAACACAGTATCTAGGGTTTTTGTGAGTTTAGGACAAGTAGGGGGCTCAGTACAGGGTTCGACCTAGAGGCTCTCCATAAATGTTACTGATGCCTTGGGGTATCCTGCCCTTCCCATTTGCACTCTCCATCTCTCTCCCTCCTCCTGACTGGCTAGAACCAAGTATGGGGATGATGCTTATTGCAATTGCAGCCATGTACAGGAGAGCCCAAGTCACTGTTCCCACCCCCACCCACTGGCAAATAAGAAAACCAAGACAGAGAGTTTCAGGGATGTGCCCCTGATCACCCATCCAGGACTGTATTGGGGCTGGAACCAACTGGAGGCTCTGGCCTGAATTTCAGGGGGCCGCCTCAGGAATGTGGAGCCTGGGGAGCTTTGCCTCCAAGACTCTCCCTGCTCTCTTCAGACAAGGACAAGCTGGCTCATAGCTGAGCTGGGCCAGCCCACACTCCCTGCTGAAAACTGTCTCCACCCCATCCCCACCCTTGCCACCTGGCCTTCCCACTAAGCAGAAGGGAATGATAGGTGGGGGCTAAAAAGGGAGGTGATAGAGGGTTCTTTGGCCCTACTCCGAATGATCTGGGGAGTGGGAAAAGAGGAAATCACCTGCATTTACTGGCTCCCATCTGGTTATCAGACCCACACTGGAGGCTTATCTCTGCCACCATCTTCCTGGGGGATCTGGGGCCAGTCCTCTCTCCCTTGAGCCACGGAGGGTCTGTAGGGGGTGGCTCTACTTGGTGGAGGTGTGGGGGAGGCAACAGGATTGGCTGACTCACTCCAGAGAAGGTGTTCTTTCCTAAACCTGGTTAGACCAGTCACCCCCAATTTCCTGGGAACTGAGGGGCTGAGAACTTGGGAGCGCTGAGAACTGTCACCCAGGGATGCCCTCTCTAAGGCCCTGAGGTGGCCCCTAATGCCAGCTGCCTTATATGTCTAGGGGAGTGGTCCTCCCATTCTGCACCCTGGCTCCTTCAATGGTGGCTAGGGCCAGGCCAGTGCAGTGTGGAGCATAGCCCTCAGCCAGGCAGGACCCCTGAGCACCTGCCCTCAGCTTCCCCATCTATGGATGAGGCAGTCTACCCCCAGCTGGGCTGCGGTGCTTGGTGACTAGACCATGGAAGCCTCTCTTGCTCAGAGGGTGGACTTCAGCAGCCCAGTCACTTTTCCCTCTAGGGACCTTGTTAGTGGCCCACAGGGTGGCCTCCCTCCTCCTGCAAAAGCTCCCTGGCTCTTGGGGGTCTGGGCTCTGATGGGTAGGAATCGAATTGCAGGAAAGAGTGCCTGGCTTGGCACCTGGCACAGGTGGGCGGTTTCTGGCTGTCCACTCACAGTCATGTGCTCTGTGAACCACAATGCATAGTGGGCTCCCCAGGAGCACTGAAACAGGGGGCTGGGTCTACCCCTGAGACTCTGCGTGGGCAGGCAGCCACGTGAAGGGCTTAGGGCAGAGGGAGTGGACACAGGCCACACATTGTGCCCCAGGCAGAGATGTGGGCAGCTGGTGCCAGCCCTCTGCCCCTGGCAGCCAAAATGACCTGCCCCTCGCCCCCGCTGCAGCTGGAGGTCACAGCGGACCTGGCAGAGCGGCGGCGCATCCGCTCAGCCATCCGGGAACTGCAGCGGCAGGAGCTGGAGCGCGAGGAGGAGGCCCTGGCATCCAAGCGCTTCCGTGCCGAGCGGCAGGACAACAAGGAGAACTGGCTGCAGTGAGTAGCGGGGGATGGAACATGCGGGTGAGAGGATGAGTACGTGCCAGGGCTCAGCTCATGCGTGCTGGCAGGCGTGAGCACAAATGTATCTGTGGACTGCATGTGCAGACGGCAGTATGTGCACACAGGCTTCTGGAAAAACAGGGATGTTTGTGGGCATGGAGCATGTACTGATCATGGCATTGTGGCTGTGCTGGTGTAGTCAGCACATCTGAGTATGTGGTATTAGTGCCCACGTCCATGGGCATATGTGTGTCAGTGTGCAGTCAGAGAGTGTGCACAGCCACATGCCCTTCTGCCAAGGTTCTGGGTACTCTGTTCTGGCTCCTACCCTTAGCCCACATCCTCCACGACCTGGCCATGGCAGTGGTGGGTACAGTCATGATGTCTCTGCAGCTCTCAGCAGCGGGAAGCTGAGCAGCGGGCTGCCCTGGCACAGCTGGCAGGGCAGCTGGAGTCCATGAACGATGTGGAGGAGTTGACTGTGCTGGTGAGGCCCAGGCTGGGGCAGGGAATGGGGGCAGGGCAGGTGAAGACCTGGGCCCCGCAGCCCAACTCCCACGGCCTGCCTCTCACCCACAGCTGCGAAGCGCCGGTGAGTATGAGGAGCGGAAGCTGATCCGAGCTGCCATCCGCCGCGTCCGGGCTCAGGAGATTGAGGGTATGTGGCATGTCCTGGCCCCACCCCTGTCCTGCTGTCTGCTGTCCACAGCACCTCCCAACACTCACCTGACACTTGCTCCTTCCCTTCCAGCGGCCACCTTGGCTGGGAGGTTGTACAGCGGGCGTCCCAACAGTGGCTCCAGAGAGGACAGCAAGGGGCGAGTGGCACACAGGCTGGAACAGTGTGAGGTAAGGTGGTTGGGAGGGTGGTCCAGTGTCCTGTGCCCACGGATGCCAGTAGCACAGAGCACCTTGTGTGTCTTTGCTAGGCTGGTATTTGACTGTAAGGGGCCCACCCCTGCCATCCAGCCTGTATTCAGCAGCCAGAGGGATCTCCCAGCAATGCAAATCTGGCCCTGGCACCTCCCCTGCTTCAACCCATCCCAGGGCTGCCCTTCACCCTACACACAGCCCACACCCTTACCTTGGGTTATGGGGCCTGCATGTCAGACATTGATGGGGCACTGTTCACAGCTCTCTTTATTCTCCAGAGAGTGTGGTTGAGAGGTCAGGCCATGCAGTTTCCCTAAGTGGCCAGCAGAGGCCGCTGGGTCCACGGTCCTGGCAGGACCCCATCTCCACTCCAGATGAACCAGGCTGAGGCAAGGGGTCAGGAACCTCGGCTCCAGGGATCTATTAAGGCTCCGGTCCCCAGCAGGTCTCCTGCCATCCCCACCCACTGATATCAGGCCCTGGTTCTCTCTGAACACCTTAGGCTAGGCAGTGCCGAGAGATTGGGAAGTGGGGATCAGAGACTGCCCTAGCGTGCCAGTGCCAGTGCCTGTGCAGGTGTGCCTACAGGAAGCCATGTCCCCGCCGCTCTGCTTTGCATGCCCTGCCCTCGGCACCTGCCAGCCTGGCCCTCGGTGGCGGGAGTGGCACTTGAGGCCTAGGGAGCCTTGATTGTATCCTATGGGTTCCTTGCAGGTGCCAGAGCGAGAGGAACAAGAGCAGCAGGCAGAGGTCTCAAAGCCAACCCCCACCCCTGAAGGCACCAGCCAGGATGTGACCACAGTGACACTCCTGCTGCGGGCCCCTCCTGGGAGCACCTCCCGCTCACCTGCCTCACCCTACAGTTCACCCACCCCTGCCTCTCCCGAGCCTCCACTGGAGCCTGCTGAGGCCCAGTGCCCTACAGCCGAGGTTCCAGGCAGCCCAGAGCCAACTGCCAGCCCACCCAAGACCACCAGCCCTGAGCCTCAGGAGTCTCCAACGCCCCCCAGCACTGAGGGCCAGGTGGCCAACAAGGTGAGTCTAGACGAGGGGCAGGGATGCCGGGCAGGTGAGCGGGTCTGGGAGTCAGGCCTTGCTCATGCCGTGTTTTCCCTTGCAGCTCCTGTCTGGCCGCAAAGAGACCCCTGCTGCCCAGAGTCCCCCCAGAGGCTCCTCTGACACCAAGAGAGCAGGTGAGGATCCCAGCAGGGGTAGTCACAGGCATCTGCTTCCCCTCTCCCAGCCTCCCTTTCCCAGCCTAGAGAATGGGCTCTTGTGCCTGGCAGCTTCAGCTTCCTCAGGTCTAGGCAGTCCCTGACACTGCACCCCACCCCTGAAGTGTCCCCGCCCCCGGCTAGGCCCACCTCCCCCTCCACCCCCATGGCTAGAGGCCTCCCCCGCAGCCTTGAAAAGCAACCAGCCTCAGGCACATTCTTCTCCCCAATAAGGGAGTCTGCCCATCTCCCAGCTGGAGCTGTGGGCAGCACTGGCCAAGGGGCTGTCCCCCCTCCCCATCTGCAGGAAGGATCTTGGCACCCTTCCTCCAGCCTAAGCCTTGCCCAGCCCCCAGGAACGTCCAGATCATCCTAGGGTCGGTGTGGGAGGGGAAGGAGGTGCCTGTAGGAGAGACGAAGCCAAGTGGTGATGCTGGAGTATGAGATCCAGGAGGGGATGGGGAGGCAGGATGGGGGTTGGGTATAGGAAAGGGTGGGAGGCTAGGGAGGTGTACAGGAGAGGATTGAGAGGTGAACCCCTACTATCCCCTGTCTTTTCTCTTTCCTCACATGGCCACCACCCCCTCCCCAACCTGCCAGACCTGGCTAGACCCCGACCCTGCCAACGCTCCCTGTCGGTGCTCAGTCCCCATCAGCCAGCCCAGAACCGAGGTACCACCTATTATCACCCCTTACTAGGTTCTGGACAGACCCAAACCCACCCAGCCGCTGACAGCCCTCCTGTCCCTTCTAGAGTCCACCCCCATTGCCAGCGGATGTTCCTCGTTCCAGCGGGCTGGCTCTGTGCGGGACCGTGTCCACAAGTTCACATCTGATTCTCCTATGGCTGCTAGGCTCCAGGATGGCACACCCCGGGCTGCCCTAGGTCCCCTGACCCCTGCAAGGCTCCTGGGCCCCTCCCTCACCAGCACCACCCCTGCCTCCTCCTCCAGTGGCTCCTCCTCTCGGGGCCCCAGTGACACCTCCTCCCGGTTCAGTAAGGAGCAACTCGGAGTAGCCCAGCCCCTGGCCCAGCTTCAAAGCTGCCCCCAGGAGGAGGGCCCCAGGGGGCGGGGCTTGGCTGCCAGGCCCCTTGAAAACAGAGCAGGGGGGCCTGTGGCACGTTCAGAGGAGCCTGGTGCCCCACTGCCCGTGGCTGTCGGCACTGCCGAGCCAGGGGGCAGTATGAAGACCACATTCACCATCGAGATCAAGGACGGCCGTGGCCAGGCCTCCACAGGCCGGGTGCTGCTGCCCACAGGCAACCAGAGGGCAGGTAGGCCCCCCATTGCCTCCCCACTGGGGATGAGTGCCTTGCAACCGCACCTCTGCATACAGGACAGGTGCTGCGGCCAGGGCTCAGGGTGTCTTCAAAGGGTGTGCTGGGAGCGAGGGCACTGTCAACCTTGGCTGGCACTACCCTCACTCCACCTGATCCTCCTGACCGCCACCTTTCTTCCCACTCAGAACTGACACTGGGGCTGCGGGCGCCCCCGACCCTCCTCAGCACCAGTAGTGGGGGCAAGAGCACCATCACCCGTGTCAACAGTCCTGGGACCCTGACTCGGCTGGGCAGTGTCACTCATGTCACCAGCTTCAGCCATGCCTCCCCCGGTAGCCGAGGAGGTTGCAGCATCAAGGTGAGCCCCTCCTCACCCCACCAGCCTCACAGTCAGTCAGCCTCACATAGATTGCTTCAGGGTGTAGGGCTAGCAGGGTTCCTCTGTTCCTCCCCTACTGCACACACAGAGAAACTGAGGCCCAGAGAGGGAAGGTGGCTGCTCACAGACCACAGCTAGTCAGCGGCAGAGCTAAGGCCAGACCCTAGCGTATCAGCCCCTAAGTGTGTCGGAAGCTTACTCTGTACTGGCATTAAGCTTCCTGCATGCTGATCTCTGATTTTTAGTCCAAAACTGGTTGGTTCATTCCTGGTGAACAGATGGGGAAACTGAGGCTCAGAGAGGGTAGTGAGGGCTTGCTCCCCTCTTCCTGTGGCAGACCCAGTGCCCCTGCACCCACCCACACTGGATGAGGTATAGAGCAGCTCATCTGCTCATCCAAGATCAGCCTGGCCCATTAGGAGATTGGAGATTAGCAATTAGCATCTGCGTCAACCTCCCTGTGGGGGTTGGGCAGAGGCACTGATGGGGGACAGACAAGCAGGGAGGTGCCAATCAGGTGAGGCAGCAGCCTAGCAGGTGCTTGGGAACTGAATACGCAGCACCCTTCCATTATTCATTCCCAAGCCCAGGATCCACTAGCCAGGAGCTCAGCTGGGGAAGAGATTCCCAAGCGGGCCACCTGGCTGCCCAGGTAATGCCCTCTGTGCTGAACCAGGGACTGAACGGGACTTTGGCTGAGGTGAGATGGCTAGAGCCAGCTTTGGGCCTTCTCAGGGGAGACAGGGAGAGAGTGAGGGAAAAAAAAGCACCCTTCCTCCAAAAAAGCAGGATCTAGCTGCCCTCTGACAAGGGATTGTGTAAGGTGGGGTGGGGGGACCAGCTGAGGCCCTTGAGGTGGATGGGAGGTGCCACAGTGAGACCTGGGTCTGACACCACCAACTTGCCTCAGTTTACCCATCTGCAACCAAGGGGGAACAGATGATGTGCCCATAATGTGCTTGCTCAAAGTCTGTGGCTGGATGTGAGCACCATGGGCAGGCCAGAGGGCATTTATCTCAGGCCAAGACCCTTTTTGCAGCAGATCACTCAAAGTCCTGCCTCCCTGTGCCTCCACTCCCCCCATCTGTTCCTGCTGTCAAAAACAGCATGGCATGAGGGTGAAGGAGTGGAGTCCAGCAGACGGGATTCTCACAGCTAATGTACATGGTGGCTCAGATAGGTCCATTTCCTGTTCCCTGCCTCAGTTTCCTCACCTATGGGCGTGGGACCCTGATCTCAGTGATCTTTACACCCATGCAGTCTTACTGTCCTGCAGGCGTATGGTTTCTGCAGGGCTAGGGCCAGGCCTGGCGATCTGTCTGCTTGGGCAGGCCCCCCTCCCCCCTGCCCCTTCCACGGAGGATCCCAGAATAGGTTTCTATTTGGGCTGCAGCTCCAGCTGGCTGGTGGCGGGTGAGGAGGCAGGGGCGGGGCAGGCCCACTGCCCTTGCCTTTGCCCTCGGACCAGCTGCAAAGACTCAGACACTGTCAGCCACAGGCAGCAGCCTCTGCCACTGCCACACCATTACCCCCCATAGAGTCCCCACCAGCACCATGCCAGGGGTACCAGGGCCTGGGCCTGAGCTGGCTGCAGCCCTGGAGGAGCAGTTGGGCCGGGCATTGGAGGAGCTGCAGGTGGTGGCTGAGGCAGGCCGGGCAGCAGTGACCCAGGCAGCCGAGGTAGCTGTGGCCACGGTGGAGCCGCTGGCCCGGGCAGCTGAAGAGCTGCGGGCAGAGAGAGCAGCACTGAGCCGGCGGCTGGATGCACTGAGCAGGCAGGTGGAGGTGCTGAGCCTACGACTGGGGGTCCCACTTGTGTCTGGCCTCGAGCCTGAGCTGGAGCCCAGCGAGCTGCTTTTGGCTGCCGCCGACCCCGAGGCCCTCTTCCAGGCAGCCGAGGATGCTGGGACCCCTGTGGCCCACCCACCTGCCTTCAGCACCCGCCGCCGCTCCTCCACCAGCACTGCCCGCAGCACTAGTCTCGTAAGTCCCTCTGGGTTGGAGGGAGGGGGTGGTTTTGAGTCAGGCTCTGCCTCCGCTGTGACTTTACGTATGTCATCACCTTCTCTGAGCCTCAGTTTACCTATAAAGACTGGGGACTAGGCTGGGCGCGGTGGCTCACGCCTGTAATCCCAGCACTTTGGGAGGCCGAGGCGGGTGGATCACGAGGTCAAGAGATCGAGACCATCCTGGTCAACATGGTGAAACCCCGTCTCTACTAAAAATACAAAAAATCAGCTGGGCATGGTGCCGCGTGCCTGTAATCCCAGCTACTCAGGAGGCTGAGGCAGGAGAATTGCCTGAACCCAGGAGGCGGAGGTTGCGGTGAGCCGAGATCACGCCATTGCACTCCAGCCTGGGTAACAAGAGCAAAACTCTGTCTCAAAAAAAAAAAAAAAAAAAAAAAAAAGACTGGGGACTGGGGCACTAGTGCTCCAAGACTGGGGCAAGAGGGTGCCAGGCTCCAGCCCTGAGGCATGCATGGCAGCTGCCCTGGCAGCCCCTGGCATGGCCCAGGCCCCAGCCCCCGGCTCCACCGCCCTGCACCCTGGCCAGACCAAGCCTCCCTGAAACAGCTGCCACCTCGGCTCTCCTTACCCTTATAGCAGACAGAGAGGCCCTGCCAGGAGAGGAAGGGCCATAATAGTTGGCCTGAGGCCTTGTCTTCAAGGGGCTGGGAGGGCTACAGGGCTGGAGACTCCTTAGAGGATGGTTTCCAATAGGGGCGAGGAAGGGGGAGGTGGTACAGAGGAGAGTTTCAGAGAGGCCTTGGCTCAGGGCAGCCCCAGTCAAACACCTGGTCAGAAGCCTACGGGCCCTGGGCCAGCCCCTTGGCAAGGTGGCAGGGGGATGGGGAGCAACATGTGCTGCCTGGGCACTGGCCCAGGAGGACCCAGGCCTCAGGAACTGGCAGCACAGAGCAGAGCCTGCCTGAGAGGGGGCTGGGAGCAAAGCAGCAAGAAGAACTGAGGTTCAGGAGTTAGACTGCCTTCAGCCCAGGTCCCGGGCCGCTTCGCACTTAGAGAGACTGTGGGCAAGTCAGTCAGCTGCCCTGAGCTCAGTTTTCCCTTCTGTTTTTTTTTGTGGGGGGGGCTTGTTTTGTTTTGTTTTGTTTTAGATATGGTCTTACTCTGTTGCCCAGGCTGGAGTGTAGCTGCTGATCATAGCTCTCTGCAGCCTCGAACTCCTGGACTCAAGTCCCATACTCCTACCTCAGCCTTCTGAGTAGCTGGGATTGCAGGTGCACACCACCATGAGTACCTAATTTTTTTTTTTTTTTTTTTTTTTTGAGACAGAATTTCACTCTTGTTACCTAGGCTGGAGTGCAATGGTGTGATCTCGGCCCACTGCAAACTCCGCCTCCTGGATTCAAGTGATTCTCCTGCCTCAGCCTCCCGAATAGCTGGGACTACAGGCGTGAACCACCATGCCCAGCTAATTTTTGTATTTTTAGTAGAGATGGGGTTTCACCATGTTGACCAGGATGGTCTCGATCTCTTGACCTCGTGATCTACCTGCCTTGGCCTCCCAAAGTGCTGGGATTATAGGTGTGAGCCACCGCACCCAGCCACGTAGTTAATTTTTTATTTTTGTGTTTTGTAGAGATGGGGTCTTGCTCTGTTACCCAGGTTGGTCTCAAACTGCTGGCAACAAGTGATCCTCCCACCTCGGCCTCCCAAAGTGTTGAGATTACAGGCATGAGCCACTGCGCCCGGCCTTTGCTTCTGTTAAATAGGGGCAGTAAAATCCCTAGTGCTTATACAACACTTACTATGGACTGGAAATCATCATTATTACCATCAATTGTATTAATACGATGCTCAGTACATGGAGCCCTACAACAAGGCTGTCCATGCCTCTTTCCTGACGCTGACATGGCCATCCTTGGGTGGGCAGGCTGGCAGGCTAGTGGTTATTTCCAAGGCTGTGCCAGCATGGTGGGTTTCACCCATGCCCCTGCTTAAAGTCCATGCCCTCTCCCCACACTGCAGATGGAACCAGAGCCAGCAGAGCCTCCCTCTGCAGCAGTGGAAGCGGCCAATGGGGCCCAGCAGACCCAAGTGGACAAAGCACCAGAAGGGCGGAGCCCCCTGAGTGCTGAAGAGCTGATGACTATTGAGGATGAAGGAGTCTTGGACAAGATGGTATGGCCAGATCTGGTGGGCTGGGGGTTGGCAGAAGCCAGGGACTAGCAGGCATCAGGTAGGCAATGACGGGCTCTCTATGCAGCTGGATCAGAGCACGGACTTTGAAGAGCGGAAGCTCATCCGGGCCGCACTTCGTGAGCTCCGACAAAGGAAGAGAGGTAGAGAGCCAGTTGCCCTACCCTAGATCCAGCTGCCTCACTCCCCAGCTGCTCCCCTCATACTGTGGGGTCCATTTGTGGACACTCCAGCTCAGTGGCTGCCCTACCCAGCTTCTCCTTCTCCAGACCCAGCAGTTCCCTTGCCTACTCCCTGCTGGATCCAGCTGATCCCTTCCCTAGCTGCTTCTCTCCTGTTGGCAACCCCAGTTATTCTCCCCAACCAGCTTCTCTTCTCCTTCCTAGACCCAGTTACTCCCTCCCTCAGCTACTCTCTCCTTGGATCCAGTTGCTTCTCCAAGTACTGTCAACGACTCCTTCCTTGAATCCAGATACTCCTTCTCCCAGCTGCTCCTCTCCCTAAAGTCCACTGATGGCCATCTTAGCCTCTGCCCATCCAGCTTCCCCTTTCCTGGACACAGCAACTTCCTCCCTCATATAGTTCTTCCCTGGACACTTCTATTCATTCCCTTAGATTCTGGGTTCAATTGCTTCCCTCTCAAGTACTCTTAGTTAGCTGCTTCTGCCAGGGCCCACTGATGGCCACCCCAGCCTCTATCTCTACCCACCTACTTCAATTTTAAGCCCAGCTAACCCCCTTCATCAGCTTCTCTCCCAGCTACTCTTCCCCTGGATCAAATTGCTTCTCAGATCCCATCAGTTGCTCCCTTCCTGGATCTAGATATTTCTGTGTCCAGCTGCTCTTCTCCTGCAACCAAAGACCCACTGATGGCCCACTCAGCTACTTCCTCACCCAGCTTCTCCTTCCTTGGACTCAGCTGCTGCCTCACTAGATCTAAATACCCGCTCCTGACTCAGCTACTCATGCCCATAGAAACTCCCTTCTTAGATCTTTACCTCTTTGAGTTTAGCTATTCTCTAGTTTCTACCTGAGTCCATCAGCCCCTTCCCACACTCCATTCCCTGGCACCTCACCCCAGCTGCTCCTAGAGAGGCCCTTGTTACCTGTGTCATTAATGTTTCTAACAAGCCACCCTCCCCCCCATCTTGTGTGTCCCAATGCATCTGTGCATCTGTGCTGTGTGGGCGTTGGTGGCCCTTTGCACATGCATGGGGCATCCCTGCCCAGACCAGCGGGACAAGGAGCGGGAACGGCGGCTGCAGGAGGCACGGGCCCGGCCAGGGGAGGGCCGTGGCAACACAGCCACTGAGACCACCACGAGGCACAGCCAGCGGGCGGCTGATGGCTCTACTGTCAGCACTGTTACCAAGACTGAGCGGCTCGTCCACTCCAGTAAGAGGCCAAGTGGGGCCCAGGGCTCAGGGTGGGAACACATCCTCCCCCAGCCCCCTGTGCCTTTCACATCCTTCTCATCCCCTGCCCCTGCAGATGATGGCACACGGACGGCCCGCACCACCACAGTGGAGTCGAGTTTCGTGAGGCGCTCGGAGAGTAAGACCACCTGGCGTCGTCCTGTGCCTGCCTGCCTGCCCGCCCACCTCCTCCAGCTCTTCCTTGAGCTCTCTCTTCGTGTCTTCAGCTGTGCCGTCACTTTCTCTTCTCTGCCTGCAGCTATCATCGTCCCTCCACACAGCCTCTCATCCCATCTCCTGATGTGCAGCCCAGGCCCTCACCTGGTGCCCCTTCCCTTTTTTTGCAGATGGCAGTGGCAGCAGCACCATGGTGCAAACCAAGACCTTCTCTTCTTCCTCCTCATCCAAGAAGATGGGCAGGTGAGCACCAGCACCCACCACCCGACCACAGAGGGGTCAGTGCCACAGGGGACATAACTGCAAAACCCATTTTACAGAGGGGTAGGCTGGGTGCAGTGGCTCTCACCTGTAATCCCACCGCTTTGGGAGGCCAAGGCTTGAACCTGGGAGGCAGAGGTTTCAGTGAGCTGAGATCGCTCTACTGTATCCAGCCTGGGCAACAGCACAAGACTTAGTCTCAAAAATAAATAAATAAATAAAACAGAGGGGTAGCCTGGGATGCTGGGAGGTAATAGGTCTACAGCCAGGGAGGGGCCAAGTGAGAGTTAAGGATCCTGCTCACTTTGGGATCTCACTTAATTCTCAACCACACCATAGGAAAGGTGGATGCTCAGGGAGGCCAGTGAGTTGCTTAGGGCTCATTTCTGAGTGGCCGCAATAGCGCTGAACCCTTAGAGAGGGCTACTTACCACACTGAGCTGCCTGGTGGCACTACCACTTCCCAGTGTCTGCAAACCATGTCCCAGGTAACAGAGCACCTTTATACCTTAGCTCCATGAGGCAGGAGGGCACCCCCATGTAACAGAGGCTATTGGGGATGGCAGAAAGCAGAGACAGGGTCAGAATCCAGGATGGGAGCCCAAGGGGTCCAGGCACTCTTGAGTCAGAGAGACTGTTCAAGTTCTAGCCCCGCCCATCACGTCCTCTGAAATCTTAGGCAAGTTGCTGCCAGGGGCCTCGGTTTCCTCACCTTTAGTGGAATTGGTCAGGCCCCTCCCTCCTTGTGAAGTTTAAAATGGCACACAGGAAAGGATCAACAGAGATGAATTACTATTATTATTACTATTATTATGTTGGTATTATGTTTAATAAAAAAAAATACTATTTTTATTAGCGGATAGTGCTCAGAAGCTAAACTCCCCTGTAACTTGGTACAATGAGCCTTCTCAGAGAACTCCTCGTGCGGGAGGAAGGCCAGGGCGGAAACCTGTTGAAAACCTTGCTGTCATTTGAACCTCTGTACTTCCCTGTAAAATGGGTGAGATAGGGACGCCTCCCTCCCCGGCCGGCGTTTGTGGCAGTGGAGATACTCATGTGCCACAAGAGCCCCCTCCTGAGTGGTGGCCCAGGCTGGGGAGCAGCCCTCCTCTCCCTGCCTAACATGTGCCTCCCCAACCCCTAGCATCTTCGACCGCGAGGACCAGGCCAGCCCGCGGGCCGGCAGCCTGGCAGCCCTCGAGAAACGCCAGGCCGAGAAGAAGAAAGAGCTGATGAAGGCGCAGAGTCTGCCCAAGACCTCAGCCTCCCAGGCGCGCAAGGCCATGATTGAGAAGCTGGAGAAGGAGGGCGCGGCCTGGTGAGCTGCGGAAAGGGTCTGGCACTGGGGGGCGGGGCTTGATGGGCAGTGGGGGCGGGGCTTGGCCGGGCAGAGACGGGAAGAATGCGCCGCTAGATCTGTGGTGCAAAGGCCCGAAGGTCATGGAAGGCGGGGCCTGGGATCTGCTCGGTGGGCCCACCAAGGCAGCACCTCTTATAGTCGTGTGACTTGGTCCTGACACCGTCCCTGCAGCAGCCCTGGCGGACCCCGCGCAGCCGTGCAGCGATCCACCAGCTTCGGTGTCCCCAACGCCAACAGCATCAAGCAGATGCTGCTGGACTGGTGCCGAGCCAAGACGCGCGGCTACGAGGTGAGCCCCGGGAGGTCAGGGGGCCTGGAGGCCTCCTCAGACCCAGCTCAGCGCCTCCTCCTTAGCAGAGCTCCTTTTATTCCCCAGTAACTTTCCGCCACTGTGTGGCCTCACAGGGAACATGGAAAGCCTCTTAAAGTGAGGAAACTGAGGCTGAAAGAGGACACAAGACAAGCCCTAATTCCAGAATCAGTGATGAAGTGACAGGGCCTCTTGGGTGGTGAGCAGGGTTCAAGGCCAGATCCCACTCTTTGGAGTCCCCTCTTTGTTGCTGTGTAGGAGACCCTGAGTCAATTTCTCTAACTGAGGGAAGGATTGATGAGGCATGACCATGATCTTAGCTGGGTGGCACTGGGCCCCTCGGTAGCTCTGTCCCTGAAATCACAAACATGGGAGTTGACAGACTGACGGAGGAGGCGTGTGCTCTAACTATTCACTCGTTGTGCAGCCTTGGGCAAGTGACAGGGCCTCTCTGTGCCCAGTGCCCTATGTCTGGAATACCAGAATGCCGAGGGGTAGGCAGCAGGGGGAGTTGCCCGCAGGGTCCTGACCAGTCCTCCTATGGCTTACAGCACGTGGACATCCAGAACTTCTCCTCCAGCTGGAGTGACGGGATGGCCTTCTGTGCCCTGGTGCACAACTTCTTCCCTGAGGCCTTCGACTATGGGCAGCTTAGCCCTCAGAACCGACGCCAGAACTTCGAGGTGGCCTTCTCGTCTGCGGAGTAAGTGTGGGCCCTGGCCCTGCTCGTGTTGCTGTGCATCTGGGGCTGGACATCAGGGCCAGGCCCAGTTGCCCTGAGAACCCCTGGAGCAGGCTGGCCACATTGTCAGTCAGTGGCTGAGACCCCCTTGCCCAGAGAGTCCCCGTCCTTCTCATCCCCACCCACCCTCTGCTGAGCGTGCCAGGTACCCACCGGAACGAAGGAGCCACAGGCCGGCCTACCAGCCCGGGCCGAGGCCCACCAGGTGGCCCTGTCCATATCCCCTCCATCCTCCCTCTGCCCCCTTCTCCCTTTCTCTGTCCTGCTCTCCTCCCACTGTCACCAGAGCTTCCTGCTCCCACGGGATCCCGGCTGGAGATTCCAAAAGGAGGCTCCTGGCCCGGGCACCGTGCCCGCCCAGCCTATATAGTCCTGCCAGAGGCTTATATAGGACCTCAGCAAGCCCTCCACTTTGGAATCGTTGCCCCGTCTGCTCACCTCACCCTCAGCACCCTTCTCCATCTGTCTCCCCTTCTCTCCCCTTCTCTTTCTGGTTTCCCTCAAATTTCTTCCTTCTCCTCCTCCTCCCCCTCCTCCCCCCACCTCCTCTCACGCCTCCCTCACCCCCTCTCCTCGGGGCACAGCGCTCCTCTCAAACCTTGGTGCCAACACCATCGCCCCCACCCTGCGTTCCCGCTTGTCCCTAGAGTTCTCTGCACCTGTGACTGGTTTGGCCCCACCCCTGTCTGCATTGCACACCATTAGTGACGGGTAGTGAGCGGCACATCCACAGTGGGGAGGTGGCATGCGGGGGGCTGGCAGACTGCAGCACTGGAGACATAACTGAACTCATGTCTCTGTGTGTGTGTGTGTATGTGTGTATCTCTCTGTTTCCTCCCCTCTCTCTTCTCTGCCTCTTCCCTCTGTTCCCCACCCGGGGCCCTGGCCTCCTGCCCCCGTCCCCCACCCCTTCCTGGCCCCCTACCCTCCCCAGGACCCATGCGGACTGCCCGCAGCTCCTGGATACAGAGGACATGGTGCGGCTTCGAGAGCCTGACTGGAAGTGCGTGTACACGTACATCCAGGAGTTCTACCGCTGTCTGGTCCAGAAGGGGCTGGTAAAAACCAAAAAGTCCTAACCCCTGTTTGGGGCCCCACGGTGAGAAACGCCGCCTCTCCCACTTGCCCCGTTTCACGAGAATCTGCTCAGCAAGACACAGAGAGGGTCCCGGGAGGCGGGTGGGGGAAGTAAAGGGGGTATTTAGTCAAACCAGAGGAGCCAGACATGGCCCTGTCTTCTGGTAGTTCAGGGTCCAGCAGGCAAAACCATTCCAAATGGGCAGTGATGATGTAGGTGAGCAGCACTGTGATGGGGAAGCCCCAGGGAGGCGCCTGACCCGGGCTGCAGGTCTGGGACCCGAATCTGAAAAAAGTGCAAACTAAGCTGGGATCTGAACAAGTTCAGGCTAAAGGAGGGAGAGGGAGTTCCGGGGAGAGGGATCAGCCTAGCCTTAGCAGGGCAAGAGAGCTGGAGAGTGCAGCACACAAGGAAGGGAAGAAACTTGAGTCTGGATGTGAGGAAGGAGGAGGGGTCCACAGTAAGAAGTTTGACCTTCAGGCCAGGCACCTTGGCTCACCTCTGAAATCCCAGCCCTTTGGGAGGCCGAGGCAGGTGAATCACAAGGTCAGGAGTTTGAGATCAGCCTAACCAACATGGTGAAACCCCACCTCTACTAAAAATACAAAAATTAGCTGGGTGTGGTGGTACATGCCTGTAATCCCAGTTGCTCAGGAGGCTGAGGCAGAAGAATCACTTGAACCTGGGAGGCAGAGGTCGCAGGGAGCCAAGATCATGCCACTGCACTCCAGCCTGGGCAACAAAGCGAGACTCCATCTCAATTAAAAAAAAAAAAAGTTTGACCTTCCTCCAGAGGACAATAGGAGTTATAAAGGGTTTCCAAACAGTGGATGGATGTGGTCAGAACAGCATTCTAGAACAGTCCTTGGATGAGGCTTGTACAAGAGATGGGATGGACTAGATGGCTGGAATAGCTTAAGAGCTAGAAGGCCAGGCTTCCCAATAGATCTGGTTTGGAGAGAGAGAGGGAAAGTCAAGAAGTCGGCCAGGCTCCTATGTGGGCACTGGGGAGTTGGTGGTGCTGTACTCCAAAGTGGGGAACTCAGGAGCATGTCCAGTTCAACAGGAAGATGTTTCTGGCTGGGGATTCTGGATCCTAAGCCAGCTGTGGCATCTCCTCTCTGGTCACCTTACCTCAGTATCAAAGTAGAGAATTCAGATCCTGAACCAACTGCCCATTACAGACAAGGAACTCAGAGAGAGAGAGGTGGGCTAAGACTGTCCTGGGGAAGAAACTTGAGTCTGGATGTGAGGAAGAAGGAGGGGTCCGCAGTAAGAAGTCTGACCTTCAAACTTCTTACTCTGGGAGTAGGAGGGAGAGGGAAGATGGTTAGGTCAGAGCTGGGGCCAGAAACTGGGACTCCAGCCTCCTCACTTAGTGACTGTTTTCCTTGCCCCATCACTGCATTCCTGCCCATTTTGTAGAGAGGATTAAACATAGAGGCCAGAAGGAGCAAGGGGATTGCCTGAAGGAATGTAAGTCAGTGACAGGTAGGGGCACACTCAGATGCCCCTCGGGGCCTGGAGCCATTGTGGGGAGCAGTCCACATGTGCACACACACACTCAGAGGAGGAGTGCAGGTGAGGGGAGGATGGGCTTGGTACTATCTCCAGGTCATATATGGACTTAGGAGCTGCTGCCCAGCAAGCCAGCTTGGAGGGAGAGGGGCCCAGCCCAGCTCTGATCCAGTTGGAAAGTGTGACTCAGCCGTGCTGTTGCTCAAGTTGCCTGGTGTTTGGCCTGTCACTGGGGCAGCCCGAGCCCTGAGCCCTGAGCCCTGAGCCGTGCGTGAGCCCCAGTGTAAACAATGGCTTTATAAGGTCTCCAGGGAAGGGAGTGGGGGTGGGAGGGAGCACCAGGTTGGAGAGGGAGATCGGGATCTCCGGGACGAAAGTCACAGCTGGAAGAAGCCTCTGCCTCATGGTATAGCTCAGGAAACAAGCCCGGTCTGGGGTAGGGATGACTCCAGGGGCACGTGGCACATCAGCAGCAGACCCAGAACCCTTTCATTCATCTTAAGTTCTTCTAAGGTCTCAAATGAGGTAGGGAATGACTGTCCTATTCTAGAAAGGGGGAAACTGAGTCATAGAACAGGGCCTTATCTAGCACCCACAACTGGTTAGGGATAGAATCTAGACTAAACCAGAGGTGTCCTGCCTCCCGGGTTTCTTCCTTGAAGGAGTCCAGATGAGCTGGGACTAGGCCCAGCCCTACCACAGTTCTGAGTTTGTCCATAAGGGCACAAAATGGGAGGTGGTCTTGGGTTCTCGGGCATCTTGAGAATAAGGGGCAATTCTTGCTATTATGCCTTCTCCGCTATAGGAAACTCATTCAGCAACACGGACTGAATGCTTGCTATGTGCTAGGCATGGCAGATAGGAGAGAGCAAACAGGGATCAAGGCAGAAAAGGTCTTGCTCGGGGGGTTGCGGGACAGGGGAAAGGAGCCAGAGAACAGACTCCAGCTTCAGAGCCCTGGGGCTGTCAGTTGCTTAATAGGCACAACCCACTCACCCCAGAGTGGGGAAGAGGCTTTGCCAACATCCAGAGCTGGAGGCCTGGGTCTCATGTGGCCCAGCCTGCACTTACTAAGTTGTGAGGCTTGAAACAAATGGGTCTTCTGCCCTGTGACTCAGTTTCCTTATCTGTGAAGGGCAGCTAACATTCTGAAGAATGGCCAGAAGGGTGGTCCCACCCCTGAGCATGGGGTAGATGGTCCATTGGTATTGGTTGGGATCCTCATCTGCCTCCCCTGCTCTACCCAAGGCAGGTGATAAGGGTTAGAGAACCCCTCTGCCACCCACACACTCCCTGGCCTCCATCTCTAGCAGCAGGGTTATCCCCACCCCCCTTCAAAGAACAGGGGTCCCTGGGACACTCAGCAAGAAGTACCAGTTCAAGCAGCTAGCAAACAATAATCAGGGGACCATAGGATCGCTAGAGTGAGACCTGTCCATAGAGAAAGATTGTCCAGTGATGAAGCCCATCTGGGTGCAAAGACCCAGCGGAGAGGCTTCTACCAACTGGAGTGCGCCAGTGAGTGTGAGCAGAAGCAGGGCTCCAGGGAGAACGTGGGCAGGGTTTGGATCCAGCCCCTCCCCAGGGTTGGAGGAAACAGACCCAGGACCTGCCTGGTTTGGGTGGATGAAGCCAGGGGATTCCTGCCTTCCTGGGTTTTCCCTGTCTGGAGTTTATGAAAGACTAGCAGGCAATGCGGCAATAAAAAAGAACTTGGGGTAGGGGGGTGCCACAAGAAGCGGGGCCGGCGCTGACATCCATCCCCATGCCCCCTTCCTGCAGGATGCTGGTGGACTGCGTGCCCCTCGTGGAGGTGGAGGACATGATGATCATGGGCAAGAAGCCCGACCCCAAGTGTGTCTTCACCTACGTGCAGTCGCTCTACAACCACCTGCGGCGCCACGAACTGCGCCTGCGCGGCAAGAATGTCTAGCCTCCCCGCCCGCACGGCCCGCCAGTGGCAAGCTGCTTCCCCCACCCTCCGGGCACCGATCCCTCCCTGTGCGCCTGCCCACCGCTGCCCTGTCTGTCGCGACACCCTCCTCTCACATACACACGCAACGTTTTGATAAATTATTGGTTTTCAACGATCCTGACCCCTCCCTGCGTCTCCTCGGGGTGGAAGGGGGTTTGAACCGAAGGCAGTTCGGCAAGGTCTCCGACTGCAGCAGCCAGACATTTGGGGATGCGGGGGTCCTCAGCGGTTCCACTTCCGACCTCCTACTCCACCCGCCCGCAACAACAAAGAGTCGAGCCTCAGTTAAGGCAGGAGGGAATTTAGTGGAGCTGGGGAGGGAAGAAAGCAGGGTTGGGAGAACCTCCCCAACCCCATCGCTGCTGGCCCGGGGACGGGGCATCCGCCCTCAGCAAGGGAGGTACTCCCGGGATGCTGAGCGCTTCATCTGTCTCCAGGACTCTGGCAGGTAGGTGGTCCCAGCTCCGCAGCTCCCCCAGACCTACAGGTCAGTGTGGTCTGAAGTTTCCTCCGGGGGCCTAGCGGGCGCCCACACGTACTCGGGAGGCACCTGCGCGTCGGGCGCCACCTTGCGGTAGAAGCCGAGCTCCTGCACCAGCGCGTTGATCTCTTCGCGGGTCATTTCGCTGAGCGGAATGCGCTGAGGCGTAGGAGGGGCGGGGTCAGCAGGCCGGCTCGGCCTCGGGCCCCGCCCCCAGCCCGCCTCCCAAGGCCTCACCTCCAGTTCCTCGTAGCGGCGGCCCAGCAGCACGAGCTCGGGGTCGGCCCCAGGGAGGTGTTTCATCACCAGGTTGTGACTGGAGGTGGTGTTAAGGTGGGTGGTGGTGGTCAGAGGGAGGTGGGGGTTCCCGCATCCTTACTTATGGGAACAGCATTTCCTCCTTTGCTGAGCACTTACTCTGTTCCAAGTGGGGCTGGGTTCTTCGCTTGTACATGAGAAAATTAGGGTTCAAAGAAATAAAGGGCTCTCCGGCAGTCATCACTAGTCAGTGTCTTGCCCACCCAATATGGAGACCACCTCAGAATCCTATGGGCGGCCACTACCAATCAATTCCACTTGTCAGTTGAAAACTATCTGCCACCTCTATCTGAAGTTAAGTGGAGATTCTCCCAGGTGCCCACCCCACTCCCTCTCCCCCAGAACAGAAGGATACTAGAATGGAATGTCCTGAGTGACGAAAGCCTTCACCTGGGGAGGAACCAGAGCATCAGAGAACATGGCCCCAGTCCCCTCCAGGTACAGTCAGGGCACTGAAGCCCAATAGGGTCATAAAGCAAGTCAAGTTCAGGCTCCTGATTCTCAGCCTAAGGGTCCTCCCCCTACCCCTAGTCATTGGGACCATGTTGCCCAATCCCCAAGAGGCTCAGGGGGAACAGAGATAGGGACCCCTTCCTTCAAACTCACCTCCTTTAGGCGGTTCAGCTGTCATCCCCCACAGGTCTGGAGAAGTATAAAATGGGATAGGTCAGGAGTCCTTCACATTTATTCCAGCCACACCCCCAAAGCCATACATCCTTATCCCTGAGTTGGGTCGGGTTGTGAGTTGCCCCTGGATCAGCAGTTCCCAAGGTATGAAGGAGATGCTAGTCTCTTGTGGGCAGAAGGGGAAACTGTATACAGGTTGGGAGACTCAGGCCAGAGACACCAGAGGAAAAGGGCAAGGCCAGAGACCCACAGGTGCCAGCCAGCCTTGGGGCCTGTATATCCTGTTGGCTGTTGATTGACTCCTAATGCCCAGGGGAGATGATCACCCTGCTCCTGTTAAGCAGGAGAGACCTGGCTTGGCCTTTGACTCCTGAAATCTCACAGTGGAGGCAGACCAGAAGGAAACATCTCAGAATGGTCCTAGGGGGCCCCCATTAGAGACACCTACTATCTGGTCCTACCCTACACAGGCAGACCTTGCCCTGCCTGCCACCTGTGGCCCAGCCCCACAGACCATCTAGTTGCTTCCCTGACATGGGAGGATGGGAGGGATCCTCCTGCCTTCCCTGAGGAGACACCACCATCCAACAGGAGTCCAGACCCCAGGACTACCACTCCAGCCCTCCTCCATCCTACTGTCACCCCTTTTCTTAGAGACAGAGTCTCACTATGTTCCCCCCAAGGTGGTCTTGAACTCCTGGGCTCAAGCGATCCTTCTGCCTTGGCCTCCCAAAGTGCTGGGATTACAGGCATGCACCACCAGCACCCAGCCATCCTACACCTCTTTGTCAGTCAGCGCTCACAAAAAGCACAGAGAGGGGCTGTGATGGCCAAAGTCACATAGCAAGACAGGGACTCCAAAGGGGAATTTCCTGTCGGGGGGAGGATGGGAGGCTGCAGCAGAGTAAGTGTTAGCAACCAAGTTCCCAACTCCGTTCCCTGTCGAGCTGGCCCCCTTCCCTGGCTCCTGAATGAGGAAAGGAGGCACCCAGAAAGTCTTCTCTCCCCCCAGGAATAGGAAAAGAGACTTTCTGGAGCCTCAAGCCCTGGAACTGGGTGGGGGAGGAATTCCAGGAAAACATGAAGTGATGGGGGATGGGAAGTTGGGACAGGCTTGAGAGTCACAGGCCACGAGGAGAGTTAGGAAACTGTCAGTGTGTCTGGGGGTCCGCTGTCGGCCGGGTAGGGGGAGCTGGGGAAGGGCTTGGAGTTTCAGGCCGCAAAGTCAGTGTCTCAGGCTTCCACGGTGGATGCGGGGGCCATCCTGGGGCTAGGGAACAGGAGGGATGGCCCCGGCGCCAGGGGAAAGCAGTGAGACTCGAGATTCGAGGTGGTCCTGGGGCTGGGGCGGTCGGTGCTCCCTTGGGGCCGCAGGATTGGGAGAAGGTGGTGCCGGGGCTGGAGGCCGACATACTCACCTCTACCCGGGCGCGGGTCAGGCCTCTCAGACGGTTCCAGTCCGGCCGATAGGTAGTGGCGGCTGTGGCTGGAGCCGCAAGCGCCGCGAGAAGCAGCAGCAGCGGCAGCGGAGGCAACAGGAGACTCATCGGGACCCCGGCCGCAAATGATGCGCAAGCTGGAGGCGAACCTCCGAGTCGCTGCGCCACGTCTGGGCCTGCGGGCTGGCCCCGCCCCCGCCAGAGGCCCCGCCCCACTGGAGACCACGCCCCCAGCGCTTGGTTTCCGCCCCAGGGCTCCCCACCGTAGCCTCCCGCTAGCTCCGGGCGAGGTCCCGGCTTTTCCCTGGTCTTGGGGCTTCTGCTTTCCCAGGTCCAAGAGTGTTCACGCTCCTTTTGCCGACCGAGTGTAGGCGCTCCAACGGGATGCAGTCAGGCAGTGCCACCTCACGCCTGCAGAGGGCGCAGGCGAGACGCTGAGGGACACCGGAGTTTCTGAGCCAAGCCTGCGACGAGAGAGAGAGACAGAGGGAGAGAGAAAAGAAAAGAAGAAAAAGTAAGATAGAAACTGGCTTTCTAAGGAGTCCTCGCTTTAGAGCGTAGGAAATGGGGAGTGAGGTTCGGTGGAGGGGTGCGGCTTCTGGAAACTACTGAGACCGGCCAGGGTGTTTTCTACCATTCACAGCTGCTGCCGAGCAGACGCTGTATCCTGGGGTGGGGAAAGAAATTTGTTACTCAGAGGTGGGAAAATACAAGGAGGGTCACAGCTGATAGGCCACGATGGGATCTTAAATCAGCTGGGTTATATTTACGGAGTCAGGATTTACTTTTTTTCCATGTGGCTATCCAATTGAACTAAAAAGATTGTCTTTTTCAGGGCTACTCTGCAGCGTTACCTCTGTTATATATAAATAGGCAACTATGGCCGGGCGCGGTGGTTCATGCCTATAATCCCAGCACTTTGGGAGGCCTAGGCGGGGAGATCACTTGAGGTCGGGAGTTTGAGGCCAGCCTGGCCAACATGGTGAAACCCCATCTCTACTAAAAATGCAAAAATTAGCTGGGCATAATGTGGGCACCTGTAATCCCAGCTACTCGGGAGGCTGAGGCAGGAGGATCACTTGAACCCGGAAGGTGGAGGTTGCAGTGAGCTTAGATTGCGCCGTTGCACTCCAGCCTGGGCGACAGAACAAAACTCCATCTCAAAAAGAATAAAAAATAAAAATAAATAAATAAATATATGTGAGTCTACTTCTGAATATAGTACCCTATTCTAGCCCTCCAGTCCATTTGTCTAACTACACCGTCTTAACTATAGCTTTATAGTCAGACTTGACATCTGATTGTGTTTTTGTCCTCTAGCTTTGTTCTTTCTAGTTCTTTTTTTTTTTCTTCTTCTTTTTGAGATGGAATCTCACTCTGTCTCTCAGGCTGGAGTCCAGGGGTACAATCACAGCCTGAACCTCCCAGGCTCAAGCAATCCTCCCACCTCAGCCTCCTGAGTATCTAGGACTACAGGCATGCGCCGCCATGCCCAGCTGTTTTTTGTTTGTTTGTTTGCTTTGGTGGTGGTGGTGTTTTTTTGAGATGGAGTTTCACTCTCGTTGTCCAGGCGAGACAGGGTTTCACCATGTTGGCCAGGCTGGTCACAAACTTCTGACCTCAGGTAATCCACCCGTGTTGGCCTCCCAAAGTGCTAGGATTACAGGTGTCAGTCACTGAGCCTGGCCCACCCAGCTGATTTATGTTGCCCAGGCTGGTCTTAAACTCCTGGGCTCAAGTGATCCTCCTGCTTTGGCCTCCCAAAGTGCTGGGATTACAGGCATGAGCCACCATGCCTGGCCTGTGGTCTGCATTTTCCTGCGGTGAGGACCATGTGTGAACCCACAGCATCAGTAGCCACTGCATGCAGCCTAGCTTTGTTCTTGAAGGTTGTCTTCATTATACTTGGCATTTTGCACTTCCAGACACAATTTAGGGCCAACTTGTCAACCTCCACAGAAAAACCTTCCAAATTTGTATCAGGATTTCAGATTCCCGTTGCGGAAATCAATCTGAGGAGACTCTGCGGCTTTACATGATTGTGTCTTTTCTACTATGAACATGGTAAGTCTCTCTATTTCTGTAGGTCTTCTTTAATTACCTTCAATAATGTTTTGTGATTTTTAGAATCAATGTTTTGCATATCTTCCATTAGATTTATTACTAAATATTTAATTTGTTATGGTATTACAAACTCTATTGTCTTTACATACTCATTTTCAAGTTGCTTGGCAGTAGCATATAGGAAGACAATTGATTTTTGCTTATTAACCTTGCAGGCAGTGACCTCACTGAATTTGCTTACTCTAATAGTTTAACTGGAGATTTTTAAAAATGTTCTACATGTTCATATTATATCATCTGGAAATAAAAGTGGTTTTCTTCCTTTCTGATCCTTATACCTTGGTTTTATTTCATTGCACTATCTTAATTGTACTGTCTGAGACCTCTGATACAATGTTGACCAGAATTGATAACTGATAATAGCAGATACTCTCGTCTTTTTCCAGATATCATCTTTAAACTATCATGTTTCCTGTAGGTTTGTTATTAATGCCTTTTATACGATTAACAAAGTTCTTTTTCACTTCTATTTTTCTTACAGCTTTTATCATGAACGGATGTTGAAACTTGTCAAATGTTTTCCTGCATCTATTGAGATGGGCATGTGGTTTTCTCTTTTATTTTGTTAAATGTGGTGAAATACGTGAACTGATTTCCATATGTCAAACCTTGCGTTCCTGTAATAAACCAATTTGGTTATAGAAAAAGAGAGAGGGAAACTGAACCCTAGAGAATCCCTGTTTGTGTTACTTATTTATTATTCAGTAGATTATGGGGGCTTGCTCTAGACCAGGCTGGTCTCGAACTCCTGGCCTCAAGTGATCCTCCTGCCTCAGCCTCCCAAAGTGCTAGATTTACAAGTGTGAGCGACTGCACCTGGCCTTTTTATTTCTTTGTACAAAAATTCCAATCAACATTTTTATTTCCCAGAGCACACATTGTGGTGATGGAATATTATGTACCCTGTGGGGGTTGGCAGGATAAAGGGGTTAATACATATAAAGCTCATTAGAACAGTATCTAGTACAGGCTGGGTGCAGTGGCTCACGCCTGTAATCCCAGCACTTTGGGACTCCGAGGTGGGCGGATCATGAGGTCAGTGGTTTGAGACCAGCCTGGCCAACATGGTGAGACCTCGCCTCTACTAAAAGTACAAAAATTAGCCAGGTGTGGTAGCTTGGCGAGTGCCTATAGTCCCAGCTACTCTGGAGGCTGAGGCAGGAGAACTGCTTGAACCAGGAGGTGGAGGTAGTGAGCAAGATCGCACCACTGCACTCCAGCCTGGGCAACACAGGGAGACTCCGTCTAAAAAAAAAAAGAACAGCACCTAGTACAGTGTTAGCTTTCATTATCAGCTCCTTACCTCATAAAGACCCCGTGAGCTACATTTTACAGGTTAGGAAACAGGGTCAGAAAGGTAAAATGAGTGAACTGTGGATTGGGGACTTGAGCCCAACATGTCTAAGCACGCATCTCACGACATAACCAGATTGCTCTTTCTGCCATCTTTATGCGCTGCCATAATGATGCACGTCTCAAGAGCGTCAACAATGCCAGAAGAGAGGCAAACACGAGGTTCTTAGAAGGCTGTGCTCCAAAGTCATGGCCTGGTTTCTAACTGCGGTGATGAAGCATGCTTACATTGGCCAAGTTGAAATCTCTGTTGATCACAGAGCTAGGAAAACTGCTGTGAACCTCACAGGCAGGTTAAATAAGTGTGGAGTGATCAGCCCCAGATTTAATGTGCAACTCAAAGATCTAGAAAAATAGCAGAATAATTTGCTCCCATCCAGCTAATTTGGTTTCATTGTACTGACAACCTCAGCTGGCATCATGGACCACAAAGAAGCAAGACGAAAACACACCGGAGGGAAAACCCTGGGATTCTTTTTCTAAAAATGTAATACACATTTGCAGATAAAATTCCTACAATTAAAAAAAAATAAAAAGAACAGATCACCAGATCACCATTTCCCCTCTTCATGCCTTCTTCAGCAGACACAGCAAATGAATGCGCTCTTTTCACATTGAACCTGGGGACTGCTTCTCAATATTGAGCCAAGGCTGCATTATGACTTTCATGGATCCTAGGGTTTTTGAGTTTTCTTCCTACTTCTATTTTTTTTAATTCTTATTTTTCATTTTTCATTTTTTTTTTGAAAATAGTTTCAACATCAACAGAAATATTTTTCATTTTCTTTTGAGACAGAGCCTCACTGTGTTCCCCCGGCTGGAGTGCAATGGTGCAATCTCGGGTCACCACAACCTCCGCCTCCCGGGTTCAAGCAATTCTCCTGCCTCAGCCTCCTGAGTAGCTGGGACTACAGGTATGTGCTACCATGCCCAGCTAATTTTTGTATTTTTAGTGGAGATGGGGTTTTGCCACGTTGACTAGGCTGGTCTCAAACTCCTGACCTTGTGATCTGCCCACCTCGGGCTCTCAAAAGTACTGGGATTACAGGCGTGAGCCACCTCACCAGGCCTTATTTTTATTTTTATTTTGAGACAGAGTCTTGTTCTATTGCCCAGGCTGGAGTGAAGTGGTGCAACCTTGGCTCATTGCAACCTCTGCCTCCTAGGTTCAAGCAATTCTAGTGTTTCAGCCTCCTTAGTAGCTGGAATTACAGGAACGTGCCACCATGCCCAGATAATTTTTTTGTATTTTTAGTAGAGATGGGGTTTCACCATGTTGGTCAGGCTGGTCTCAACCTCAAGTGATCCGCCTGCCTCAGCCCCCCAAAGTGCTAGGATTACAGGCATGAGCCACCATGCCCAGCCTCTTTTTTCTTTTTTTGGGGGGGCAGGTCTTGCTATGTTGCCCAGCTAGTGTTGAACTCCTGGCCTCAAACGATGCTCCTGCCTTAACCTCCTGAGTAGCTGGGATATGGACATATGCCTCTGTTAAATATGTGAGATATAGATATATGGCATATATCTATTTGATTTTACAATTGCTTTGATAAAAAGATAACTATAATCTAGGTTGGATTCATTATTAGTGGTATATGTTTCCCTTTTTTTTTAACCTTAACTTCCCAGTGTTTCCTTCTAATTTTAAAGGATATTAAAAACACTTTCACGGACACCCTAAAAGTGTGGTGGGCCCTAGACACTGAGCCTACTGTGCCTTCTGGAGAAGTCAGGTCTGCACTGAGTCCTTTGTTTGCACTCGGCTACTTCTCCTTCACAAACTTGATTGTAAAGATATAAAAATAATAGGCCTGGCCGGGTGTGGTGGCTCATACCTTTAATCCCAGCACTTTGGGAGTCTAAGGCAGGGAGATCACTTGAGGTCAGAAATTTGAGGCCAGCCTGGCCAACATGGTGAAACCCTGTCTCAACTAAAAATACAAAAATTAGCCAGCCGTGGTGGTGGGCACCTGTAATCCCAGTTACTCAGGAGGCTGAGGCAGGAGAATCGCTTGAGCCCAGGAGGTGGAATGTTCAGTGAGCCGAGATTGCACCATGCACTCCAGCCTGGGTGACAGAGCAAGATTCATTCTATAAATACATAAACAAACAAATAAATGGAATCTGTTGGCTCAAATAATTTTAAAGTCCAGGCCAGGTGTGGTGGCTCACTCCTGTAATCCCAGCAGTTTGGGAGGCCAAGGCAGGCAGATCACCTAAGGTTAGGAGTTTGAAACCAGCCTGGCCAAAATGGTGAAACCCGTCTCTACTAAAAATACAAA
>NW_022437035.1:7364098-7512669 GCF_009761245.1 Sapajus apella
ATGGTGAAACCCTGTCTCTGCTAAAAAATACAAAAATTAGCTGGGCACGGTGGTAGGCACCTGTGATCCCAGCTACTCGGGAGGCTGAGGCAGGAGAATCGCCTGAATCTGGGAGGCAGAGGTTGTAGTGAGCCAAGATCACGTCCTTGCACTCCAGCCTGGGAGACAGAGCAATACTCTATCTCAAAAAAAAAAAAAAAAAAAAAAAGTCCATTGGCAGATAGGGTTTCAGATGAGGTTTGATCCAGCTAATGAAGTCACCAAAACCAGGTGTCTCTCCATTCTGCTTTCCATAATGTCAGTTTATCAGTAGACCAATTTTCTGCATGGTGTCAAGATGGCTGCCAATAGTAACTACAGCCATTGGCCTCTTCATTTAGATCAAATGGAGGGGAGATCATCTTTTTTGGCAACCTCCTCGGAGAGAAAATAAGCTTTCTTTCCCAAAAGCCCCGAGAAAAATTTCCTTATGTCTCGCTAGTCCATTCATGATCTAATCATGTGCCTGGGGAAATGGGAATTGCTCACCTGCTTAACCAACTGGAACCCATTCCTGAAGCTGTGTGTGGGGTCCATCATATTCCTGTTAAGAAGATGGGCTGCAATCTTTTTTTTTTTTTTTTTTTTTGAGACAGAGCCTCATGCTGTTGCCCTGGCTGGAGTGCAATGGTGCCATCTCGGCTCACTGCAACCTCTGCCTCCCAGGTTCATACAATTCTCCTGCCTCAGCCTCCCGAGTAGCTGGGATTACAGGTATATACCACCACACCTGGCTAATTTTTTGTATTTTTAGCAGGTATGGGGTTTTACTATGTTGGCCAGATCGGTCTCAAACTCTTGACCTCATAATCCACCTGCCTTGGCCTCCCAAAGAGCTGGGATTACAAGTGTGAGCCACTGCGCTGGCTGGGCTGCAATTTTAACAGGATCCTAATCTTAACCCTACTATGTTGCTGGACAGTAACCAACCAGTTTTATAAAACGTATAGGCCAGTGGCTCACGCCTGTAATCCCAACACTTGGAAGGCCAAGGTGGGTGGATCACTTGAGGCCAAGAGTTCAAGACCAGCCTGGCCAACATGGCAAAATCCTGTCTCTACTACAAATACAAAAATTACCTGGACATAGTGGTACATTCCTGTAATCCCAGCTACTCAGGAGGCTGAGGCAGGAGAATTGCTTGGACCCAGGAGGTAGAAGTTGCAGTGAGCCAAGGTCATGCCACTGCACTCCAGCCTGAGCAACAGAGTGAGACTCTGTCTCAAAAAATAGTAATAAATATATGTATATAATATATAACATATATGTAAATATACATGTCTATAAATATATATGCATATTATGTACAACATGTATATATAAATATATACACTTAGACCCCCCCAACAAAAAAAATATCTGTAAGGAAACAGTCCAAAAAGTCAGAATGATTATTTCTTGGTGGATGAAATTATAGGTAAATGTTTTCCTTCGGTCTTTTATATAATGAGCATGGATTACCTAAACACAAACAGTAAACTTTGTTTACAAAAATAATGGGACATTTCCCACTATTTCCCTCTACTCCAACCCCTACCCCAGCAAGGGCCTCAGACTGACTAAAGCCAGAGGCCCCACAGAGTCGTTTTTTCTGCCGGCAGAGCCAAACCCCAGTACTCCATGGGCCCTGGTTGTTCGCTGGACAGATGCCACCAAACCACTCTCATTGCATTAGCCTGGATACTGTGGCCCCTACAGGCCACAGCTTGGCCTGCTGAGGGTTGACCAAGCAGCCAGTGGAACCAGCGGTGGAGACTGTGACCATAAAAGTACCAGGAACATGTTGGCATCAGCAGCATGGGAAGCCTAAGATCTCCCAAGACAGATCTCTGCCCGTAATCCATAACTCTTATGTAGCAGCATGTAATTTAGGCCAGCAGTCTTCCTCGGGTGGGGCTGAGGTTGGGGTTTAGTCTGTAATGGGGTCAGGCTCAGACAGGGTCTAAGTCAGCCCTTAGTTGACTAGTCCATAGCCTAGGGCTAGATTCAGGGCTCAGTCAATAATTGGGCTTAGTCTTCAGTATATGATCAGGATCATGGCTCAGTCAAAGATTAAGTTCAGGGCTCAGTCTGTGACCAGATTCAGGGCACAGTCTACTGTTAGGGCTCAGTGTGTGACCAGAATTGCATGATCCAGGGTCAGAATTCAGTCTGTGGTCAGAGTTCAGTCAATGATTAGGCTCAGGACTCAGTCTTTGACCAAGATTAGGGCTCAGTCGTCTGCCAGAGTCAGGGGTCAGTCTAAAACAAGAGTTAGTCTGGGCTGGGGCTAGAATTCAGTCTGTGACTAAGGCTCAGTCTTAGAGTAGCAGAAGGGCTTGATCTGGGCCTGGAACCAAGGTCTCAAGTTGGGATCAGCCTAATTCAGGCTTAGATCAGTATGTGACTAGAGTCAGGGTTCATTCTGAGGTGATGTCAGAGCTCAGTCAAGAGCTGGAGTAGAGGCTGTCTTGACATAAAATTAGGGCTCAGTCAACACCAAGAGTAGGGTTCAAGTTAGAGGATCAGGACCATGACCAGGGCTTAATCTGGTTCCATGCTCTGTTCTGAGCTCCAGTAAAGAAGTTTCCGGAGGCATGGGAACCCAGAGCAGGTCAGTCTGCAAGGAATGAGAGCCCCTGGGCAAGCTTAGCAGGGTCTGGTGGTTGCAGGAAGTTTCCCCTGGCCTGCTGAGGCCGAGTGTCCTAGAGCCTCTAACCTACATGGCTCTGCTGCTTGAGATCCCCTCGCACCAGAATAAAAATAGCCACTCACTTCAGAGCAGCTGACAGCGGGTGCTGGGCTGCCTGGGAGGAGGGGGAGCCGAAGAGAGGGAGGAAGGATGCCTGAGCTCAGCCCCAGCTGTGTGACCTTGGGAAAGTCACTCCTCCTCCAGCCCATTTCCTGAGTGGCAGAATGGGAGTGATGATGACATCTGCCTCAGGGTGAGAATGAAGTGCCGGGGACATAACATGTGACACTTGTTACCAATAAGAAACCCTGGAGTGAAGCCTCGGCAGAAGAAATGCTCCTTTGTGCCCCGTTTACTTCTTCCTCAGGGAAGCCCTCCCTGATAAAACCCCCTTTCACCTTCCCACAATATCCTGTATCAGCGTCTACACCTTCCCAGATGGTAACCACAGCATGACCTCCCTCATGGTTGGCCTGGGTCTGGGTGACCAGGGAGGGTAAGGAAGGAGGACAGAGCCTTCAGAACCATTGTAATCCTCGGGTGCCCCTGGAAAGTGGACCGAGGAAAAGGAGGGAGAAAGAGACAGGAAAAAGACTTCTCTCCCTTCCCTGTTCCTGGTGTGTTTACTCTGAGCCAAAGGGCCAGAGGGCACATGTATCCTTTCACAGCCAGAACCAGCCTTCCCCGTCCATGCTTTGTACCTGCTGTTCTCTCTGCTTTCCTGCCAGGGCATTTCTCTTCTTCAATTTGGCAACCATGGACTTTCCTTCAAAGAAGGTGTTCGACAGTCAGCTCCTCTGTCGGGGAGAATTATCCACCGCCTCTCTAGGAGCTCCAGGCTCTGTCCTCTCTCTACTGGGTTGTATGATCCCTGGGCCTCGGGTTCTTCCTCTGTCCAATGGGGGCCTCATTACCAACCTTGAAGGGTTAGTATGGAGAGTAACGGATACACCATCTCCTGCTAGCATCCTCCCTTCCTATCCCTGCCCACACAGCCTGAAGGACAGCCCTGAGTTTTCAGGAGTGGGCTGGGTGAGCCCTGCCCCCTGCCTCAGTACACTATCCCACCCTGCCCAGAGTGAGGGCAAGGAGGGAGCCAGAAAGGGCCTCCTGAGACAGCCGTCTCCAGGGGGGCGGTTCTCCCTGACAGCGGCCCCCAGCCTGCCGCCCTGAGCCCCAGAGCCTGTTATCAACCTCCTTAGTCATCGCACCAGGAGCTCAAATATAGCTCCAACTCACTCCCTTTTCAGCTGGGGTCCGCCCCCAACCCCCTTCTCCTGACAAGGCCAGGCTTGGGTCTTAGAGCCCCTTCCTTGTCCTCCCATGAGTGTAACCACTCTCAGCCTCAGTTTCAGCATCCACCAAATGGGCAGGCTGAAGTCAATGGTGATGATGATGATGATCAATACAGAGCAGCCGCCTTTATGGAGAGCTTGCTGTGCCAGGCTCTATGCTAAACATTTCATATATGTTATCCTGTTTAATCTTCACCAGCAAATTTAGAAGGTGTCTGTTGTTTTGATTTCCCTTACACAAATTGGGAATCAGAGTGACCCCCTCAAGTAAGACAAGGGTGGGACCAGAAGCAAAGTCCCCTGCAGGGTCTGAGCTCAGGGAGCTGGTGGTGGGAAATCCTGGGTCGCCTTCCTGAGGCAAAGGAGCCCTCTCTAGACACATTTGCATGACATTTGCCTGACTTCCAAAGGGTACTGATGCCCGTGTCCCAGCCTTAGGTGGCTGAGCCCTAGGACTGGTCCCAGAGGCCTGATCTGCCCCCATTCCCATTCCCTCCAGGATTGCATCAGAAGCTGAGTAGTCATAGTCTTGGGGGCTCCCATTTTCTTTTCTTTCTTTTTTATTTATTTTATTTATTTATTTATTTTTTTTTTTTTTGAGACAGAGTCTCGCTCTGTCACCCAGGCTGGAGTGCAGTGGTTCGATCTTGGCTCACTGCAACCTCTGCCTCCTGGGTTCAAACAGTTCTCCTGCCGCAGCCTCCCAAGTAGCTGGGATTACAGGTGTGTGCCACCATACCCAGCTAATTTTTGTATTTTTAGTGGAGATGGGGTTTTGCCATGTTGACTAGGCTGGTCTCAAACTCCTGACCTCAAGTGATCCGCCCACTTCGGCCTCCCAAAGTGCTGGGATTACAGGCATGAGCCACCGTGCCCCGTCCAGGGGCTCCCATTTTCTTATTTGTAAAACAGGAGTCAGGGGATGAGGCAGTATGACTTTGAATCTTCCTTCTCTTTCTGGTGACCTGAGCCTCAACACCATGTCTATTTTCATATCCTGACTGCCACCTCCAACCCCACTGCTACCTCTTCCATTAACACAACACCATCCTCAGTGTTGGTACCACCACCACCTCTGTCTCTGCCATCACCTCCACCACCTTCACCACTACCACTGCCAGCCCCCCACTTCCATCATCATAATTACATAAATCATCACATCGGCCGGGCGCAGTGGCTCAAGCCTGTAATCCCAGCACTTTGGGAGGCCGAGGCGGGTGGATCACGAGGTCAAGAGATCGAGACCATCCTGGTCAACATGGTGAAACCCCGTCTCTACTAAAAATACAAAACATTAGCTGGGCATGGTGGCGCGTGCCTGTAATCCCAGCTATTCAGGAGGCTGGGGCAGGAGAATTGCCTGAACCCAGGGGGCGGAGGTTACGGTGAGCCGAGATCACGCCATTGCACTCCAGCCTGGGTAACATGAGTGAAACTCCGTCTCAAAAAAAAAAAAAAAAAAAAAATCATCACATCTACCACTGTCACCTTCCCCGTCACCACTGTCACCATCTCCATCATCACTGTCCAAAGACCTTTCTACCCCAACACCTAATATGGCCTGAATCTCTGCCCCTGCAAATTCCAGCAGAGATGCTGGCCTGAAAATACAGATTAGAACTCCAGACAGTCAAGCAGAGGTAGGAAGTGCATTCAGGAGGGGAAAGTGAGGCGTCTGCCTTCACGTAGGAGACTGCACAGGCCCATGGAGATGCTCCATGTTGGTTAACAGGCAGCTCTGCACACAGAACTCTGAACATTTTCTGCCTAAAGTGGGTGGGATCACTGCCCTCTAAGCCATCAGACACAGAGAGTCCACAGCCATCCCTGACCCATTCTGACCCTCGTCACCCATTCACTCTTCTCATTCATTTATTAATTCAACAAACACTCCCTTAGACCTGTTGAGGACCATGCCCTGGGCTGGGTCCTGGCTGCAGTTCTCAGGCCTGCTTTTAACTCTCTTGCCAGTCTGTTACCCTACTGCTGGGCCCTTCTCCACCTAAGTTCCCTTCCCCTAGATACCCCAAAGGGCTTGTGCTAGTCTTGGGTCACTAAGTTTTCTCACCGAAACACAGGAGACCTCCTCGGTTCACCAGGTGACCTTGAGCAAGTCCCCCACCCAAACCACACCCAGCGAATACTGAAGAGGGGAAAGCTGAGAGAAGCGGGGCTGGGTCAGGCCTGGCTGTGGGGACATCTGAGGGCAGCTAGGTGTCTGCAGAAGAGGAGGGGCTGGTTCTAAGGCCCGAGATGGGAAAGGACTGCAGTGGCAGGAGCCTGAGTGTCTGGTTCTGGGTTGGGAAGGATAGAACCTGGGGGGGGTGGTGGGGGTGGCACCAAGACCTGAAAATGGGGCAAGGGTGGGGGCCGGGGCAAGCTCTGAGCTGGCAGGGAGTCAGGAAGGTCACAAGATCGGGGCAAGGACTCAGTTGTCTCTGAGGCCCTGGAGAGGGTGCTGACCTCTGAACCACCTGTCCTACCTTAAGGCAGGTGTGTTATTGCCCCACCCGGTAGCAAAGGGATGGCCAGGCCTAAGGCAGAAACGTGGGGGTGGACAGACAGCCTCCTTCATGCTGCCAATTGGGACCTGGGTCAGGCAGATGGGTACACTCTCCTCTCCCCGCCCGCTAGCAGTTCCAGCCTCAGCAGCCAGCTTGAAGGATTCCCACGGGGTAGCCACCTTGCTGTGGCCTCCTCCAGGCTGGGAAGTGGGAGCCTGTGCCTTTAAATTCTCAGCAGGTTGAAATGGCTGATGACATCACTGGTTCCCGGGAGCAGTGGAGCTGGAGCAGGAGCCCGAGGGAGCCCAGGCTGCCGGGGCTGCAGACATGGAGGGCCAGAGCAGCAGGGGCAGCAGGAGGCCAGGGACACGGACTGGCCTGGGTCCCCTGCCCATGCCCCAGGGTGTTGCCCAAACTGGGGCACCCTCCAAGGTAAGACCCCTGAGACTCAGCGTCCCTCGCTTTCCTGATCTCTGGTTCCACACCCCCCCACATACACTGCAGGCACCCTGGTGCTCCTAACTGAGGGGCTGGTACTTTCCTCTGCTTACTGAGCAGGGGCTGGGTGAAGAGAGCACCCTGGGGGCTGAGGGGCACTGACAGGATGCCCGGAGAGAGATGAAGTTAGCCATTTCCAGGAGCCCCCGGGAGAGCCCTGGTCTGGGTGTCAGAGGACCCAGCTGTGCTCTGGCTTTGCTGTGTGACCTTGGGCAAGTTGCTTTTCCTCTCTGAACCAATGCAAAATGAGGGGGCTTGTCACTGAAGACTAAAACTGTGACATCTGGGATGGCTAAGTTGTTAGTGCTGGAGGCGGTGTGGTGGTTGCAGGGAAGCCGGCACACAGTGTGGCACTTGGAGCCAAGGAGGGTGCCTAAAACGCAGCCTCAAAGAACTGAGTTTGAGAAGGGAGGTGGAGATGGAGTTTTAGGTACTCTGAACCGAGAAGGACATGGGACAGAGACAGAACTGTATCTCTGGGGGCAGGGGCTCCCTGGGCTCTGTTACCTGACCCAGAGCAACCCTGGGGCGAGTGTAGACCTTCTTCTGCCCTCCTTGGCAAAGGACACTTTATCCTGTCTTCTGGAGATAAGGGACATCAGAAAGAGAGAATAGATGGGGAAGGAGGAGAGGTCCCTGCAGGACTCCGTGACTCCCCTCCACCCACCTGCCAGACATAAAAGCGATACTTCCTTGCCTGTCCTTTCAGGTAGGGGAGAAAGTGGAGGATATAAGAGGGCACAACCTGGGCACAGAGAGATGTGACATCAGGATCAAGTTAAAATCCTGGACTTGCTCTGAATGCTGGCTAGATGGAATTCTAGCAAATGTTGGGTTCATAAATGCAACCGATGTGAGACAAAGATTCCCCAGAACATAATGTGGCCAGGGACCCTAGACCCCATCCCTTCATTTTACAGACAGAGAAACTGAGGCCATGGGCAGAGAGGTGCTTGCCTAAGGTCACACAGAGCTGGGCTTTGAATCTACACAGCCAGTCTCAGCCCCCAGCTCTGGCTGCTTCGTGGAGCTCTGGGAATGGGTGAGAGAACAGAGAGGGCTGTAACCAAGGGGTGTGGGATGTTTAGGGGGTGGTGAGGACATGAGGGTTCCTGGGCATCATGAAGGACAGAAGGGAGAGGTATTTAACAGGCTATACCCATAGGTCTGTATCTTGGCAATAAAAAAATAAAAGAAACAGGCTGCACCCAGTGTGCCCAGACCTGGGATGTCAGGTCAGTAACCATGGCTGGGGGAGCTCCAGGGACTGCAGTGGGAGGGTTGCCCAGGGAAGCTGCCCAGAACAGGCAGGGTGTGGGTGCCAGCCAGGAAGGCAAGGCAAGTCCTCAGGTTAAGGTTCACACTCTGCCTCATTTGAGTCAGGATCTCAGTTTCCCCATCTGTGAAAGAGGTTTCAGATTTAAAGGAGGGGATAGGGTTTTGTGTCCTATCTCCTCCAAGACAGAAGTTGACCTGCAGCAGAATAGATGGAGGTGAGATAGTAGGAAGAACTTCCTTGGAAAGATGTTAGCTAGATAAAATCTGCCAGGGTCTATATGAAAGTTGGGGCGCAATGTCCTGGTTAGGGTCACTCTGAACCTTTGACTTGTCCTCCACAAGGTGGACTCAAATTTTCAGCTCCCAGCAAAGAAGAGCGCAGCACTAAGACCCTTGGAACCAAGGTTGGCCCTGGCACCTGTGGGGCCACGAGCAGCTACGTCAGCTTCCTCAGAAGGACCGAGGCTGGCTCTGGCATCTCCCCAAGCAATCCTGGCTCCACTGTGTACCCCTGGAGGGCAGAAAACAGCTCCTGCCCACCGCAGCTCCAGCCTGGCCCCAACATCTGTGGGCCAGCTGGTGATGTCTGCGTCAGCTGGACCAAAGCCTCCCCCAGTGACCACAGGCTCAGTCCTGGCTCCGACGTCCCTGGGGCAGCTGGTGATGTCTGCCTCAGCAGGGCCGAGATCTCCCCCAGCCACCCTAGGGCCCAGTCTGGCCCCAACCTCCAGAGACCAGAAGCAGGAGCCTCCTGCCTCCGTGGGACCCAAGCCAACACTGGCAGCCTCTGGCCTGAGCCTGGCCCTGGTTTCTGAGGAGCAGCCCCCAGAACTCACCTCTACCCCTTCCCCAGTGCCCAGTCCAGCTCTGTCTCCCTCTCAGGAGCAGGCCCTGGCTCCAGCCTCCATGGCATCAGCCCCAGCCTCTGTGGGACAGACATCAGCTAGACAGAGGGATGCCCCAGCCCCTAGACCTCTACCCACTTCTGAGGGGCATCTCCAGCCTCCAGCTCAGACATCTGGTCCTACAGGCTCCCCACCCTCCATCCAAACCTCCCCAGAGCCTCGGCTCTCCCCTTCCTTCCGAGCCCGGCCTGAGGCCCTACACAGCAGCCCCGAGGGTCCTGTTTTGTCACGGCCACCCCAGACCTTGCCCTTGGATGTGGGCCAGGGTCCTCCAGAGCCTGGGACCCGCTCCCCTGGACTTCTGTCCCCCACCTTTCGGCCTGGGACCTCCTCAGGCCAGACTGTGCCCCCACCTCTGCCCAAGCCACCCCGATCACCCAGCCGTTCCCCAAGCCGCTCCCCCAACCGCTCTCCCTGTGTTCCCCCAGCCTCTGAGATGGCTCTCCCAAGGCTTGGCACCCAGAGTACAGGGCCTGGCAGGTGCCTGAGCCCCAACCTTCAGGCCCAAGAAGCCTCAGCCCCAGTCACCACCTCCCCTTCTATATCCACCCCGTCTTCCTCCCCTTGGTCAGCTCAGCCTACCTGCAAGAGCGACCCCGGCTTCCGGTGAGGGGGCCCTCTCCCAAGAAAGGTGGCTGGGGCTTAGCTCTGAGGTTAGACATTCTTCCAGGGTAGATGGCCTGCTCTACCTCAGTTTCCCTCTCTGACGAAGAGTCTTTGGGGTGGGGGTTGCTGGGCCTACTCCGAGACCCTCGGAAGACAGTAACCCCTCCTGAGGAACTTGCCCCATCTCAGTTGATCTCCCCAGGGAGAGTGTGGCAGGGGGACAAGATGCGGGCCTCCTGTGGGTCCTTCTTAGGGCTTTCGCCCACACCTGCCTCCGTTTAGTTCCCAGGGAGTCCTGTGAAAGGAAGCTTGAGGGTGAGGGAGTGGTGCCAGGACTAAGCCCTCATATGCCCCTGCCCGCAGGATCACGGTGGTCACATGGAACGTGGGCACCGCCATGCCCCCAGACGATGTCACATCCCTCCTCCACCTGGGTGGTGGTGACGACAGTAACGGCGCAGACATGATCGCCATAGGGTGAGGTGGCAGAGCGTGTGGACCCCCTCCTGAGACCCTCAGGCCTTCCGGGCCCTCTACCCATGGCAGGGGCTTCTAGGGTGCCTCTCCAATCTGATGGCCACCCCCCATTCCCACCCCTCAGGTTGCAGGAAGTGAACTCCATGATCAATAAGCGACTCAAGGATGCTCTCTTCACCGACCAGTGGAGTGAGCTGTTCATGGATGCGCTTGGGCCCTTCAACTTCGTGCTGGTAACGCCCCCCTCACCCACTAGACGGCCAGAGACCCTGCTGAATTCCTGGCTCCAGCTGTACCCTGCCTCACTGTGGGGCCCGCTGGGCCTCTGTGGCCGGGTCCATGACATGGGTGGGTGGAGGAGCAGACCTGAAGGTGGGTGCGAGGGTGGAGGAGTCGTGTTCTGTCCCCCAGCCACGTGGCCTCCCACCGCAGGTGAGTTCAGTGAGGATGCAGGGTGTCATCCTGCTGCTGTTCGCCAAGTACTACCACCTGCCCTTCCTGCGAGATGTGCAGACCGACTGCACACGCACTGGCCTGGGCGGCTACTGGGTGAGCCTGCGAGCGGACCCAGAAGGGAATGGGACACGTAGGGCGTCCTAGATTAGTCCCGGGGCCCAACGCACCCGCAAGGTCCCCTTCCCATTCTCCACCCTTTACCCTGAGGCCCACCCCTCCCCATGCACTGCCCAGTACCACACCCTATTCCTCCGTAGTGCCCTTTTCTCTCCCATTTCTGTGTCCCATTGTTGTTCCTCATTTCCCTAGGACCCACCCACCTTCCACCCGCATCTCCTCTCTAACCCCCGCCCCAATGCCTCACCTCTGGGCCTAAGCCCCGCCCATAAGCCTCCCAACTTGCCTCCCTAGGGTAACAAGGGTGGCGTAAGCGTGCGCCTGGCGGCCTTCGGGCACATGCTCTGCTTCCTGAACTGCCACTTGCCCGCACATATGGACAAGGCGGAGCAGCGCAAGGACAACTTCCAGACCATCCTCAGCCTCCAGCAGTTCCAAGGCCCCGGCGCACAGGGCATCCTCGATCATGAGTATGGGCTGGGGTGGGGCCAAATGGAATTTGGGTGGGGCTAGTGATGGGGGTTTTTCTACCAGCTTGGGTGGGGCTTATGCAGAGAGGCGGGGCCTATGGGGGTAAGTGACCACCCAAACTACTAGTAAGAACCCGAAAGCAGAGAACAGTTGGATGGAGAGGGGAGGAGCCTGTAGGACGGAACTTTGCTGAGGGGCAGGGCCTTGCTGAAGGTCAGAATCTAATTTCCTGTAGACCACTTGCCCTGCTCCCTATCTGCTCTTTGGCGGGCTGGAGGCTCTGGCACCACTCACCCACTCACCACATCCCCTCGGGTTGGATGGGGCCTGGAAGGATCTGGGCTGAGCTCTTACCCCCATGGACCCGTCGACACTCACCGCCGCCCCCACATCCCCCCATCCTCCACCCCAAACAGCCTCGTGTTCTGGTTCGGGGACCTGAACTTCCGCATTGAGAGCTACGACCTGCACTTTGTCAAGTTTGCCATCGACACTGACCAGCTCCATCAGCTCTGGGAGAAGGACCAGGTGGGGTCCTTGGCCCTAGAAGCACACAGAGCATGTCCCAGGACACGCCTGTACCTTAGACTACCGTACCTGTCCTCACCTGCCCCACCCCCTCTCTGGGCGTGGCAGAGCCCAAGCTGTAGTCCAATTCTGCCCTCCTGGACCCCCCACAGCTCAACATGGCCAAGAGCACCTGGCCCATTCTGAAGGGCTTTCAGGAGGGGCCCCTCAACTTTGCTCCCACCTTCAAGTTTGATGTGGGTACCAACAAATATGATACCAGGTGAGCTCAGTCTGAGGATGGGATGGTGAAGTGGGCTGAGCTCTTCTCCAGAAGACTTTGGGAAGAGGGGCAGGAGGCAAGGCAGAGGGTTGCACCTTGATCCCCAGCTCCTGAAACTTGGGGTACCCCTGCTGACTGCAGCGCCAAGAAACGGAAGCCAGCGTGGACAGACCGTATCCTGTGGAAGGTCAAGCCTCCAGGTGGGGGTCCCAGCCCCTCCGGACGGGAGAGCCACCGACTCCAGGTGACCCAGCACAGCTACCGCAGCCACATGGAATACACAGTCAGTGACCACAAGCCTGTTGCTGCCCAGTTTGTCCTGCAGGTGAGTTCTGGCCTCATCCTCCCTGCGTAATATCCCCAGACCCAACTCCGTATACCACTGCCTGCCTCCATTACCCTTTGTACAACCCCTTGTACCTGCCCTCAGCAGCATCCCTTTGTTGTAACAGAGGGGGAATGGAGTTGTGATCTCCATTTTCAGATAAGGAAGCTGAGGCGCAGACACATGGCATCACCTGCCCAGGTTCACACAGCTATGAAGAGGAACAGTTAGGATTTGAACCCAAGCCAGTCTGATTTCAGAGCCCATGCCTTTACTTTTCTTTCTTTCTTTCTTTCTTTCTTTCTTTCTTTCTTTTCTTTTCTTTTCTTTTCTTTTCTTTTTGAGATACAGTCTTGTTCAGCCACCCGTGCAGTAGCTCGATGTCAGCTCACTGCAACTACTGTCTCCAGGGTTCAAGCAATTCTCCCATCTCAGCCTCCCGAGTAACTGGGATTACAGGCACCTGCCATCATGCCCAACTAATTTTCGTATTTTAGTAGAGATGGGGTTTCACCATGTTGGCCAGGCTGGTCTCAAACTCCTGACCTCGGGTGATCCGCCCGCCTCACCTCCCAAAGTGCTGGGATTACAGGCTGAACCACTGCACCCAGCCCTTGGTGTTGTTTTTCTGTTGTTGTTGTTTTGAGTTGGAGTCCCACTCTGTCGCCTAGACTGGAGTGCATGGCGCGATCTCGGCCATTGCAACCTCCACCTCCTGCTTTCAAGTAATTCTCCTGCCAAAGCCTCCCGAGTAACTGGGATTACAGGTGCCCACCACCGAGCCTGGCTAATTTTTGTATTTAGTAGAGATGGGGTTTCACCATGTTGGCCAGGCTGGTCTCAAACTCCTGACCTCAGGTGATCCGCCCACCCTGGCCTCCCAAAGTTCTGGGATTACAGGCATGAGCCACCATGCCCAGCCCTGGAGCCCATGCCTTTTCTACTAATCTCTAACTCCCATCTTTTGAGAAAGATTTAGGGTAATTTATGTTAAAATTCCCTTATAGGCTGGTACAGTGGCTCATGCCTGTAATCTCAACACTTTGAGAGGCTGAGATGGAAGGATCGCTTGAGCTCAGGCGTTCAAGAGCAGCCTGGGCAACATAGTGAGACCTCATCACTAAAAAAATTTTAAAAGGCTGGGAGTGATGGCTGACACCTGTAATCCCAGCACTTTGGGAGACCGAGGCTGGTGGATCCCATGAGGTCAGGAGTTTGAGACCAGCCTGGACAACATAGGGAAACTCTGTCTTTACTAAAAATACAAAAATTAGCTCTGCATGGTGGTACATGCCTATAATCCCAGCTGCTCAGGAGGCTGAGGCAAGAGAATCACTTGAACCTGGGAGGTGGAGGTTGCAGTGAGCAAGATCGGGCCACTGCACTCCAGCCTGAGTGACATAAGCAAGACTGTGTCTCCGGGAAAAAATACAAATACAAATAAAATTTAGCTAGGTGGTACACACCTGTATTCCTAGCTCTTTATGAGACTGAAGTGGGAAGATCACTGGAGCCTGGAAAATCTAGGCTGCTATGAGCCGTGATCATACCACTGCACTCCAGCTTAGGCAACAGAGCAAGACCTCATCTCAAAAAAAGAAAAAAATTCACAATATACATCATCTTTTTCACTACTAGTATCTTAAAAATAAAAAAGAAATTCACATATATAATAAGACCAGCAAAATCAAACTCCACGTAACATTCATTCATATTCATTCATTCGTTATTTACCGAGTACTTACGGTCTTACCATATGCCAAGCATTATGAGAGTGTGTAGTGATGGGGAGGGAGAGCAAAGATATAAAAAATACAAAGCTGAACTCTTAAGTAGTTACTATAATTTAGTATTGTATTTAGGATTGAGGTTTCTGGTTGCCAACATCAAAAGGGGAAATCCTGGAATGTCAGAACCAGGCCTGTGAGACCATGCAGTCCACTCCCTGTTTTTCTCTGGTGAGATCGGAGGCTCCTCGTGGGGTAGGCACATGCCCCAAACCATACACAGGTTCTGCAGTGGCAGAGCAGGGTAGATCCCATCTTTTCAGCCCTTAACCCCAACTCTGGGCTCTTCAATTCTCTTGATCTGATAAGAGGGAGCCCAATAGAGGCCAGAAAATGTTTTTTCCTGGTAACTCTGTCACGTGGCCAGTCACTGGGACATTGGTCAATGTCTTTAGCTGGGAATGGAAATATGCCCATGCTTGGCCTGCCATGACCTCTGGCAAAAGGGTTGGGCATGAAGATTTAACCTGCAATCAGGAACCTCACCTGGAAAAACACTCCTTTTGATATCCCACCTTGTCCTTCCTGCCTCCTCCAGGACTTTGTCCCTTTAAAAACATTTCCCAGCCAGGCACAGTGGCTCAGGCCTGTAATCCCAGCACTCTGGGAGGCTGAGGTGGGCGGATCACAAGGTCAGAAGTTTGAGACCAGCCTGGCCAACACAGTGAAACCCCGTCTCTAGTAAAAATACAAAAATTAGCCGGGCGTGGTGGCATGCACCTGTAGTTCTAGCTACTCAGGAGGCTGAGGCAGGGGAATTGCTTGAACCCAGGAGGCAGAGTGCAGTGAGCCAAGATCGTGCCACTGTACTTCAGTCTGGGCTACAGAGCAAGACTCCATCTCAAAAAAAAAAAAAAAAAATTCCCATTGAATATCTACTACATGCCAGGCCCCATGTAGCACACTTTACATATGTCATCCCTTTGAATGCCTCAGCAGACTCTGAGATGTCCCAACTTTCCTCCTTGTTTTACTGTGAGGGAAATTGAGACTCAGAGAACTTAAATTTCTTACCCAAGGCAATGCAATCAGAATAGGGCTCAGTAGGGGTTTTGACACCACAAGGCCTTGGAGGGCATTTTCAAAGGTCTACCCTTGCCAGCCCCTGTTTTTAGGAACTCAGGAACAGGGAAAGAATGTGCCAGCTACTTCTGGAACAGCTCGGCTCAGAAGCTGAGGGAGGGAAACCTGAAACTAGGTAAACAGGGGAAGAGACAAAGATCTGGGATTGGCACCACCTGAGCCCTTCCCTGAAGGACAGAGCTGGGCCAGTATACTGGCAGCCTGCCACCTCAGCAGCTCCACCCATTCAGGTGGCACCCCTGGTTGGTCTGGGTTGACCTTGGGGAAAGGATACACATGGTTATAACTTTCCTTCATGGACTGATGACAAGGTAATAGTAGCCACTTAGTACTTAGACTCAGTTGGAGAAACTGAATCTTGGGATGGTTGGAGCCTGGCCCAAGGTCACATGGCGAGTTAGTGGTAGAGCCTGGAAATGGACTGAGGTCTCCATCCTCCCACCCAGAGCTCTTCTTGCCTGCTCGGGAATATTCAGCTTACCCCAGAATACCCAGTACATCATAGGACTTTATTGGTCTTCCTTGCTAGCATAGAGACAAATCATTTATTGAGTACTTACTGGTATACTGGGGTATTTATGGGATGCTTTACAAATGGTATCTCACTGAATCTGCTGAATAACTCCAAGAGTGAAATAAGAGTCCCTGAGTTTGGCCAGGCATGGTGGCTCATGCCTGTAATACCAGCACTTTGGGAGGCTGAGGTGGGTAGATCATTTGAGGTCAGGAGTTCAAGAACAGCCTGGCCAACATGGTGAAACCCCACCTCTACTAAATATATAAAAATTAGCCAGGCATGGTGGCGGAGGTTGCAGTGAGCTGAGATTACACCACTGCACTCCAGCCTGGGTGATAGGGCAAGATTCCATCTCAAAAAAAAAGAGTCTCTGAGTTTACAGATGAGGGCCCTGGCATTCAGAGAGGCTGAGGAACTCACCCAGCCTGTCAATGGCAGAGCCAGAGCCAAACCCAGGGTCTGCTAACTTCAAAGCTATGGTCTCACTCACTCCCTAACGAGGCTGTGGGCAGAAGGAGCCCTGGATTGGGAGGCCGCACAGGGCTTGGTATTTATACTAGACCTGTTCTGCCTCAATTTCCCAGTCTGTAAAGTGACCTCAAAGGCCCTTTGTCTCAGGAAATTTGTGCTAAGGCCCAAGAGCCCTAAGTGTGTGGGATACTAGAAGGTATCCCCTGATGTGGCCCCCTACCCCTGCCTTGCCTGGACAGTTTGCCTTCAGGGACGACATGCCACTGGTGCGGCTGGAGGTGGCAGATGAGTGGGTGCGGCCCGAGCAGGCGGTGGTGAGGTACCGCATGGAAACAGTGTTCGCACGCAGCTCCTGGGACTGGATCGGCTTGTACCGGGTGAGAGGGGCAGTGGGAGTCAGCGGCTCAGGGAAGAAAGGGGATTGGAGGAGCAGCTGGACAGCATGGTGGGGTTATGGCTTGTCCAGATTTTGATGCCACATTGGGAGACTGCTGCCTCAGACATTAGAGGATCACAACACTGATTCTACAACACTGATCCCCCAGGTGGGTTTCCGCCATTGCAAGGACTATGTGGCTTATGTGTGGGCCAAACATGAAGATGTGGACGGGAATACCTACCAGGTACTTAAAAAGAGTGGGAAAGGCCGGGGAAGTCCTTGTTGCCCTTGGGAACTCAGGACTCAGCTTGGGGGCTCTCAGGTGGCCTTCCTGATCCCAACTTGGGCCTGTACCCCTGGGCCCACCAGGTAACATTCAGTGAGGAGTCACTGCCCAGGGGCCATGGAGACTTCATCCTGGGCTACTACAGCCACAACCTCAGCATCCTTATCGGCGTCACTGAGCCCTTCCAGGTAAGTGGCCAGAGTGCTGGGCTAGGGGTGACTCAAGACTTTTTTCAAATGCCACAGCCCCTACATTCTGCTCCTTGAGCTCAGACAAATAACCTGACCTCCCAAGATCTGCCAGCGAGAGAGGCAGACCTTGGGAGGTCAGGTTGGAGAGCAGGGCGCCCCAGTGACCAGCATTTTCTTCAGATTTCGCTGCCTACCTCAGAGTCGGCCAGCAGCAGCACAGACAGCTCAGGCACCAGCTCAGAGGGAGAGGATGACAGCACACTGGAGCTTCTCGCACCCAAGTCCCGCAGCCCCAGTCCTGGCAAGTCCAAGCGACACCGCAGCCGCAGCCCGGGACTGGCCAGGTTCCCTGGTCTTGCCCTACGGCCCTCATCGCGTGAACGCCGTGGTGCCAGCCGGAGCCCCTCACCCCGGAGCCGCTGCCTGTCCCGGGTGGCTCCTGACAGGAGCAGTGATGGCAGTAGCCGGGGCAGTAGTGAAGAAGGGCCCGCTGGGTTGCCTGGCCCCTGGGCCTTCCCACCAGCTGTGCCTCGAAGCCTGGGCCTGCTGCCCGCCTTTCGCCTAGAGACTGTAGACCCTGGCGGTGGCGGTTCCTGGGGACCTGATCGGGAGGCCTCGGTCCCCAACAGCCTATCTCCCAGTCCCTAGGGCCATCAGGGGCTGGAGGAAGGGGGCCTGGGGCCCTGAGGATTGGGTAGGCAGATGGGCCAAGGTGACCACCATTCTGCCTCAATCTTTTGCAAACCCACCTGCCTCTCTCCTGCTGCTGCTCCAGCTGTATCTGCACCTGCCACTCTGTCCTGGCCAGGGGTGGACAGCTGGGATCCCCCAGAACTCAGTCCTGGCACCTCAACTGTGACAATTAGCAAAGCCCCGCCCAAGACCCCATCTGGGATGATGGTGGAACTCTGGCAGATGTCCCAATCCTGGAGGTGATCCGTTAGGAATTAAATTCTCCAGCCTCACTCCTGGCTCTTTTCTACTTGTTAGCAGTCTTAGGATGGGGGTAGTCAGAGGCAGGGACTAAAAGAGGTAAGGGAATGACAGAACTGACATTTACCAGGCACCAGCTGAATACATTATACATGCCATCTCCTTTAGTCTGCACCACAATCCTGTGGGTTCAGTGGTATTCTTAGACCCATTTCACAAGTGAGCAAACTGAGGCCTTTAAGAGGCCTCATCAACCTCTCAAGATCAGACACCAAACCACAGTTCAGCTAGTTGTTGTGGGGAGGGAATATGTACTAAGTGCTAAGTGCTATATATGTATTGGTTCACTTAATCCTCAACAAACCTATGAGGTAGCTCCTATTTAGAGACCCCCTTTTCTCAGAGGCGGAAACTAAGGCTTAGAGTGCAAGAGGGAGGTCCCTTGTACCAAGGCACGGAGGAGATCTGAATTTAGGTTCAGGGTTGGGCCAGGAAGGGCACATCAGCTTAAAAGAAGGGGCTCTCCTGGGAGGAGAAGCCCTCTCCAACACCCACCCCAATCCTGGATTCAGACACAGACATTTGTGTGACATCCCTAACTTCCCACCTGCTACCCCAGGCCACAGCAGCCAGGCACTGGGGCTCCCCTAGACAGCTTTTTGAGGCATGTATTATTTTTGCAACATGGACGCATATGTACCTCCTCCTGGTACTGCCTGGGGCTGCTGCAATAAGTTACCCTTTCCTCATTCCCATCTGTATGTGATGCTCACTGTCAAGGCCAAAGCCCAGGGCATCAGAATGAGCTTCCTGAACACCACGTCCAGGCACAGAAGAGTTGTGTCTCAGCTCAAGGTCACCCAGCACAGCAAGAGACATGGTCCAGCGTTTGGGTCTTGAGATCCGCCCCCATTCAGCCTCCTGATTGTCCACAGGAGCCTCTACCATGCTTCAGTCTAACCTATGGAGAGGAGGCCAAGATTCCTAGGGTCTGGCAAAGCCGCGGGCAAGGTCCAGGATGGTGCCCAGGAACGCTGAAACTGAGTTCACTGGCTCCAGGATTTCTGCCTGTCGGCTCTCCTGGCTGCCTGGGTTAGCTGCAGGCATTGGTTGTGGAATGACACGGGGCGTCTCCAGGGCTCTGAAGGCCATGCCTGCATCTCGTCCCTGCTTTTATCCTGGTGCTGGCGTCGCCTCTGCTGAAGCCTCCGCAAGTGCCGGGCTGACACCTCGATGGCCCTAGGGTCTCTGAAACAGCTGTAAAGAGAGTAGAATGGGGCAGACGATCAGGGCTGACAAGGATCCCACCCTACGCTGCAGACAGCGGGGCTGAGGCCCAGAGAGAGAGGGAGGGCTGGGGCCAGAGTCACCAGCAAGGCAGAGAGGAGTGGGTTTCACCGAGAAAGGGTGTCATCAACATGGGCTGGTACCTGGAGGCCTGGGTTCTGCCACTAGCTGGCTATGGAAACCCAAGCCAGAAGCCTCAGTTTCCTCCTCTATGAAATGGGAGAGTTAAGAAGGAGCTGGCTTTGAGAATCAGAATCCAAATGAAAGCAGGGCACAGTGGCTCACACCTGTAATCCCAACACTTCAGGAGGCCGAGGGGGGAGGATCACTTGAGTCCAGGAGTTCAAGACCAAATGAGATTGTGGATTAGGAGTAAGAGTTAAACACACATTTTGCTGTGTGCCAGGCAGGCAGGGCATGACCTAGGTGCTTTGTGCCATTTCCTTGGCTCCCACAACAATTTTACAGACAAAGACATGGAAGCCTGGAAATTGCCAAAGACGGGTGGGAATCAAATGACACAATCAAGATGCAGCCCACAGAGGCCAACTGCAGAGCTGGACCTGGGGCAGCCAGGGGTAGAGGCACAAGGCTATGGATGGGAGCACAGAGGTCCCCCAATCCTTTCCCCTTCCTCCTTTGCTCAGATACTCAAAGTGGGTATAGGCAACCCACCCCTTGAGAAAAGCCCACCATTCCTCCTGACTCTGACGTCACTTACTCTTTGCGTTCCACACAGTCCAGTGGAGGGGCCAGCTTGAAGCAGGAGGTCATGCCCAGCAGTTCCCAAAGCATATTGGTGACCTCAGGTGGGCTGTGGAGCCTCAGGAAGCGTGCCAGACTGAGAATAGAGGCAGGTTCAGACAGGGGTAAGGCCTCACCAGCAAGGGGCCCCTTCCCATGCCCGGCAGCTGGCAGTCCACCCCTAAGGGTTCTAAGGGGCCTCACCGGCGTGTGCAGTTGCAGTGGAAGAGGGGCTTATGGGCACTGTTGAGCAGCTGGAACTTGGTTTCCTGGGGCCCAATCTGGTGCTCACACTGGTCCAGGTGGCGGCGGAAGCTGCGGCAGACACGGTGGGCACCTGAGGGGTGGGTGTGGTATTGATGGGAACCCAGTCCACCAGGGAGGCCCCACCAATGCCTGTGCCATCCAGGAGAAACACCAGCACATGTGCTCGGTCACACACACAGTCTCCCTCCATTTCATGCTGGGGTCTTTGTGCTCTCAGTGTGCTGCCCTTATGGGAGTGCCTCCCTACCCCCAGCCCCCTAAACACAGCAGTGCTGCATGGGGGATGCCCAGAGACTGACAGTAGCCAAGAAGGGCTTCCAGGAGGCAGAGGCTGCTAAACTGTGGCTGGGAGAGAAGAGGAGGAGAGGAGGAACAGCAAGTGCAAAGGCCTCGTGGTAGGAGAGAGCCTGCTGCTTTTGAGGAACCAAGTGAAATTTGCGAAACTAGAGTTTTGACCGGGGGTAGATAGGGTCTGCGGGGCCAAGGCTTGAGGGCCTGTGAGTGTTGGGACATCACTGGCCAAGATAAAGAGGCGTGGTGGTGGGTGCACAGTGGGGCAAGCAAGATGTGGTCAAATTCATGGATTATGAAAATCCCATGCTGCAGTGTGATTTGATAGGAGAGGTTGGGAGATCCCAGGAGGCAACACATGGCCACCCCCAAACAGAGGCAGGGACAGCCCCTTATGCCAGGAACCCCCAGGATTCAGTTCTGAGCTCACCCTGAGATTTTAGGCCACCCTGTGAGCCCTGGAGGCCTGTGAGGGCTACATCAACTCCAGGGGAGACCACAGGGTCCTGGAGGGCTGTTGTGTTGGCTTTGCTGGGGTGCTTCGACCCTTTCTGCTGTGGTGGCCATTTCCAAAGGCGCTGCTTCTGTTGAGGCTTGGGAGGGGCTGGGCTCTGGGGGCTGGGAGTTGGGGAGGTGGTCCGGGAGCTCCAGGAGGCATTGTAGAGGGTCCTGGGCTGGAGGCGAGCGAGGGGCACCATGCCATACTTCCTACACCTGGGGGGTGGCAGTTGGTGCAATTAGGGACTAAGAATTCCCCCTCCCAGAAGCCCCCAGGGTCATCTCCACGGAGATCAATGCTCTGCCAGTCCCATCTCCCATCCCACTGGGTCATGGGGGATACCCAAGGAGGGTCTACATTCCGAGGACATGCAAGATGGAACATCATCCCCTAGAAGACAGACAGATAGGCCTCTCTCACCAGGCTTGGACCCTGGCTCCCTCTCTATCTGGAAAGGGACTCGAGGGGATGGCCACATACCCGCCCCACCAGTACCACGCCAAACACGCCTCCTGCTCCTCCAGCACAAAGCAGGGAATCTCCAACACGTTGAAGAAGGCCACGCCCACGATGTCCGAGATGGAGTCGCGCTGGTTCTGCAGGCATTGCTGAAACCTGCCCCAGAGCAGACACTCAGGACAGGACTCTGGGGCATGGAGGGCTGTCTGGCTCTTCCCCCAGCCCACCCAGCCACTACCCAGCTGGTGGTTTGGGGTCCAAGCATCCCTTCTCTCTGGCCTCAGCTTTCCTACCTGCACTGTGGGGTCCAAGCTGGCTGAGCTTGAGGATCCTCTGCAGTCCCAAAGTCTAGTTCCCCGGTAACTGGGTAACAGCGCCCTGACCCTTAGCTCTGGGGCCTCGCTGCCTGCCACCAACCTGGTGTCACAGTCACAATGGGAGATGGTGTGGAATCGGTAGTTTCGGATGCCATAGTTGTACTGCAAGGGTGAGATGTTCTGTGGGCAGCGGTCGTGTTCCCGGCAACAGAGGTCAGGTCCCTGGAAGACCCCTGCAGGGAGGGGAGGGGACACCAGCTCAGCAGGGTCCTAGGCATCACACACCAGCTATGCCCGCCCCAGGAGCAAGAGGGCAGAGACCTCACCCCAGCCCTGACACAAACGCCATGGGGGTCCTCAGACCAGTCACTCGCCCTTCTGTGGGACTGTCAGAGTTTCAAAGCTGGAAAAGAGAACCAGAACTGCAGCCCTTGTTGGGCAACTCTAGATGCCAGGCAGCCCACCCATAAATGCATGGAAAGGTCTTCCTCGGGGGAAATGGACTCTGCCTCCAGAGTTCCCAAGCCCATGCCCCAAGTAAAACGTCAAAAACATGAATGGAATGGCAAACAGGCAGTGTGCAACCTTTCTCACTGGCACAAGGAGGTTTTGCCACAGGATGCCAACCTGCCCTGAGTCAGGTGCCAAGTCCTCCCCCAACCCTGCACACAAATGCACAGACAGCTGTACTGAGAGTGCAAGAAATTCATCTATGTTTATTACCATGTAAGCAAGAGCACTCTTTACTAAGCATTTCCCGCATGCCTGGCACTTCCCACATCCAGGCTCACAGCCAGCCCTGAAAGGGAGGTATCACCTTCATCTTACAGGTCAGGAAATAGGTTCAAAGAGGGGAAGTGACTTGCTCAGCTTGTATGTGCTGAGGTGGGATTTGAACCCAAGCCTTTGGTCTCAGGGTCCATTTTGCTGGGCACCTCGTGCCCATAAAGCCTCTTCCTGGGTAATGGCTTTTTGGTTCAGTTGAACCTGGATCGCCCCCCACCCCTGGCAGCCTGCTGACTCCCTCAGATAGTATTTAATGAGGACTCCCAGGTTTGAATAAGACCTTCCCCAACCACGACCTCATTTAAGCACCCTATGATGAGATTCATGGTTACTCCCACTTTACAGATAAGGAAATTGAGGCTCACCGTGGTCAAGTCACTCTCCCAAGGACACACAGCCTAGGAGAGTAAGGACTAGAGCTGAAGAAACCTTGCTTCCCCGACCAGATCCCCAAACCCACACACCCCTTATGGCTCACCCAGCTCCGAGGAGTTCCCAGCAGAGTCTCCGAGTCCACACCACAGCGTGCCAGGCATGGTCCACCCTCTCTTCTCTCTCTGGTGCCCTCCACCAGGCACTGCGTTCTGCCCAGCTGCTCGCTTCTTCCTGGCCCCTGCTGGACTCTCCTCAGGCCCTTGGCATGTCTCCCACTGACTCTGAAGAGTGGCCAGTGCTCTCTGTAGCTCGGGTCCAGGGGTGTGGGTGAAGGAGCCCCGTGCAGTCTGGTGAGCACAAAGGGCACTGTAGGCTGCAGTGAGCTCCGGCTCATCCTCCCAGCTGCATGTCTGCAGCCTCCTATGCGCATCCCAGAGGGCATGGATCAGGACCAGTCTCTGGGCATCCTTGGCCAGGAAGCTCAGGGACCCCAGGGTGTTGCCAGGGATGGGCTTGGCCAAGTGGCAGGAGGTGCTGTGCCAACAGAGGGCAGGGGAGCCCCCCAGGGCCACCCCCAGGAAGCCCAGTATCTTGAACAGCACTGCCAGAACCCCCATTCTGCTCTGGCCCAGCCCAGTAAGACAAAGACCCTGGGATGCCTGCCCTTGGTGGCCCCACGAGGCGGCAGCTGAGCAATTGAACGGAAGCAGAGTCCAGCAGGCCTGGTGCAGTGGCAGGACCAATGAATGGAGCTGCAGGAGGAGGAGGAAAGAGGCTGGAGTATGGGGTGATCTTGGGCTTGTAACCGAATCCACCGGCTGGGCAGGGTGCTGATTGGCTGAGGAGTGCACTTCCCCAGGGCCCACGCCCCCACTCTCCCTGCCCTTCTCAGCTCCAGTCACCTGCTGCCAGCCCTGCCTGGACGGGGACTGTGGGAGCCAAAGCCTTAGGCTGTGTGTGGGGCGGGGACCAGGCAGGGGCTTTCGCATCTCCTCAAAGGAAAGGAAGAGGGTTCAGGAGCTTTGGGGAGTGCCCTAGATCCCACCTTTGTCACCCTTACCACAGTGGTGGCACCCACCTCCATCAGGCTGGCAGGGGGCCATGGACCTCTGCCAGGGCTGAGTGAAGGAAGTGAGAGCAGGGCTGGGGCTCTGAAGCCACCAGCCTGGGAGCTCCCAAGGCTTCTGGGAAAGGGAATGCCACCTGGGGGCTCCCTGGCCAAGTCCTGGTTCTTAGAAAGGCTCTTGGCATGCTCAGGGGACAGGGCTCCAGGGCTCCCCACTTCCCAGGACTTCAAGCAGGAGCCTGGCCTAAAAGCAACGCTCCTGGTCTGATAACTGGAGGAGACGTAGCAGGAGCAGACCGATGCTCTGGATTTGAAGGAACTGTGGTCCCCAGAGTAGCAGAGAGTGGCCCAGGGTCTATGCCTGTGGCCGCCTCCATCCCCGGACACCTGGGGGGCACAGCAGGCATCATATGTGCCCCATGCGGCAGGAAGTTCTCCATCAGGAAGGGACTATACCCAGGGCTATATTCCTGGGTCCCAAAGTCCAGCTTCCAACCATCTAGTAAGGCCAGGGTGCTTATACCCATTGTGCAGATGAAGAAACTGAGGCTCAGTGAGGGTGGAAAAACCTCAGGTGACAGGCTCCAGCTGGGGAGGGCTTAGAGGCTGGGAGTACAGCTCTTGGGAGGTCTGGCTGGGATCACGGCTGGCCAGGACAGTGACTTGTCTGTCATCCATCTGTCCACCAGCCTGCTGCTTCTCCAGCCTCCCCCTGCCCCGGGCTCTGTCTGAGTCTCTTCCAGGGGGATGAGCCCCAATGAGGCAAAGCCAGGGACAGAGCTGGGGAGGGGAAGCTCACTGTGTGGCAAAGGGGGAAGGGAGCTGCAGCGTGGGCAGGTCCATCTCTGTAGCTTCAGAACCAGCCTGGGCCTGTGGCTCAAAGGGTCATAGCTGGGAAGAATGAAGAGAAGGGAAAGAGGGTGGGAGCCAAGCCACTTCTCCCCAGAGGTTGAGAAAGGGGGTTTGGAGTAGAGCGAGTGGTGGCAGAGGAGGTAGAGAGACTTGGGGTTCCCAAGGGCAAGGACACTGCTGAACAAAGGTGAGTCCCATCATGCTGGGACTTTCTCCCATCATAGAAAGTGCCACCCACCTCTGCCCCATTTTCTGTGTTACCGAGGCCTTCCCTGCCCATCACCTGGGGAGGCTGGGAGGTATCATACCAGGAGCCCAGCTTTTGAGGTCAGACAGATCCAGCTTGGGTTTCCGCATTGACCCTAGGCTTGGAAGTCTTAACTTCTCTGAGCCTTAGTTTCCTCATCTGTATCATGGGCATAATCACAGTAGTCATTCACAGGATGTTGGGTAAGATTCCCAGCACAGTTCCTGGCACCCAAAACACCGTCACTAAAGCCTCAGGATACCTCTGGTTGGGAAGCACTTTACTCAGGAGAAAGCATGTTCCAAGGTTTTGGGGCCACAGCATCTGTGATATCTGAGAGCTCAGGCTAGATGGCAACTGTGGGAACAGTGGCCAGGACACTACCTGCCTGGGTCACTCCAGGCTTGTCCCTGTCCCTTTCTGAGATTCAGTTTCCCCCTGTGTACAGTGAGAGGTATAGTGGAGTCGACCTTTGACGTCTTTTCCAATCTGGGTTCCAAGAGCATCGGGCGAGGGCTTGCCCAGGCCTCAAGGGAGGGTGTTACTGAGCTTTCCGTCCAGACTCCACCCAGAGACACATCAGTCAGCCACAGGACAGGCTCAGAGTCCTGCCTCCCACTGGGGTGTCCCTCAGGCCCCAGAGCAGCGGGGCCAAACCAGCAGGACAGGAAGGCCTGGGTCCTGCAGGCGGAAGGGGGCCTGAGGCTTTCTCCTGAGTCTCCACCTGTCCAGGTGGGGCAGGGTGCATGGTGGGTCCCAGTGGGGAATAGGGGTGGGGTTCATGAGAGAAGGAGGGGCAGGGTTCCTCATTCCTCCCTGTGAGATCATCTATCCCTGTCTTTTGCCATCCCCCGGCAGGTATTGTGCCCTTTTTAGCATCTCTCCCATCCTTCTGTGTCTCTTGGTCTCTTTCTCTAGCTTTGATTCTCATATTTCTTTTTTTTTTTTTTTTTAAAGGTGGGGTTTCACCATGTTGGTCGGGCTGGTCTTGAACTCCCGACCTCAGGTGATCCGCCCGCCTTGGCCTCCAGAGTGCTTGGATTACAGGCGTGAGCCACCGCGCCTGGCCAATTCTCATATTTCTTTTTTCCTCCTCTATCCCTGCTTCTCTCCATCTTTCTGTTTCCCTCTGTAACCCTCCATCTGATTTTCTCTCTCCATTTCTCTCTCTTCTCTCTCTTTACAGTTTTTCATTGCCCCATTCTGCTTCATTCTCTCATTGCGCCTCTCTCTCTCTCTCTGTCTCTCTCTCTCTCTCTGCCTTCTTACCTCCCTATTTCTCTTTCTCATGTTTCTGCCCTTCCATCTCTGTGAGTATCTCTCTGTGTTTCTCTTTCACTCTCTTTTCCCATTGCTTTCTTTTTTTTCTTTCTTTCTTCTTCCTTTCTTTCTTTTTTTATTTTTTTCTTTCTTTCTTCTTTCTTTCTTTCTTCTTTCTTTCTTTCTTTTCTGAGGTGGAATTTCTCTCTGTTGCCCTGACTGGAGTGCAGTGGCATGATCTCAGCTCACTGCAACCTCTGCCTCCCGGGTTCAAGCAATTCTCCTGCCTCAGCCTCCCAAGTAGGTGGGATTACAGGTGCCCGCCACCACGCCTGGTTAATTTTTGTATTTTTAGTAGAGACGGGGTTTCATCATGTTGGCTAGGCTGGTCTTGAACTTCTGACCCTGTGATCCGCCTGCTTCAGCCTCCCAAAGTGCTGGGATTATAGGTGTGAGCCACCGCGTGCAGCCTTTCCCATTAGTTTCTTAATTTCTCTCTTTCCCTCCCTCATTTTCTCCCCCATCTCTCAGTTTTCCTTTTTCTGTTGCGCTGTGTCTTTTGGCTTCTCTCCTTTTTTTTCCCTCACCACCTCCTCTAGCTGTCATTTCCTTTCTCTCTGTGTCGCATTTTTTCCCTCCGTCCTTTGTTTCCCTCTGTGTCTGTATCTGGGTCTCTCTTTCTCTCTCCTTCTGTGTTTCCAGTACTCCCTCTCTCCTAATCCATCTCTCTTCTTCCCTTCTCTCCTCTGTCCCCTCCACACGGTGACCACCACCGCAGGCCCAGGAACACAGACGGGAAACCCCTAACCCTATGTGCCCCCCCTTTCCCATTCAGGTTTTCCCAGCCATGACTTCACCTGCAGCTCACTACCCCTGCCCCTCCCTGGGGAGACAGGCAGGGTGGGGCTTCTCATCCCATATTCGGGAGGTATGGAGTGAGGCCCAAGAAGAGGAGTGTCTTGCTCACCCAGCAGATCCAGAGAGAAGCCAGCTCTGACTTCCCCTGGCATGTGGGAAGGGCCTCCCCCAGGGGAGACTCTTGGCTGTCCCACAGCCTCCCAGTCTCAGGCCTTCCTTCCCCAATAGTCTGAAGGGTGTCTTCCCTCTGCCCCATGGAGCTGGCACTCCCAGCCTCACCCAGGGGCCTCTCTGTGGCTCTCTGTACCAAGAGAATGGAGCGGGCAGTGCCTAGCTTCAGAGTGTCCATTCAAAAACAAGGAGTTACTGAGCCTACTATGTGCCAGGCACAGGTTGAGACTTGACACAGCATGCAAAAGAGAGAGGAAGGGGGAGGGAACAGAGCACTCAGGAGAGGTGATGGAGAGAGAACTCATGCCCCAGGGAACTGGAGCCTGGCAGCCAGAGAGGGGCCAGGGCGTGGCTGTCAGCTGGGTCCTTTAGGAAGCTGCTGCCAAGCCAGAGTGAGAAGTGCAAAAGATTTATTAGAAGAAATGCCTATGAAAGATACAGGGGGAGGAAGCAGGACTGGGGCAGGGAAAGCCTGCGGACTGTGTTTCAGATCTGACGTCTATGGGAAGAGAGCAGAAGGAGGGTTGGTTGAGAAGAGCCTCATGTTGCAGTGCCACTCTGAAAAAATCTCAGCCAGCCAGCAGGGAGCTCTGGTACAAAAAGCGCCAGTAGAAGAGTCCCAGTTGGGCAGAAATGGCCAAGCCCTCATGTCCCACCTGTGCCCAGACATAGGCTGGGGGGCTTCCCAGGAAGACAGTGGCCTCTACTCTGCAGATCCTGACGGTGCTGTGGCTGGAGTTTAACAGACTGCTGACACATCTGGGAACATACCCATTCATTTGGCTGGGGCAGCCCCCATTGCACACCAGGAGAGGAAACCCGCATCCACGGAAGACACCCAGAAGGCATTCTTCTTCCAGGAGATCCTGGGGTTACGGAGTACAAACCCATGGATATAGGACCATGCCTGTAAGATGTCCAGGTAGTTCAGCCCCTACCATACCTGCCAACAACAAAGCCCAGCCTTAAGTATGAGGGAATAAAGAATGAGACACAATTTGTGTCTAAAACTAAACATCTCAGTAGATGGGAAGAAACACTTTATTCAATTCAACAGCATATTAAACTAGAATAAAAGAGAGAGACAGAGAGACATGGGGAGTCAGGGACACTACAGAAATCATTCTAGGTCACAGAGCAATAGTAGAAGCTGTGGTAGTTAAAAAAGATGTGCAGAAATTCTTTGATACTCCTCCTTTCAAACTGTGGAGCCTAATTCCCCTACCTTGAGTATGAGCGATATTTAATGACTTGCTTCTAACAAATAAAATGTGGTGGAAGTGAGGTAACTTCTGAGACTAAGTCATAAGACGCATTGTGCCTGAATTCTCACTCTTCTTCCTGGATGACTCACTCTGTGGAAGACAGCTGACATGTCACAAAGACATTCAAGCATGACCAGGTGTGGTGGCTCATGCCTGTAATCCCAAGAGTTTGGGAGGCTGACCCAGGAGAATTGCTTGAGGCCCAGAATTCCAAACCAGCCTGACCAACATGACAAGACCCTGTCTCAAAAAATTAGCTTAGCATAGTGGCACACACCTGTGGTCTAGCTATTTGGGAGACTGAGGTGGGAGGATCGCTTGCGCCCTTGAGGTTAAAACTGCGGTGAACCATGATTGTACCACTGCACTCCAACTGCAAAAGACTTGTAGGGTCTCACTGACTCAAGTAAAACAAGCCAGGTGTGGTGGCTCATGCCTGTAATCCCAGCACTTTGGGAGGCCGAGATGGGTGGATCACAAGGGCAGGAGTTTGAGACCAGCCTGGCCAACATGGTGAAACCCTGTCTCTACTAAAAATACAAAAAGTTAGCCAGGCATGGTAGCGCATGCCTATAATCCTAGCTACTCAGGAGCCTGAAGCAGGAGAATTGCTTGAACCTGGGAGGCGGAGATTGTAGTGAGCCGAGATTGTGCCATTACCCTCTAGTCTGGGCAACAGTTGGCAAGACTCTGTCTCAAAAAAAAAAAAAAGAAAGAAAGAAAAAAAAGAAATGCCTAGTTAAATTGAATTTCAGAAAACAACAAATAACTTTAATGTAAGTATATTCCCAAACATTGCAATTATTGTTATTATTTGAGACAGAGTCTCGTTCTGTCATCCAGGCTGGAGTGCAATGGTGTGATCTTGGTTGACTGCAAACTCTGCCTCCTGGGTTTAAGCGATTCTCCTGCCTCAGCCTCCCAAGTAGCTTGGATTACAGGCACCCGCCACCACAGCTGGCTAATTTTTGTATTTTTTTTTTTTTTTTTGAGACGGAGTTTCACTCATGTTACCCAGGCTGGAGTGCAATGGCGCGATCTCGGCTCACCACAACCTCCGCCTCCTGGGTTCAGGCAATTCTCCTGCCTCAGCCTCCTGAGTAGCTGGGATTACAGGCACGCGCCACCATGCCCAGCTAATTTTTTGTATTTTCAGTAGAGACGGGGTTTCACCATGTTGACCAGGATGGTCTCGATCTCTTGACCTCGTGATCCACCCACCTCGGCCTCCCAAAGTGCAGGGATTACAGGCTTGAGCCACCGCGCCCGGCCTTAATTTTTGTATTTTTAGTAGTGACAAGGTTTCACCACGTTGGCCAAGCTGGTCTTGAACTCCTGACCTCAGTCATCTGCCCACTTGGGTCTCCCAAAGTGCTGGGATTACAGGCACCAGCCACTGCACCAGGCTGCAATTATTTTTTTAGTTATCTGAAATTCTAATTTAACCCTGTGTCCTGTGTTTTTGTTTACCATATCTGGTAGCCCTACCCAGCAGGAGTGAAGTGAAGACACCCAGGGACTCTTCACCCCATTTCATAGCAAAGGCCCTAGGAGCAAATCAGATTTGCCCAAAGCTCTGAGACACATCCAGTCTTTTGTTCTACACAGGGCCCTTTGGCTGGGGTTTAAACCTGGGCTGTTTGTGTTGGCTCTAACTCAGAGACCTTAGCTCACATCCCTTCCTTCCCTCTTGGGGATGGCCTGGTCCTTGCGGCCCTTGAGAGTCTCTGGGACTAACTCACAAGATAGAATGAAGAGGATGGGAGGACAGGGAGCATTAAAGGAGGATCAAGAGGCTCAGCCGGAGATCTAACTACAGAATTTGGCTCCTGGTAGACTAATAACGCCACTTTCATTTCTGCAGCCAAAGACCCAAGTTCTCAAACAGTTTTATCTGTGAATGTACCCAAAGTCAATGGAAGAGGGGAAATGGAGCTAGAGCCAGTCTCTGAGCCTCCTGACACCCAGGGCTCTCCTTGCTGCTCTGGGGTCTGGAGAAGAGGATTAGGAGAGAGGCCCTCTCATGCCCAGACCAGGGAGATGGAAAGAGGAAAAAGATGGAAAAGCAGCGTGGGTCCTCCCGGAAGCCCCTAGAGTTTGGTCCAGCCTCTGCTGTCATCTAGTGGACACCCCATGCCAGTGCCTCCTTGGGACACTCCTGAACCAGGCTGTCTTTACCCCTTTCCTGGTCCCTTGGGCCTACTGGCCTAGTCCTTCTTGGCCAAGCCCTACTCCCTCTGATTTACTCTATGACCCTAAACAAGCCCTTTTCTTCTCTGGTTCTCAATTTTACCTCTTGGGACAGGGGTTCTCCAAATGGTAGCAGGCTCAATCTTTCTAAAACACAAATGTAGCCAGGTCTCTCCACTGTCTATATCTGTCTTCTGGCCCCTCTGGCCCTCATGTTGAAGCTTGGTGAGCCTGCAGGATCTGAGCCCAGTTGACCTCACCTACTCCCCATTTCTCTGTTCTAACCACACAGAACTACATTCATATCCTCAATTATCAGGCTCTCTAAGAGCCTTTGCACACGAGTTACCTTTACCTAAAATACTCTTCCCCATCCTTTACCTGGCTTGTTCTTACTCATCCTTCAGATGTTGGCTTAGCCATCCTAAAACCACCTCTGCAAAAATTATAACTGAGGAAATCATGACAGTGAAAGAAATCAGACCTAATCGACTCCTTCTTGCTTCTAACCTTTAAGCTGTTCTTGTTGATTCCTGGGCGTAGGCCAAACTAACTTTGGGAAGGATTTCAGCTAATGATTTGACTCTGAAACAAAATTGATAATAGCCCTTTCCTGAAAAGACCCCTTTCTTGCCTTGTGGGGACCAGTCTGTTTTTGCAGAACTAACAAATTAGTTACAAGATTAGAAATTACGGTTTAGGGAGTCACGCAGGCTGTGGCTCCAAGAGTCTGAACCTCCCCAAACTGCTCCTGGGGACAACATCACTATTGTAAAACCTAGGATCAATGCTTGAGATATTTTGCAGACCCTGCACTGGATGGATCAGCTGACACCACCCAGACCAGTAATCTGGCTCATCCAGCTCTGCCATCCCACCCAGGAACAGAAAACAGCAAGGAAAACTCAATTCAACCCCCTGTGAGTCCACCTTCAACCTGACCAGTCAGCACTCCCCATTTCCCAAGCCCCCACCGTCAAATTATCTTTAAGAACTCATAAATCATCCCATGAAAACTGGACCAATAAAAAATAATTCAGACTTCAAATTTCACAATTTACACATATAAAGATACTTTTGTATTTTCATTTGTTTCTTATTTTCAAGATGTGCAAAGTCAATCTAAATGTATCTGTGTAGGGGAAATGGTTGCTAGTCGCTAAAACAGTTTAATAAAACACTTAAAATTTAAAAAACAAAACAAAATATCTAATCCTGAGGCCAGGCTATGATGGCTCATGCCTGTGATCCCAGCACTTTAGGAGGCCGAGGCAGGTGGATGACCTGAGGTCAGGAGTTCAAGACCAGCCTGGCCAACATGGAGAAACCCCGTCTCTACTAAAAATACAAAATTAGCAGGGCGTGGTGGCGCATGCTTGTAATCCTGGCTACTGGGGAGGCTGAGGCAGGAGAATTGCGTGAACCTGGGAGGCGGAGGTTGCGGTGAACCGAGATCACACCATTACACTCTAGCCCGGGCAACAAGAGTGAAACTCCGTCTCAAAAAAAAAAAAAAAACTGGTCCCCAAATGCTCAGGGAGACTGATTTGAGTAACAATAAAACTTGGGTCTCCCACACAGCCTTCTTTGCGTGAATTACTCTTTTTCCATTCCAATTCCCCTGTCTTGATAAATTGGCTCTGTCTAGGCAGCAGGCAAGGTGAATCTGTTTGGGGGTGGTGTAATTCCTTCCAGGAAGCCTCCGCCCCCACCCCCCTGTCCCCACACCTGGATGGGCCAGCATCCCTTATGTCTCCACTGAGGACTGGTTGCGGTTTCAAGAGGGATATGATCCTGGAAGAGGTCAGATATCAGGCCAGGGGGCTGATGGGTAGCCTGGGCCCCGGGTTCAAAATAACCTGATTTCCCATCCCACTGTGCCACGGTTAGATGGTAGGTATGACTATCAGCCAATGACTCCACCTCTCCAAGCTCATTTTACAAATGAACAAATCAGACCACGTCTACACCCACACTGGCCAATAGCTACTGTTATTATTATTACTAGAGGAGTAAGGGCAAAGTGGGGCAGGAGGAAGGTTAGGGCTAGTAAAATGAGAAGTCTCGGGAGCAAGCAGAGGAAGAAATCAGAAAATTTATGTTTTTAAAATTATTTCCCACCAGAATGGATGTTTTTTTTTAATTCAGCGCCATGTGTTGTAGGCGTCAAATAATATTAAATCTATGCTGGGTTCTGGCAGGATAAATGCCAACATCACCAACAGGGCTTCCAGGGACCGTAAGTGCCTTAGTGTGCTAAAGCAGAGAAGATATTACTTGATGTATTTTTGAAGCTGAAGTGCTTCCAAGTTTGGTAGTTCCAATTCTGTTGCTTCTTGGGAATGTTTTTAATAACAAGAACATGAAGAAATAAACAGTGCTGGTTCCCTAATGTTAAAGTTTCAGGAATGTAGTTATTGCTTTCCAGAAAAGACCATGAGAATGACCTCACTTCTGAGTAAGGAAAAGTTGAACTCTCTCAATTTTTCCACTATATGAACCCAACAAAAAGAGCAAAGAGGAATATAATCAGTGAGTTTATCTTAATGAAAGCTGATGGCTCCAATATCTTTTTTCCCACAGTTTAATTGCTCTATGCATTTATTATTAGCTATGATTAATGCAGAGAGAGTGGACAAAAAGCTAACAAACACTCTACACAGTTTTACAAGATGCATTGCAGGGAGAAAAGTGACTGATATGGATCAGCAGTATCCTAGGGTCTTTGTGGGTGCATTCCCGGGGGAGGTGGACTTCTAATGCCTGGTGAGGTGGATCTCATTCCTGGAGGGGGTGTGCTTATTGGCATCCCTCCAGCAAGGGGAAGGAAGCCCAGTTGGTGGGCCCATGGGTGCTTTCATACCAGGTGGAGGGAATATAATAACTAGAGGTGGGGCTGCTCTGCCAACAGGTGGGGGTGGAGTCCCCCATCCTGGTAGGTACTATGTTGGGGCTCCAGTAATGCTTTTCTCTGTGTAATGGTCCCCCAACTCTTGGGACAGGGCCTGCTAATCTGGTAGGAGCCTGGGGAATTGGTACACCAGCTGCTACTCCTCTACCAGCTGTCCTAACAACGCTAGGGCCTCATGCAGCTCCAGCAAGTGGTACCCGAGCAATGCCAGTTTCTTTGGGGGGGTAGCCCCCCAGAGTCATGGATACCAAGTTCTCCCCATGCAGCAACACCAAACCCCAAACGTGCTTTTCTTCACGCTCTGGTTCCTTCACATTCTTTGGCTTGATCTTCCTGAACTCATCACAATTGCAGAGGATCAAATTCACATGCTTGTCAAACGCCTCAAAGGTGCCAACAAAGATTCCGCCTTCTTGCAGCATGTATTTCAGTCTACAGTCATAATGCTGCTGCAGTCTTGCTACTCTTACCCACAGTCATGATTGCTGTTCCACCAAATCCCATGTCCACAGTTAAAACTTCGTGCTTCTTAAGATCTGGGGGAAGGCTACAGATAAAGGTATGGTGCAGGTTCTCTTAGAAACAATGCAAGCTGGGGGGCAGCATGAGCCACTGTGCCCGGCCAATAATTTTTCAAAAAGTATATTGAAAGCATTGGGTGAGGTGGCTCATGCCTGTAATCCCAACACTTTTGGGAGGCCAAACTGGGAGGATCCCTTGAGGTCAGGAGTTCGAGACCAGCCTGGGCAACAGTGAGACCCTGTCTCTACCAAATATATATATATATATATATATATTAGCCGGGTGTGTAGTCCTAGTTATTCAGGAGACTGAGATTGGAGGATTGCTTGAGCCCAGGAGTTGGAGGCTGCAGTGAATTAGGATGGTGTGCACTGCACTCCAGTCTAGGCCACAAGCTGAAACCACGTTTCTTTAAAAATAAAAAATAGATGATGGATTGATTGATAGATAGAGAAAGCTCACTCTGTGCTGAACCTGTTCCATGTATCCTCATAACAACTTTTTGAGGTAGAAATAAATTGGAACACACCTGTGGTTACACAAGTTGAGTTTGTCACTTGCTATGGGGTAAAGGTGGGAGGACTTGAATCATGAAAAACAATGGGTCAGCAGATGTGGTGGCTCATGCCTGTAATTCCAGCACTGTGGGAGCCCACAGCAGGAGGATCACTTGAGGTTAGGAGCTCGAGACCAGCCCGGCCAACATGGTGAAGCCTCATCTCTACTAAAAATACAAAAATTAGCCTGGCGAGCTAATTACTCGGTGGTGAGCACCTGTAATCCCAGCTACTTGAGAGGCTGAGGCAGGAGAGTTGCTTGAACCCGAAGGCAGAGGCTGCAGTGAGCTGAGATTGCACCACTGCACTTCAGCCTGGGTGATACAGCAGGACTCCATCTCAAAAACAAACAAAACAAGGGGGCATCTCAGTAACAAAGTGTTACAAAGGACACATAGGATTTGGGCTTGCTTTAGGTGATTTGGAGGAGGGTTTAAGGAAATGGGGCTTTGATCTGGATTGGATGCTGTCTGTGAGTGAATGCCTTGATAAACTTTATTTAGAAGAAGGGAAGAGTAGACTGAGGCTAAAGCTATAATCTCTTTATGAGTCAAAATAAGGAAATGTTTGGCCATTTTTGTAGTTTGAACAATGTTCATATTTTGTCTGGGTTCGGATGTGATTAGAGGGGTTTTATTATTGTCATGACACATCATGGTCACATAATGGCCTTGTTTGATGTTGATATTCTGTGAAGTTTTTACGTGCAATAGGAGAACACACCAAGGTTTATTTGTGAGTGCCAGGCCATCTCCTGGATATCAGGGGCTGCCTTTCTCTTAGAGCCAGGTTTCTTTTTTTTTTTTTTTTTTGAGACGGAGTTTCGCTCTTGTTACCCAGGCTGGAGTGCAATGGCGTGATCTCGGCTCACCGCAACCTCCGCCTCCTGGGTTCAGGCAATTCTCCTGCCTCAGCCTCCTGAGTAGCTGGGATTACAGGCACGTGCCACCATGCCCAGCTGATTTTTTGTATTTTTAGTAGAGATGGGGTTTCGCCGTGTTGACCAGGATGGTCTCGATCTCTTGACCTCGTGATCCACCCGCCTCAGCCTCCCAAAGTGCTGGGATTACAGGCGTGAGCCACCGTGCCCGGCCGAGCCAGGTTTCAAATCCAGGTTTGTGTGACTAAAAACATCTCTTGTATTGCTTCTTGATCACAGGAACTTGAGAAGGTGGCTGGCAGACTAGAAATTTCATCTACTTTTTTTTTTTTTTCTGAGACGGAGTTTCGCTCCTGTCACCCAGGCTGGAGTGCAATGGCACAGTCTTGGCTCACTGCAACCTCTGTCTCCTGGGTTCAAGTGACTCTCCAGCCTCAGCCTACCAAGTAGCTGGGATTACAGGCACCCCGCCGCTACACCTAGCTGATTTTTGTATTTTTAGTAGAGACAGGCTGGTCTCTAACTCCTGACCTCAGGTGATCCACCCGCCTTGGTCTCCCAAAATGCTGGTATTACAGGCGTGAGCCACCACACCTGCCCTTTACTGTGTTCACCTCCAACTCAGGCCCAATCTTTAACAGTTCCTGGGATAACTGTAGGCACTTAATAAATGTTTGCTGAATGAATGAAGATGGCTGTTAAGAACTCCAGTGACTGCTTGGGTGCAAATCACAACCTCCATCACTTACCAGAATGTGATTTGATACAATATGTATTAACAGCTAATCCACAGTCCATATTCAAATTTCATTACTTGTCCCAATATTGCCCATTGCAACTATTCCAAGACCACCACCACCCCAGTCTAGGGTCCTATTTAGAATCACACACCACATTTTGTTGTCATGCTTCTTTAGTCTCCTTTAAACTGGAACAGTTCCTCAGCTTTTCTCTGTTTTTCATGATAATGAGTTATTTTGTAGAGTGTCCTTCATTTGGTGTTCTCTAGCGCTTCCTCATGAGATGTAGATGGTGTACTTTTGACAGAAATACCACAGAAGAGATGTGTCCTCAGTGCATCTTATTAGGAGGCCTTTGATCTGATCCATTAACTAGTGGTGTTAACTTTGATCACTTTGATCTGTTAGTTCTGCTAGGTTACACCTCTGTAACATCACCATTTTCCCTTTGTAATCAATAGGTAATTTATGGGAGACGCTTTTAATGTTTTAAACATCCCGTTTCTCTAGTTTTACCACACATTATTGATTTTCTAACTTCACCATGCTTATTAGTTGGCATTCTACTAAAAGGAAGATTTTCCCTTCATCCATTAATATACTCACTTCTTTATGTCTGCAAAGACTCATGAATCACTATTTTATTGAATTAGTTATATTCTATTACTATCACTACATATTTTGACTCCGAAATTGCCCTGACTTGGCCAGTGGGATCGCCTTAAAGACAGCTTCTGTGTTCTTTGACACATTCCCATGATTCTTATTACCATCATCCTTATATTCTTGTGTAACATGATGTTCCAAGTTTATCTGGTACTTTCCGGAATCAGTTTTTTCTTTTCTTCCCCGCCCCGCCCCCCGCCGTCCTCCAGGCTGGAGCACAGTGGAGCGATCACCACTCACTGCAACCTCCGCCTCTAGGTTTCAAGCGATTCTCCTGCCTCAGCCCCCCGAGTAGCTGGGATTACAGGTGTGCGCCACCACACCCGGCTAATTTTTGTATTTTTAGTGGAGACGGGATTTCACCATGTTGGCCAGGCTGGTCTCGAACTCCCGACCTCAAGTGATCCACCCGCCTCCACCTCCCAAAGTGCTGGGATTACAGGTGTGAGCCACCGCGCCCGGCCGGAATCAGTTTTTCCTTTTGAGAGCCCGGAACTCAAGCTCTTTAAAAAGCTGCCCAGGAGCTCCAAGTTTCCTCCGCTTCCTGCCCGCAAGCGGAACCTTACCGCTTCGGACCTGGGCATCAATCTCTTCCGGTCGGGGCCGGAAGTTCCTCCGAAAGGGGAGGCTCCGCGTCAGGTGACTGGAGTCCTCGTAGGAGGGGTCGGAGGTCCTACCCAACAGATTGGGCGGTAGGACTGACCGTTCAGCTAAGTAAGTGATAGACCGGGCGGCCCCCAAGGTGTTAACTGCGCGGAAGCAGGTACGTGAGGGGCTGGGGTTGGGGCGGGGGTCGCCGCGGTTTAGGGACGGGGGCCGGGAGACCCGGGTCCGCCTTCCCAGGACACACGGGCGTCAACACCTGAGCCCAGGGGCCCAGAGACAGCAAGACTGGCCGTGTCTCCGCCCCCGAAAAGAGGACGAGCTGGCGTTGTGGTTCTCCGTCCCATGATTACAGATTGGGGAAACTGAGGCCTTGAGAAAGAGAGGGGCTCCCACAAGTTTTGCTTTCGAGGCATGGGCACTGATTCCCATTCCATCGCTCCTGCGAGTCCGCCTCTGTCATCTAGGAGTGCATTTCACGAGTTTGTCCTGAGTGGAGAAGCAGAGGCTCGGGAGCGCGATGAACAGAGTTGGGCTGAGAGTAAAAGACCTGGATTCGAGACTTCGCCTCCGACAGACAATTGTGCATTCTGGGCCAAATCTCCTCCCTGTGCTGGGCCTCAGTTTCCTTGTGTCTAAAACTGGGCAGTGTTTCTCAAAATATGGTTCTTATACTATCTGCTTTGAAATTCTCTGAGATGCCAGCTTTACATTAAAGTGCGGGACTCAATTCAGACATCTGGTTTAAAATCTGAGTAGGAACCTGAGAAACTGCTTTTTGAGCTTATGCCTAGGGAGGTCGTGTCTATACTGATGTTCGAAGTGCCTTGATTTTAAGTACTTTCCTGCTGTGAGCACTAGGTATCCATTCTTCCCTTTGAGGCAGCTGGTGCCAGTTCAGGAACTTTGAAAGAACTTAGTTCAGTAAAGAGAGCACTGGAAGGGAATTAACTTTTTAAAATTTGAAAATATTGTTATGGCAAAGAGGACTTCCACCTCATATTTGGGGCTAAAAGAGGCAGAACTGGGACTAACAGGTGAATTCTACAGGAAGACAAGATTTTTGTTTAATAGAAGAACTTAAATGAAAGAATCATCAGAAGTGACCAGCGATGGAGTGAATGGACTGACTGCCTTTGTGCCTCCTTTAGAGGGAGTTATATAGGTATTAGATGAAGGTCCTTTCCAACTTGAAAGTCTGTGATTCTAAGGAGTTATTCAGCATCTTTCTGGTGCTGACTCTCCTCTCAGGACAAATGTGACTTTTTCTTCTCTTTTTTTGGCACTTCCATCACTTTGGCCTACATCTCCTGTAAATAAGGCCATGCATCTGACCTTATGTAATCTCTTACTGGTTGTCCTGTGCACCATCCTTCTTTTCAAGGACTTTGAAATGACCCAATATCTGATAGAGGTACCTTAAATGTTTGTTGAATGAGTAAGTAAACTGGGTCCCACCCCATAGGTTAGTAGCTTTTTTCTAAGAACAACTTGGAAATGCCTCTGGAGATTTTGTGTTTGACCAGGAGAAGCCAGTGAACTCTTTGAATCACAGAATTGAGGAGTCTCAGTTGAAAGGACCCCTTGAGGCCATTCAGAACAGCCTTTTCCTCCCTGGAACATAACCCCCTCTTGAATCCTTTCTTCAGCAATATGTGTATAGATGTGAGAGAATTTTTGCAGTCTGTAGGCTAGCTTTCCATCCATCAAATAAAACCAGTCCTCTTATAGACCTGACTTGCTAGTTCACACACACCACCAGTCCTAGCTAATTTTTTTGTATTTTTAGTAGAGATGGGGTTTCACCATGTTGGCCAGGCTGGTCTCGAACTCCTGACCTCAAGTGACCTGCCTGCCTCAACCTCCCAAAGTGCTAGGATTACAGGTGTGAGTCACCATGCCTGGCCTCTAGCATAGCTTTAGTTTTCTAATCAAATATCATTATTTCCTTATTTTATGCATTACAAAGCTCTACCTAAATCACTTTTTCAACACCTGTTAGAATGCTTGGGAATGTTTATGTTGTCTTAGGGAGCAGAAGCTCCATATTATGACCCAGTTCTGCCGACTTGCTCCCCCACCCCCACAAAAAAAAGGTTAGTGTTGAGCCAAAACTTTCTGCCTGTGTTTATTGACTTGCTTGTGTTTCCCAAGATTCAAAAAAAAAAAAAGTTGCAAAATGCTTATTCAGATGTTATCCAGGTGCTAGGTAAAATGATCTTAATTTGTTGGAGTTTTTAGAACTTCTCAATCTAAAAATTTCCTTTTTTTTTTAATTGCAATTTAGGTTTTGGGATACATGTGAAGAACATGCAAGATTGTTGCATAGGTACACACATGGCAGTGTGATTTGCTGCCTTCCTCTCCATCACCTATATCTGGCATTTCTCCCCATGCTATATCTCTCCCCAACTTCCCACCCCCCTGAAAATTTCCTTTTAAAGAAGTACCTGAATTGGCATGCTCATAAGTGTGTTCTTCGGGCCACTGGTCTGAAGAAATGGCTCTGAAAAAAGGATTTGCTGCTAATAATAAGTTTGAGAAAGCTATACACCATTATCCTTTCTTGGAGCATCTCAATATGTAATACCACATTAAAAGCCCTGAGAGGTCCTGCAATAAGGAAATGTGCTTTATAAGCCAAGATAATAACTTGTTTCATTTGTTTAATCTACTTGATGTAAAATCTTTTTTTTTTTTTTTTTTTTTTAATTGAAGTACACATTAGCAAATGCTGACCTAGAGTGGGGTTGTGTATACTATGTATAGCCTGTGAACCAAACCTGGACCTACTGCTTGTTTATGTGGCCTGTGAGCTAAGAATGCTTTCTACCTTTTTAAATGATGGGAAATAAAAAAAGAATAATATTTCATAGATGACAATTACAGGAAGATAAAATTTCAATGTTCATTTCAGCCATACCCATTTATTTATATTTATATACGTATATTTATATATTGTCTTTGGGTGATTTAATGCTACTCAGTGGTGTTGAGTAGTAGTTGCCATAAAACCATATAGCTCACAGAGTCTAAAGTATTTACGGTATGGCCCTTTACAAATAAAAGTTGCCAATCCCTGACCCGCAACATGTACATTTTTTGTTTGTTTGAGACAGTGGCTCGCTCTGTTGGCCAGGCTGGTGTGCAGTGGCACGAACATAGCCTAGTGCAAGCCTTGACCTCCTGGGCTCAAGCCTTCTTCCCACCTTAGCTGGGAACTAGGGGCACACACCACCACACCCAGATAACTTTTACATTTTTTTGTAGAAACAAGGTCTCACTGTGTTGCCCAGGCTGGTCTTAAAACCCTTGAGCTCAAGCGATTCTCCTGCATCATCCTCTCAAGGTGCTAGGATTACAGATGTGAGCAACTATTCCCAGCCATATATTGTTTTTTAACTTTTTATTTTATTTTTTTCTTTTAATATTTTTTTTTAGACAGAGTTTCACTCTTGTTGCCCAGGCTGGAGTGCATGACACAATCTTGGCTCACTGCAACCTCCGCCTCCCAGGTTCAAGCAATTCTCCTGCCTCAGCCTCCCAAGTAGCTGGGATTATAGGCATGTGCCACCACACCTGGCTGATTTTTTTTATTTTTAGTAGAGATGGATTTCACCATGTTGGCCAGGCTAGTCTCAAACTCCTGACCTCAGGTGATCCACCCGCCTTGGCCTCCCAAAGTACTGGAATTACAGCCATGAGCCACCATGCCCGGCCTTTTTATTTTAAAATAATTTTAACCTTATACAAAACTTGCAAAAATAATACACAAACTTTCTGTATATCTGTTATCTAACTTCACCTAATGTCAAAACTGTACATAATTATATCGAAATTATAGAACTTTAACACTAATACAATATTATTAGCTAATCTAGAGACTTTATTCAAATTTTGCCATTTGTCTCACTATATACTTTTTCTGTTCCAGGACCTAATCCTGGATCCCACATCACATTTAGTTGTCAAGTCTCCCTGGTCTCATCAGACATCTGGGACAGTTCCTCATTCTCCTTTTTTTTCCTTTTTGAGACAGAATCTCATTCTGTCACACAGGCTGGAGTACAATGGCATAATCTCAGCTCACTGCAACCTCCCCCTCCCAGGTCAAGTGATTCTCCTGCCTCAGCCTCCCGAATAGCTACAATTACAGGCGTATGCCATCATGCCCAGCTAATTTATTTATTTATTTATTTATTTATTTGTATCTTTAGTAGCAACAGGGTTTTGCCATGTTGGCCAGGCTAGTCTCAAACTCCTGACCTTAAATAATCCACCTGCCTCGGCCTCCCAAAGTGCTGGGATTACAGGTGTGAGCCACTGCACCTGGCCTCTCTTTCTTTTTTTGTCTTTCATGGGTATAAATTTTTTTTTTTTTTTTTTTGAGACGGAGTTTCGCTCTTGTTACCCAGGCTGGAGTGCAATGGCACGATCTCGGCTCACCGCAACATCCGCCTCCCGGGTTCAGGCAATTCTCCTGCCTCAGCCTCCTGAGTAGCTGGGATTACAGGCACGTGCCACCATGCCCAGCTAATTTTTTTTTGTATTTTTAGTAGAGACGGGGTTTCACCATGTTGACCAGGATGGTCTCGATCTCTTGACCTCGTGATCCGCCCGCCTCGGCCTCCCAAAGTGCTGGGATTACAGGCTTGAGCCACCGCTCCCGGCCTCATGGGTATAAATTTTTGAAGAGGACTGGCCAATTATTTTGTAGAATATCTCAATTTTTTTGAGATATAATTCACATACCATAAAATTCACCATTCTGTTTTTTATTTTTTTATTATTTATGTTTTTAGACAGAGTCTCACTCTGTTGCCCAAGCTGGAGTGCAGTGACATAATCACTGTATCCTTGACCTCCCAGGTTCAAGTGATCCCCCTGCCGCAGCCTCCAAAATAACTAGACCACAGGCATATGCCACCACACCCAGCTAATTTTTTAAATTTTTTTGTAGAGACTGGGTCTTACTGTGTTGCTTAGGCTGGTCTCAAACTCGTGGGCTCAAGCAATCCACTCACCTCAGCCTCCCAAAGTGCTGGGATTACAGGCGTGAGTCTCTGTGCCCAGCCAAATTCACCATTTTAAAGTGCACAGTTCAGTAGTTTTTTTAGTATATTCACACCGTTTTATGACCACCACTCATTCTAGAACATCTCATTGCCCCCAAAAAGAGTTAGCAGTCACTATTCTCTCTTCTTCCCATCTCCTGGCAACCACTAATCTCCTTTCTGTCTCTGGATTTGCCTATTTTGGATATTTAATAGAAATGGAATAATATAATATATGGTCTTCTATGTCTGGCTTCTTTTATTAAGCATCAGGTTTTCAGTATTCATCACATGTAGCATGTATCGGTACTTCATTTATATTGTGTAGTAATATTTCATTGTAGGGATATACCACATATTGTTTATCCATCAGTTTATTCATTAATTGATCGACATTTAGGTTGTTACTACCATTTGGTAATTATGAACATTCATTTACTGGGGTTTTTTTTGAAGCAGAGTCTTGCTCTGTTGCCCAGGCTGGAGTGTGGTGGCGCAATCTCAGGTCACCTCAGCCTCCTGGGCTCAGGCGATTCTCCTGCCTCAGCCTCCTGAGTAGCTGGGATTATAGGCGTGTGCCACCATGCCTGGCTAATTTTGTATTTTTAGTAGAGGTGGGGTTTCACCATGTTGACCAGGCTGGTCTCAAACTCCTGACCTCAAGTGATACACCCACGTTGGCCTCCCAAAGTGCTGGGATTACAGGCATGAGCCACCACACCTAGCCTGATTTACAGGTTTTTGTTGGAACATATTTTTAGCTCTCTTGGATGTATACCTAGGAGTGGAATTGCTAGGTCATATGGCAACTCTGTGTTTAACTTTCTAAGGAACTGCCGAACTGTTTTCCATAGTGGCTGCACCATTTTACATTCCCACTAATTTTTTTTTTTTTTTAAGACAGAGTCTCACTCTGTCGCTCAGGCTGGAGTGCAGTGGCACAGTCTTGGTTCCTCTCAGCTTCTACCTCCTGGGTTCTAGCAGTTCTCATGCCTTGGCCTCCTGAGTGGCTGGGATTACAGGCATGTGCCACCACACCTGGCTAATTTTTGTATTTTTAGTAGAGATGGGGTTTCACCATATTGACCAGGCTAGTCTTGAACTCCCAAACTCAGGTGATCCACCTGCCTCGGCTTCCCAAAGTGCTGTGATTACAAGTGGGCCACCACACCTAGCCTGCATTTGCACTAAAATTTATGAGAGTTCCAGTTTCTCTGCATCCACAACAACACTTGTTATTGTCCACTAAAAAAATTATCTCTCTTCTAGTGAGTGTGAAGTGATATCTCATTGTGGTTTTGATTTGCATTTCCTTAATGGCCAATGATGATGATGATGATGATCTTATTGGCCATCTGCATATCTTATTTGGAGAAATGTCTATTTAGATCTTTTGCCCATTTCGTAATTAAGTTTTTTGTTATCATGTGCAGTTTTGAATGCAGGTATTCAAAGAGTTTGCAGATTCCTTGAAATAACTCAGTGATCTGACCTCCAAATGCTGAGGCAATACCCCTGTCTCCGTAATCTGAATGTAGTTAGATTTGGACATACTGAAGCACAGAGCACACTTCCATTTGAGGCTACTGACCATGCAGAGCTTGACCAACCCCAGCCACTCTGGCCATGTGGAATTGGAGTGGCCATGGTCAAGTGAAAGGAAGGTTAAAATTTGTGTCCAGAAATAAGGTTATCATCTAAGATATGGTAAGACCAGTCAGGGAGCTTTCATTTTGGGCGCTACTCTGATGTATGTCTGGTTATAGGCAGGGAGTAGAGCAGTCAGTGGTGGCTTTGAATGCTCAGGACTAGCTGCTTATAGCTACAGAACTACGGTGCACCCAGGCCTATCTTGACCCTACAGCATTTGGCTGTAACCAGACCATCTTGGACATGTACCTTAAAACAAACAAAAACTTCAGTAACGTAAATTGTGAAAGTAATATGTGCTTATTTTATTACTATTATTATTTAGAGATGGAGTCTCGCTCTGTTGCCCAGGCTGGAGTGCGGTGGCACAATCTCGACTCACTGCAGCCTCCATCTTGCAGATTCAAGCGATTCTCTTGCCTCAGTTCCCAAGTAACTGGAATTACAGGCACGTGCCACCATGCCTAATTTTTGTATTTTTAGTACAGGTAGGGCTTCACGATGTTGGGCAGGCTGGTCTCAAACTCCTGACCTCAAGTGATCTGCCCGCCTTCGCCTCCCAGAGTACTGGGATTACAGGCGTGAGCCACCGTGCCCGCCCAATGTGCTCATTTTAGACATTTTGGAAAATACAAAAAAATCTCCCTCTCTCCATGCTAATCATCCCTAGCTTTAGTATCTAGAGAACCTTTGTTGTAGTTGCTGTATTTCCTTCCAGCTTCCCACCATGGGACATATTTTTAAGGTTGGAATCACTCACTGTACACAGTTCCGTATCTTGCTTTTTCTTATTAACATTTTAAAACTGAAGAAAAAAAATTTTAATGTTAATGTCTTCATGTTTCTGCCAGCCTCTTCTATAAGCATTACTTCTGATGGCCTGCATAGATTTCCATTTCCTTAACTTTTCATTTATTCAGTAAGTCTTACTATGTAGACGTAATGTGTATAATAAGCACTTGGTATGTTCTTAGTGGGATAGAAATGTAGTTTTGATTTTTTTAAAATAAGGAGCATAGATTTTCTTAAAAATTTTTTATTGTGGTAAGATATACATACCATAATATTTACTGTTTTAACTAATTTTATTTATTTATTTATTTATTTTGAGATAGGGTTTCGCTCTGTGGCCTAGGCTGAAATATAGTGGCCTAATCACAGCTCACTGCAGCCTCAACCTCCTAAGCTCAAGCAGTCTTCTTGCTTCAGCCCCCTGGAGTGCTGGGATTACAGCAGTTAATCATTGTTCCTGCCCCATTTTAACTATTTTTAAATGTACAATTCAGTGGCATTAAGTAAATTTACAATGTTGTATAACCATCGCCACTATTTCCAAAACTTTTTCAGCGTCCCAAACAGAAACTCTACCCATGAAGCAATAACTCCTCACTCTCCCCTCTCCTCTAGCTCCTAGTAACCTCTGATCTACTTTGTATCTCTATGAATTTGCCTATTCTAGATATTTCTAATAAGACTCTAATAAGAACATCACACAATATATGACCTTTTATGGAAATGTAGGGTCCCCCCCACTTTTTCCTTTTTTTTTGGGACAGAGTCTCACTCCGTCATTACCCAGGCTGAGTGCAGTGCAGTGGTATCATCTCAGCTCACATCAACCCCCACCTCCTGGGTTCAAGCAATTCTTGTGCCTCAGCTAGAATTACAGGCGCTCATCACCACACCTGGCTTATTTTTGTATTTTTAGTAGAGATGGGATTTTGCCCTTTGCCCAGGCTGGTCTCAAACTCCTGACCTCAAGTGACCTGCCAGCCTTGGCCTCCCAAAGTGCTGGGATTACAGGGATGAGCCACTGTGCCTGGCCTCAGTTTTTTTTTAATTGTAGTGAAATTCATATAAAATTTACCATCTTAACCATTTTTTAAGTGTACAGGTCAGTGGTATTATGATATTGTTCTAGAAACATCACTACCATCTACCTCCAGAACTGTTTTCATTTTGCAAAAGTGAAACTCTGTGTCCATTAAACAATAACCCCCTATTTCTTCTTCCCCCTAGCCACTGCCAGTCACTATTCCACTTTCTGTCTCTATAATTTTGTTTACTCTAGGTACCGCATATAAGTAGAATCATACAGTATTTGTCCTTTCTTTTTCTTTTTAAAAATGAGGTCTAACCATGTGGCCCATGTCAGACTTTTGGGGTTAAGTGATCTTTCTGCCTCAGTCTCCCAAGCAGCTGGGGTTACATGTGGGCGCCACTGCACCCAGCTGAGTATTTGTCTTCCTGTGACTGACTTATTTCATTTAATATGATGTTCTTGAGGTTTATTTATGTTGTAGCATGTGTCAGAATTTTTCTTCCTTTTTAAGATAAAATGATATTCCATTGTATGTGTTTTGCTTATACGTTCATCTGTTGATGCACACTTGGATTGCTTCCATGTTTCACCTATTGTGAATACTGCTGCTGTGAATATCGATGTACAGAATCTCTTTGCGACCTTGCTTTCAGTTATTTGGGTACATACCTAGAGGTAGAATTGCTGGATCATATGGTAGTTCTATTTTTAATTTTTTTGAGGAACCTCTGTGCTGTTTTCCACAGCAGCTGTACGATTTTACATTCCCATCAACAGAGCCCAAGGGTTCCATTTCTCTACATCCTTGACAAAACTTGTTATTTTATGGTTTTAAAAAATAGTAGTCCTTTTAATGGTATCTTGTTGTGCTTTTGATTTCCTTTTCCCAATTTTTTTTTTTTTTTTTTTTTTTTTAAGATGTAGTCTCGCTCTGTCGCCCAGGCTGGAGTGCAGTGGCACGATCTCAGCTCACCGCAGCCTTCGCCTCCTGGGTTCAAGCGATTCTCCGGCCTCAGCCTCCCGAGCAACTGGGACTATAGGCGCATGCCACCACACCCAGCTAATTTTTGTATTTTTAGTGGAGATGGGGGGTTTCACTGTGTTAGCCAGAATGGTCTTGATCTCCTGACCTTGTGATCCACTCACCTTGGCCTCCCACAGTGCTGGGATTACAAGCGTGAGCCACGGCACTCGGCCTCTTTTCCCTAATGATGAATGATGTTGAGCACCTTCTGTGTGCTTGTTGGACATTTGTGTATCTTCTTTGAAGAAATGTATTCAAGTCCTTTGCCACCCTCCCCCCCCCTTTTTTTTTTTTTTTTTTTTGAGACAGAGTTTCTCTTTCTTTCTCTCGCCCAGGCTGGAGTACAGTGGTGCGATCCAGATCGCACCAACCTCACTGCAACCTCCGTCTCCTGGGTTCAAACAATTCTCCTTCCTCAGCCTCCTGCGTAGCTGGGTACAGGCATGTGCCACCACACCCAGCTAATTTCTTTGTATTTTTAGTAGAGACAGGGTTTTACCATGTTGCCCAGGCTGGTCTCGAACTCCTAACCTCAAGTGATCGGCCCACCTCAACCTCCCAAAGTGCTAGAATTACAGTCCTGAGTCACCACACCTGGCCCCACTTTTGAATTAGGTTGTTTTGTTGTTAAGTTTTAGGAGTTCTCTATGTATTCTGGATGTGAATTCCCTTTCAAATATATGATTTGCAAATATTTTCTCCCATTCTGTGAATTGCCATTTTACTCTATTGGTAGTGTCTTTTTATGCACAAAATTTTTAAATTTTTATGAGATCCAATTTGTCTGTTTTTTTTGTTACCTGTGCTTTTGGTGTTATTCCAAGAAATCATTGCCAGAAATAAGCTTTTAAAGTCATGACCAAGTGGCTCCTGGTTTAAAATTCTCAGAGGTGGCCCTAATTGCTGCCTGGTTACATACCCTATTTCTCTCTTTTTAATTTTTATTTTTCTAAAGACAGGGTCTCTCTGTCACCCAGGCTGGAGTGCAGTGTTGTGGTGTTGGCTCACTGTAACCTCCGCATCCCGGACTCAAGTAATCCTCCCACCTTTGACTCTTGAGTAGTTGGGACCACAGGCTTGCACCACTGCTCTTGGCTAATTTTTGTATTTTTTGTAGAGATGGGGTTTTGACATGTTACCCAGGCTGGTCTCAAACTCCTGGGCTCAAGTGATCCCACCTGCCTCGGCCTTCCAACGTGCTGGGATTACAGGCGTAAGCCACAGCGCGGGCCTTCAAACCCTACTACATCTGCTGTGGATAACATGGGTCTCTCTCTTTATTTTATTGGTCATTGGGAATGAAGCACCTGAGTGTTGGATCCTTGCCTTCCAGCTGGCCTTGGGATGTGCAGAGATTAGAAGCAGCACTTCTATCTTCTTTGAGCCAGATGGTGTCTGCTTCTATGGAAATGGCCTAGGGGACTAACTGGCCATTCTGTCCTGGGTCCAGTTGTCAGGTTAATTCCTATGACAGTTGCTATAGCACCTGACTCTTTGATATTCACTCTCAGAATTGCTCCTCAGAAGTGCCTTGTGATGAAACAATGTCGTTTTTATTTTTTATATTTTTTATTTATTTATTTATTTTAGTTTATTGTGGCAGAGTATCACTCTGTCACCCAGACTAAAGTGCAGTAGCGTGATCTCGGCTCGCTGCAACCTCCACCTCCTAGGTTCAAGTGATTCCCATGTCTTAGCCTCCCAAGTAGATGGGATTACAGACATGTGCCACCACACCCAGCTAATTTTTGTTTTTTTTTTTTTTGTTTTTTTTTTTTTGAGACGGAGTTTCGCTCTTTTTACCCAGGCTGGAGTGCAATGGCGCGATCTCGGCTCACCGCAACCTCCGCCTCCCGGGTTCAGGCAATTCTCCTGCCTCAGCCTCCTGAGTCGCTGGGATTACAGGCACACACCACCATGCCCAGCTAATTTTTTTGTATTTTTAGTAGAGACGGAGTTTCACCATGTTGACCAGGATGGTCTCGATCTCTTGACCTCGTGATCCACCCGCCTCGGCCTCCCAAAGTGCTGGGATTACAGGCTTGAGCCACCGCGCCCGGCCTAATTTTTGTATTTTTTAGTAGAGACAGGGTTTCACCATGTTGGCCAAGCTGGTCTCGAACTCCTGACCTCAGATGATCCACCCACTTTGGTCTCCCAAATTGCTGGGATTACAGGCATGGGCTACCACGCCTGGCCAGGGTTTTTTGTGGTTTTTTTTTTGTTTTGTTTTTGTTTTTTTTTTGAGACTGAGTTTCACTCTGTTGCCCAGGCTGGAGTGCAGTGGTGCGATCTTAGCTCACTGCAACTTTCACCTTCTGGTTCAAGCAATTCTCCTGTCTCAGCCTCCCGAATAGCTGGGATTACAGGCACATACCACCACGCCTGGCTAATTTTTGTATTTTTAGTAGAGACAGGGTTTCATCATATTGGTCAGGGTGGTCTTGAACTCCTGACCTCGTGATCCACCTGCCTCAGCCTCCCAAGGTACTGGGACTACAGGCATGAGTCACCGAGCCTAGCCTAGGGTTTTTAAAATTTATTTATTTTTGCTTATTTGTTTGAGATGGAGTCTTGCTCCCATCATGCAGGCTGGAGTACAGTGGTGCAATCTTGGCTCACTGCAACCTCCACCTCCCGGGTTCAAACGATTCTCTTTCCTCAGCCTCACGAATAGCTAGGATTACAGGCGTGTGCCACCACCCCTGGCTAACTTTTTTTGTATCTTTAGTAGAGACAGGGTTTCGCCATGTTGGCCGGGCTGGTCTCAAACTCCTGACTTCAGGTGATCCACCCAACTCAGCCTCCCAAAGTGCTAGGATTACAGGTATGAGCCACTATGCCCAGCCAGGTTTTTTTTTTTTTTTTTAATATTTATTTATTTATTTTTGAGACAAGGTCTTTCTGTGCTGCCCAGGCTGGTCTCAAACTCCTGGCCTCAAGCAATTCTCCTGCCTCAGCCTCCTGAGTAGCTGGCATGTTCCCCTGTGCCTGGCATGGTGGGGTTTTTAAAGAAGGACAGGTCTCTGAATACAGGAGTGGATCTTGGGCAAAGCCAAGGAAGTTTTTTGTTTTTTCTTAACAGTATCACCTCTGCCAAGGCAATTATCAAGGTGAGAAGCTTTTTGTTTTTTAATGGTTACATTCTGACTTGATCATAAATTCCTTGAGCACAGGAACCAGGACCTTCTATGATTTATTTTTACCATGGCCTAGTAGTTGGCATTCTCTCAGTGTTTGCCAAACAGCACTGGTAACAAACACAATGGAGGTGGCTCAAGGCACAAGTCCAATTTGTAAAAGTCAATATTATAGACTTTTCAAAATGGTATCGTTTTGGTTTTATCTTTAACCACAGTTAGTCCTCATCAGGACCTCCTGTTGAAATGAGAAATGAGATTGTTGTTTGTCAAGTATATACCAGGTATTAAACTCTAGAAAATTTTCTTAATTGGTTAAATCTTGTCAGCTTTATTGTTTTTATACTCCATAGTATTTTAGAGGACTTTAGCTCAACCTCTGGTAAAATATGAATTAATGACATTTTATAGAATCTGAACTAATGAAATTTCACTGACTGTGTGAAAATAAAAGTGAAACCCAGATGAGTGTGGTGGCTAACGCCTATAATCCCAGCACTTTGGGAGGCCAAGGCAGACAGATCACTTGAGGCCAGGAGTTTGAGACCAGACTGGCCAATATGGCAAAACCCTGTCTCTACTAAAAATACAAAGAAATTAGCCAGGCGTTGTGGCACACACCTGTAATCATGAATTCAGAATATTAATCTTACTGCTTCCTCCTTAATTTTTTTGTCTAATATGGGCTAGGCACTGTTTCATACTTATTTAAAATAACAACAAGGTTTAGCATGGTGGCTCTCGTCTGTAATCCCAGCACTGGGATTACCACCTGGGAGACCGGAGGTGGGCAGATCACCTGAGGTCAGGAGTTTAAGACCAGCCTGGCCAACATGATAAAACCCCATCTCTACTAAAAATTCAAAAATGATCCAGGTGTGATGGCACATGCCTATAGTCCCAGCTACTCAGGAGGCTGAGGCAGGAGAATCGCTTGAACCCAGGAAGCAGAGGTTGCAGTGAGCCAAGATTACACCACTGTACTCCAGCATGGGCAACAGAGAGAGACCACATCTCAAAAAAAAAGCAAAACCCTTATTTTGTAAATTTTTCTCATGATGCAGGGATGGCAGAAATAAATATTCTCCATTTGTGGTAAGGACACTGGCATCGTGAGTGAAAGAGTTGAGCCTTAAGCTAAGTCTTCTGGCTCCAGATTATTCCTTTCACAGTGTTATACTAGAACTTCATAGTCCTTAACTAGTGTCTATCCAGTCTGAAGCGCTTTTCTTTAGAACATTATTTTGCTCATTGATTCACATATATTAGTCAAACATCCACTTCCTGTCAGGCACTGTGCTGTTAGCCCTAGGAGATATCTCACTGGAGTGGATAATAGTTCAGTGGATAACCAAACCTCTGTGTGAGTATGTTATCTTTACTACAGGTGGGTATCAATTTGGGAAAACTTGAACCGTCTTCTGGTTGCAGATCCCTGAATTTTTTTTTTTTATTTGTTTAAGAGTTTTGGGTAATACTTAAAAAAATATATATGACTAAGTTATGTAACATTTCCAACTTTAAACAGCATGTTTTGCTCTTATAGGATACTGATTTTCTACAACTCTAGTTGTGGCTATATTGAGTTATGCAGTTCTAAGTGCTCCTGGGCCTCAGATCTGTCAACACACACACACACGCACGCACGCACGCACGCACGCACGCGCGCGCGCGCGTATATATCGGGTGCTCCTGAGGCACCTAACCCCCCTTCCCACACACACATGTATATATCAGGTGCCCCTGAGGCACCTAACCCTGTGCTGAATAAGAAACCTGGAAGCTGGGTCTCAGCTTGAAGAGACACACAAAAATAGATCACTGAGTTACCATCTGTTAAGGACATTGGCTTGGGTTGAGAAGCTTTGCCTCTGACTAGGCCTGTGACCTGTGACTGTGGACAAGTGACCTAACTACCCTGAGCCTTTATGTAACATCCCAAGGGATGCTGATGATGATACAGTAGTGTTTACTTAAAAGCAGGCTGTAATGATTAAATGAGATAATTCACGTAGAGGACTGAGCAGAGTGTTGCCTGTGTAACTTATAGTGATAAGAAATACAAGTGAACCCTAATTTTAACAACTGGGGAAAATCCGATTTTCTCTGGGTCAAAGTGTGTCTAACTTTAGATTTCCTCTCACCTCATAAACATACACAGTTCTGATGTCTCATCTACTCTGCAGTCAAGGAACGATGCTCATTCAGAAAGGGAGGTTGTGACTCATTTACTCAGCACATTAACCAAGTACCTGCTGGTTGCATATCTCTGTGAGGAATATACAAAAACAATTTACCTTAAGTGAACTCAGAGAACTTAAAAGGGAGGGGTATTAACATTTCGTGAGCACTTAACTATGTGCCAGGCACTATGCTAGTCCCTACTGTTTTATCTCTGATTCTTACAACTGTCTTGTGAGGAAGCTATCAGCCTCATTTTAGCAAATGAGAAAAACAAAGGCTCAGGGAGAAAATAACTTGTCTAGAGTTACAAAATAAGTGGCAGAGCTGAGATTCAAACTCAGCCATCACATTCCTCTGTGCCATGCTAGTTTTTAAGGAAAAAAGTTAAGGAACATTTTATGACAAAGGGCAGCCTCTTGGATGACCTGTAAAAGTTTGTGCCAGTGGTAGTACAAATCCCATTTCACTCTTAAAAAAATTTTTTTTTCTTTAATTTAAGAAAGAAGGTCTCCTTCTGCCTCCTAGGTTGGAGTGCAGTGGTGTGATAATAGCTCACTGCAGCCTTGAACTCCTGGGCTCAAGTGATCATCCTGCCTCAGCCTCCCAAGGAGCCAGAACTACAGGCTAGCTACATGCTACCACGCCTGGCTAACTTTTAAATTTTTTTGTGGTGATGGGGTCTCACTATATTGTTCAGGCTAGTCTCAAATTCTTGGCCTTAACTGTTCCTCCTGCCTCTGCCTCCCAAAGTGCTAGGATTGCAGATGTGAGCCACCACTCCTGGCCTCCATTTTGTCCTTTTTAAAAAATGAAACCTGATAATCTTTTAAAAATAATTGAAGCTTAAAATCCAACAAATGAACAAAATATCCTTTTTATTTAAAAATAATGGAAGAGGCCAGCGTGGTGGTTTATGCCTATAATCCCAGTACTTTTGGAGGCTAAGGTGGGCTGATCACCTGAGGTCAGGAGTTTGAGACCAGCCTGACCATCATGGTGAAACCCATCTCTACCAAAAATACCAAAAAAAAAATAGCTTGGTGTGGTGGCGGGCGCCTGTAATCCCAGTACTCAAGAGGCTGAGGCAGGAGGATTGCTTGAATCCGGGAGGCGGAGGTTTGCAGCAAGCCAAGATCACACCATTGCACTCCAACCAGGCAACAGAGTGAGATTCCGTCTCAAAAAAAAAAAAAAAAAATAGTGGATGAAAATGTGAAAAAGTAGAAATAGCTGACTCTAGAAACTCCACTCAAATATGTGTCATATCTGGGCACAGTGGCTCATGCCTGTAATCCCAGCACTTTGAGAGGCCGAGGTGGGTGGATTGCTTGAGCCCAGGAGTTGGAGAGCAGCCTGGGTAACATGATGAAACTCCATCTCTACAACAACAACAAAAAAAACTAGCTGGGTATGGTGGCACATACCTGTAATCCCAGCTACTCGGGAGGCTAAGGTGGAAGGATTGCCTGAGCTTGGCAGGTGGAGCCTGCGGTGAGCCAAGATTGTACCATTGCACTCCAAACTGAGTGCCTGAACAAGACTTGTGTCTCAAAATATTTTTATGTGTGTGTTTGTGTGTGTGTTTGTTTGGAAATTGTCCTGTGTCTAAGGCCTAGTGCACCATGTGGAACATAATCTTAGTAGCAAATTGGTGAATTTAAACTATCTTCCCAGGCTGCCAACATTACATTTCACATTTGACTTAATATATATTCTCAAAGCCGGGCATGGTAGCTATTCCTGTAATCCCAGCACCTGGGGAGGTTGAGGCGGGTGGATCACCTGAAGTCAGGAGTTCTAGACCAGCCTGGCAAACATGATGAAAACTCGTCTCTACTAAAAATTTAAAAAGTAGCTGGGCGTGGTGGCAAGTGCATGTAATCCCAGCTACTTGGGAGGCTGAGGCAGGAGAATTGCTGGAACCTGGGAAGTAGAGGTTGCAGTGAGCCAAGATCACACCATTGCACTCCAACCTGGGCGACAAGAGCGAAACTCCATCTCAAAAAAAAAAACAAAAAAACATATATTCTCTTTTGAAAACATACATGTCATTGTCAAAGACATGGGGAAACAAATGTCTTATGTGTTTCTCATAGGAGTATAAATTGGTACATCCTCCCTGGAGGGTATTCAGCACTATCTCAAAGTTACAAATATGGATACTTTGACCCTGCAGTTCTACTTCTAGGATTTATACTAATGATATAGTCAAGCAGTCTTGAAGGTAGAGAACACAGCTACTGGGTTCCAGGAATAGGGAGAGACTTTTCAGCGTATATCCTTTTGTTGTTGTACCTGTTGAATTTTGAGCCATATAAACATGTCACTTATTTTTTTAAAAATTCATAAAATTGTTAAAATTTCTGAGATGATGATTATTCTAAGGACCATTCATACCTCAATTGTGAATGTCCTTAATTCAGATTGCTTTCCTTTTTGTCCTCTACTGAGATCCGAAGGGATTGGACCTTTCACATCTTTTATTTTGTAATTCTTTATTTATTTTTGAGATGGGATTTCTCTGTGTTGACCAGGCTAGTCTTGAACTCCTGGCCTCAAGTGATCCTCCCGTCTTGGCCTCCCAAAGTGCTAGGATTACAGGCATAAGCCACCATGTTTGGCCTATTTTTTTCTGTATTAACACAGTACTGTACTAACACAGTACTCACTATGGAAAAGGTGGCAAGTACATGTAATTATTTTTTAAAGCTTAAGAACTTTGTCCATAAGTCCACTGTTCAGAGACCACTACAGCTAATATTTTTGACCTCTTTTTTTGGTATCTTTTTAATCTACTGATGTCAAATAAATTCAGTTTTTTTTTTTCTTTCAGACAGGATCTCGCTCTGTTGCCCAGGCTGGAATGCTGTGCCATGATCTCCTCTCACTGCAGCCTTGACTTTCTAGGCTCATGAGGTCCTTCCACCTCAGCTCCAGAGTAGCTGGAACTACAGGTGCATGCCACCACACCCAGCTAATTTTTAAAATATTTTTTGTAGAGATAGGGTTTCATTCACTATGTTGCCCAAGCTGGTCTCAAAATCCTGGGCTCAAGCAGTCTGCCTGCCTCAGCCTCCCAAAGTTCTGGGAATACAGGCATGAGCTACCACACCTGGCCACTTATATGTTCAATTATATATACAATTTTACATCCTGCTTTTTTCACTTAACATTATGTTATGTAATTGAAATGTCTATGTAAGCAAAATATTTGCGAAAATATTATTTTTAATGGCTCTGGTAATCTATTATGCAAACATACCAGTTTACTTAACCAGGGAATGGGCGCTTAACTGATCCCTCCTGGGTGAGGAGAGAAAGAGACATTAAAATCATGGAGCCTTTTGGAAGGTTAGGCAGATCTGGGTTAGGTACCCTAGAAGGGTATGTGAGCCAGGCAGGCCAGGGCTGAAGGACACTAAGAATCAAAGGCCTGTCTTCTTGCCTCAGTCCAAGCCCTTACTACCTTACCATCCTTATATGTGCCCTGGGCTTCATTTACACTGAACTTGACACAGTGAATTACACACTTGTTCCTTGTGCTGTATCTACGTCCTCCCTAGCATTCCTTGTCTTCAGGTACTATGAACACACTGCTGTCAGTTCCTAGTACACTCAGTTGCCTTGTTGTTTTATTTGTCTGTGTATCCCTTTAGACTGAAGAAGCGTTTCATCTCTGTATCTTGAATGTCTGGCACATAACAGGATCTTTAATTAATCTTTGAAAGTAGGAGTAACGTTGAAAGAGTAGATAGGAAGATTAGAGGGAACCAGAGACCACCAGTGCAGCCCCAATGAAAAGAAGCCAGTCCTGTCAGCCTTCTCTGTTCTTCTGATCCTATATTTGAGGGCCAGATCTCTGTGGGCTAGCCTAGGGACCTAAACACCACTTTGACTTTAAGATCTCAAAGCTGGTTTCTGTGTGTTCCAACTTCCAATAAACTTATTCAGAGTTCTTTTCATTCCAGCTTTCTATGAGTGTGATGTAGACATTCTTGGAATGCAGGTCGCATCTCTGCCTACATGTGGTCCAGTAACAGTCTAATGAGCAGCACAGACAGGCTCAGGCATGCTGGGGTTCCTGGCAGAAAGCTTCCGTGTGAATAAGCATATGTCCACAGAAACAAGACCTCTGCTGGGATCATGCCAGTTATTTATCACCCAAATTCATAATCTTGATAACGAAGATTAATGTTTCTAGGTGCCTCACTACACCCTGGTCTAGAAATTCTTGGAGTTAAAGGAGCAGAGAAGGCAGATTATTAATTCCTATAGTTCTCTAGAACCTGAGAATTGAATGTAAGAATGCTATAGAGAGATTTCCTCGTGAGATCAAGTTCTCTGGTGGTTCCAGCAGGGATATTCAACTCTTGTGTTCTCTTTCTTGCTCAGTTCCTATGAGGTGGGCCAGGGCAAGTGGACCAAAGGCCAACTCTGGGAAGGTAATAGTATTGAAGATGCTGGGTCAGTCAACTTCAGCCACCAGGCTCTGTGTTCCTATAGGATCATTAAGTGCTGCAAATCTGCCTTAGTCCCAGCACCACATGTGTCACTCTGGACATCTCAAAGTTAGGACTGTTCTTCAAAACTAGGTGTGAACTTATTTCTTAAAATTATCAGCTGTGTTCCAGCTGGACCAAGTGCTGATTGATCTGAATTCAGCAGATTTGTCCTTTACCCTCAAGTTTATTTGACCTCTCTGTAGTCCCTGTGGATTGTATCTGGATAGGCCCTAAGGTTTCTGTCCTTGTGGAATACTGTATTGTGTTGGTATGGCTTTGTGCTATTGATAGAGCTGTACCCTCTTCTAGATCTGGGTTTCCAAAACTCTGTTAATTAGAGAATCATCGAGGGCAGAAAGTGAGGGCTACGTTAAAAACATACAGATTCTTCAGCCTGATCTGGGTCCAGATCCTATTTAAATATCTGAAGGGATCTGGGAACCAGATCTTTGGAGGGGTGGGAGGATGCTTTGTTTAAGAAAAACAGGCAAAGCCAGGCATAGTGGCTCACGCCTGTAATCCTAGCACTTTGGGAGGCCAAGGCGGGCAGATTGCCTGAGCTCAGGAGTTCAAGACCTGCCTGGGCAACTTGGTGAAACCTCGTCTCTACTAAAATACAAAAAATTTGCCAGGAGTGACGGCATACATCTGTAGTCCCAGTTACTCAGGAGGCTGAAGCAGGAGAATTGCTTGAACCCAGGAGGTGAAGGTTGCAGTGAGCCAAGATTGCCCATCTGTACTCCAGCCTGAGTGACAAAGTGAGACTCCATCTCCAAAAATAAAAATAAAAACAGGCAAAAGCAACAACAAAAAACAGGTGAGTTTGATGGAGTCCCTTGTTTAGAATTCCTAAAATTAATCTACTTGCCTTTATTTAGCTCCTATACTAGACTCCAAGGCCTCAACTTGGTTTTGTTCTTCTTTGTAACTCGTCCACAGTTGGTAGCACCAGACCTCAAATGTAGTTGGCACTGGAAAACTGTTGGTTGAATGAATAAATGGATGAGTGATTAATTGACTCTGCACTCATTTCAAAGAGCATAAAAGTTACAATATTGCACAATAAATTTGAGGGAAGACAAAGACCAGGTACTTAATTTTGTAAAGCAGCATGTTAATAGGGTAACATAAGAGTTGCTCGAGAAGAGGCTGGACGCAGTGGCTCACGCCTGTAATTCCAGCACTTTGGGAGGCAGGCAGATCATGAGATCACGAGGTCACGAGATCGAGACCAGCCTGACTAACATGTTGCAACCCCATGTCTACTAAAAATACAAAAATTAGCTGGGCATGGGGGTGGATGCTTGTAATCCTAGCTACTTGGGAGGCTAAGGCAGGAGAATCACTTGAACCCAGGAGGTGGAGGTTCCAGTGAGCCGAGATTATGCCATTACACTCCAGCCTAAGTGACAGAAGGAGACTCCATCTTAAGAAAAAAAAAAAAAAAAAAAAGGAGTGAAAAGAGTGCTCATGTTGTGTCACAAAGTCTGAATTTGGCGCTGTGTGGTGTCCTGGCCTTAGGCAGTCCTCTAATGTCCCTGGCCCAGTATGTTCATCTGTAAAATGGCATGAGGATGAAATGCAGTGATAGATGTGAAATGCTTTGAAAACTAGAGAGTGAATTCTGGTCAGGAGAAAAGAATGGTCAGGGTAAGGTCAGGCACAGAACTAGCCACAACAAGATTTCTCTGTGATCAGGTCAAAGTCTGCAGCTTCTACAGGGACCGTGGGAAATTTTAGCAGGATGGCAATATAGGTATACTCAGGACCTGATTCTCTTTCTGCCTAGTTCCTGAGCCGATCAGGAACCTCTATCTTTTGGGCCACTGTCCCAGTCCTGGTAGGCCCATATGGTTCTGTAGTCGCTCAGTAGACAATCCCTAGGGGAAGCTGCTCATTTCTGCCATGCCACCTTGGGGTGCTGAGGTTCCTGTGCACAGGGGTAGGAGAAGGTGAGGAGAGATGGCTCCAGGGATGAGAATGCAGCTCTGAGGCCCAAAATATGTTACAAAGAAAAGTTGGTGACCAGCCAGCCTGGTAGTTGACCAAAGTCGGTCATGCGTGGCTTTACTCACTCACTTAGCAAATATTTGAGTACCTATTAGGATGAGGCTCTAGAGCCTGGGTGGGGACCACATGAGGTCTGCTAAGAATTATAAGGAGAGTGATATGGTCCGCCTACAGTTGGGACATGCAGGCCTGTCTCAGTGCCTGGCCTGGCAAAGGCTGTCACTCCCTGCAGACTCTGAGTTGACCTGTTACTGCCCCTTAACCATTCCTATGCCAACACCTACCTTGATCCTGGTTATCCCCTTATACCTATGTGTAGGTGTATGGGCTATGTACCGCTTTATTGCGTCCAGGAAGTGGGATGGCAGTGGACCAGGGTAAATGGTGTGAAATGTGTGCCTCTCCAACAGCAACAGCCCTGTCCTGCCTTGGTAGGTCCTCCAGGTCACTGTGTTATTTCATAGGGCCATCTCAACCCTGTAGGAGCCCATGATACTCTCACTTTTCAGGTGAGAAAAGAGATGCAAATCATCAAGGGATCTACCATGGCCATATGGACAGTCAGTGATGGAATCAGAACTTGAACTCAGAACTTTCAGGATTGAGGAAAACTGGAACATGGGGGTAAAGTTTTATATACTATTATTCTTTTGACTGAGTGCAAAAGTAATACATGTAAAGGCCGGTTGTGGTGGCTTACGCCTGTAATCCCAGCACTTTTTGGGAGGCTGAGATGGACAGATCACCTGAGGTCAGGAGTTCAAGATCAGCCTGGCCTACATGACAAAACTCCATCTCTACTAAAAAATACAAAAATTAGCCGGGCATGGTGGTGGGTGCCTATAATCCTAGCTACTCAGGAGGCTGAGGCAGGGAGAATTGCTTGAACCTGGGAGGTGGAGGTTGCAGTGAGCCCAGATTGCACCACTGCACTCTAGCTTGGGCGACAGAGCGAGACTCCGTCTCAAAAAAAAAAAAAAAAAAGGAAGAAAAAAAGTAATACTTGTAAAAACGTTGGTTTTTTTAAACTTAGAGGACTTAGAAAGTATAAGTCATAACCTTCGCCTCCTGGGTTCAAGTGATTCTCGTGCCTCAGCCTCTCAAGTAGCTGGGATTACAGGCACGTGCCACCACACCCTGCTAATTTTTGTATTTTTAGTAGAGATAGGGTTTCATCATGTTGCCCAGGTTGGTCTTGAACTTCTGACCTCAGGTAATCCACCTGCCTCGGCCTCCCAAAGTGCAGGGATTACAGGGTGAGCCACCATGCCTGGCTGGTAATTCATTTTAGATACTTGATTAGTGTTTGAATTTTAAGGCAAACATTCTTCATTGGTGGTGCTCTGTACTTCTGTTGCATCATGTCAGGAGGCTGATGTGACTGATACGACTTTATGGTTGTCTTTCCAAAATCTATATGCATAATTCTTAATTTTTAAAGTTTTTTTAAAAAAATCAAACACATAGGTTGGGTACTTAGGATTGTTGAGCTGGAATAATGAGGAAAGACAGTAATGTGGCCCTCAAAAGTGGGCTTTATCCTAAGACAGAGAGAGCACATGTAACGTAGAGGAGGAACGTCAGGGAGAAGGTCCTGGAGCCAAGGCCAGTGCACAGCACTGGTGCTGCCAGCAGCCAGCTACCCTTCTGGGACATTATGTAAAATGATGTAACTGAGTGAAAAAGTGGTGGTGAACCAGCCTCCTCTCCCTGCTCGAGTCACTAAGCTGCATCGTGGTGAGGGATGCTCATGAGGCCGGAGCTCTGAGTCCACCGTGTGAAGGAAGGACACTTTCTGGGTCTGAGAAGGCTGTAATTTTTTGATCCTTGTCTTCTCATACTCTGGAAGTTGACATCAGGACGACCCTCTGGTGTTCCAGTGGTAAGTCCTAAATTTGTGAAGGGGTTACCTGTTTCGGAGATACTAGTAGGTTAAGATAACCTGGAGAGGCATAGTCTAAGAGCTGGAAAGGGCCGGCCAGGACACCGGGGAGTCCAGTGCCTCATTTTACAGATGAGAAAATTATGATCAGTAGAGGGGAAGGGAGGTTCCCAAAACCACCTAGCAAGCTAGAGGCCGAGTCCAGCATCCAGGCCTCCAGTTCTCTGACTGTGGTAGCCAGCCAACATTTCCTACTTAAAATTTCTGAGATGATGAGGGTGGCCAGATAAGGCTCCTGACAGATTCTTAATTTGCATCCAGAATTTCTGGGTATCCCTTGGTGTTGGTTTTGTCCTCTCTTGTTCAGCTCCTCTTTCTTGTTCAACCCATTCTTTGACTTGAAGGTGATAGTCAACAGTGGTCTGTTTATACCAACATTTAGTGGCCAGTTTAGTATGTAGTGGTACAGTAGTTTGAATACAGAGTGTCATGAGTCCCAGTCTCAGCCCCACATTAGTCAGCTAGCCGAAGTAACTTGCAGTTTCCTAAAGAAACTGGACCAGATCAAGATTGCCCAAAACATAGTATCAGTGTGCCTCATGATTTCAGGTGGTATGAGAGTAAACAACTTTTCCTTCATTACATTTATATTAATCTTTTAACTTATGGTAAGTATTACAGGCTCTCCATTTACAGCAGTGACATAAACCTCTTTAAATGTACTGAGGCTACAAAGTTGATATATTTAGATAAAATAAGGTAAGTAGTATTCCAGTGTGGCATAAGAGGGAATGAAAAAGACTGCAATATGGAAGACCTTGGACCAGATGATCTTTCTGATCCTTCTTAGCTTCCTAGCCTTTCATTAGTTACAGGAATTTCTTAATATTCTGTTATATGGGCCAGGCGCAGTGGCTTACTCCTATAATCCCAGCACTTTGGGAGGCCGAGGCGGGTGGATCACCTGAGGTCAGGAGTTCAAAACCACCCTGGCCAACATGGTGAAACCCTGTCCCTACTAAAAATACAAAAATTAGCCGGGTGTGGTGGCGGGCACCTGTAATCTCAGTTACTTGGGAGGCTGAGGCAGGAGAATCGCTTGAACCCAGGAGGCAGAGGTTGCAGTGAGCTGAAATTGTGCCACTGCACTCCAGCCTGGCCGACAAAGTGAGACTCCGTCTCCAAAAAAAAATATTCTGGTGGCCGGGTACGGTGGCTCACGCCTGTAATCCCAGCACTTTGGGAGGCCGAGGCGGGTGGATCACGAGGTCAAGAGATCGAGACCATCCTGGTCAACATGGTGAAACCCCATCTCTACTAAAAATACAAAAAATTAGCTGGGCATGGTGGCGCGTGCCTGTAGTCCCGGCTGAGGCAGGAGAATTGCCTGAACCCAGGAGGCGGAGGTTGCGGTGAGCCAAGATCGTGCCATTGCACTCCAGCCTGGGTAACAAGAGCGAAACTCAGTCTCAAAAAAAAAAAATAATATTCTGGCATATGCCAGTCACAACCTTCCTGCCTTAGCAGATTGACCTGCCAATGTGGAGCCTGTCCATTAGAGGACAGCCTGAACATTCCATTTAATTGAGCATATATTTATCACCTGGTTTCATTATCGTAGGAGAATCTAAAGACGAGTGAGACAAGGTCCTGGTTCCTGTGGCAAACCATCTGGAGGCTGCTCTGTATTTGTGGAGTTTGTGTATCTGTGTGATATATTCTGGACCATCCAGAATATATCTCATCCAGAAATGAGAAATTTCTGGATTACTGCTCTCTGGGTAGAGCCCTACAACTCTTGTCTTCTGCAGCTCTTTGGGAAGTCTGTCCAGGGGTTCAGTCATAATCAGCTCTGGAGCTGAGAGAAGATGGGAATGTTGGCATGGAAGCTTGGGGGAGAGGGCTGCAGAAATGGGCAGTCAAGAGTTCTCTGCCTTTTAGGATTTCCCTGGAGAGAGTCTTCACTCAGAGCTTCGCTGACAGCCAAGGATGGCAAGCAAGGGGCCCTCGGCCTCTGCCTCCCCTGAGAACTCCAGTGCAGGGGGGCCCAGTGGGAGCAGCAATGGCACTGGCGAAAGCGGAGGGCAGGACAGCACCTTCGAGTGCAACATCTGCTTGGACACAGCCAAGGATGCCGTCATCAGCCTGTGTGGCCATCTCTTCTGGTCAGTACCTCTGCTGCCACCCCAGAAAACACATTGCCAAGTTTGGAAAGCCTGTGGCCCTGGGCAGTTGGAGCAGGATGCTTCCTGCCCACTTTGGGAACACACTCAGGCTCAAGGGACAAGAGACCTTAGTTCCCATCTCAGCTCTGCTACCAATGAGCTGGGTGACCTTGGGCAAATCCTGTCTCCACTCTGAGCTCCTTCTCCCCATCTCTAAATTAATACTTACCATTTAATGAGCCCTTACTACCTGCTACTTGCTGTGCTGAGCCTAGAGGCAGTATAGCATAATGGTTCTGAGCAAGGACGGTGGAACTGGACTTCCTCCTGAAGCTTGACTCTGCCACCTTCCTATTTGACGTTGGGCAAGGTACTTACACACATTCTGTTTGATTTTAGAGGTTTGTTTGCATGTATTAAATGACTCGAAATATGTAAAAGGCTTAGAAGAGCGCATAGCTTGCAGTAAATACTATGTGTTATCTATGACTGTAATTATTACTATATTTTATGTTTATATATAGATATATACACACATCAAAATGAAGTGTCAAGGTCAGTGTCTGTTCCAGCCTTCATGGTTACAGGAGCCCTTTCTGGCTCTGAGAACCTAGGTGAACATTTTTTTTTTTTTTTTTTTTTGAAACAGCCTCTATCTCTGTCACCCAGGCTGGAGTGCAGTGGCATGATCTTGGCTCATTACAACCTCCAGTTTCCAGGTTCAAGCGATTTTTCTGCCTCAGCCTCCCGAGTAGCTGAAACTATAGGTGCCTGCCACCACACCTGGCTAATTTTTGTATTTTTAGTATAGTCGTAGTTTCACCATACTGGCCAGGCTGGTCTCCAACTCCTGACCTTGTGATCTGCCCACCTCTGCCTCCCAGAGTGCTGGGATTACAGGCGTGAGCCACTAAGCCCAGCCGATTTTTGTTTTCTTTGTCTTGAGATTTTGAGCTGAACCTTGAAGCGTCCATCAAAAAATGCTAGGTAAAGCGAAGGGTGTGTGTGTCACCCCAAGGCAGGCAGTTCCTGGGGACAGGCACATGCACTGTTGGACTCATCTGAGACCCTTGAAGCTACTGTATACCTCTTACAGCACTCTGGATGAGGGCCTGGGAGTGTTAGGAAAAAGAATGGTTATGGGAGCATTGGGCCAGATTATCAAACCCAGATTCAACTAAAAGGACACAGAGAAAATGAGTTTTTTTGAGCAGATAAATCATGTGAAGAAAAGGCCATTTAAACAATATTTAAGGGATTTTAAGTTGGCAACAGCATAAAACATCAATTTATTGGTGAATAAATAGAATGGGACAGAGATTTTTATTCTTTTTTTTTTTTTTTTTTTGAGACGGAGTTTTGCTCTTGTTACCCAGGCTGGAGTGCAATGGCGCGATCTCAGCTCACCGCAACCTCCGCCTCCTGGGTTCGGGCAATTCTCCTGCCTCAGCCTCCTGAGTAGCTGGGACTACAGACACGCGCCACCATGCCCAGCTAATTTTTTTTTTTTGTAGTTTTAGTAGAGACGGGGTTTCACTATGTTGACCAGGATGGTCTCGATCTCTTGACCTTGTGATCCACCCGCCTTGGCCTGATTTTTATTCTTGAGGCTGTTGACCTAATCATTATTCTGTGTAAAAACTGTTGTGATCCATGCTCTCCTAGAAATTCAGGATATTTCAGGGTATCATAAAACCAGGACTTGAAATGATTGACAAAATTGAGATTTAAACAACAGGCTACTCCTGATTTGATTATATGAATATATCAAATTAACGCACGTAACATAAAAAATACGTGCAGCTGTTATGGCTGGGCTCAGTGGCTCACATCTGTAATCCCAACCCTTTGAGAAGCCTAGGTAAGAGGATCGCTTGAGCCCAGGAGTGGAAGATGAGTCTGGGCAACATAGTGAGGCCCCACCTTTATAAAAAAATCTAAAAACTAGTCAGGCATGGTGGCGGTGCCTGTAGTCCTAGCTACTTGGGAGACTGAGATGGGAGGAAGGCTTGCGCCCAGGAATTCAAGGCTACAGTGAGCTATGATTGTATCACTGCACTCCAGCCTAGGCAATAGAAAGAGACCCTGTCTCTTAAAAATATATGTATATTCTGGCTGGGCGCAGTGGCTCATGCCTGTAATCTCAGCCCTTTGGGAGGCTGAGGTGGGAGGATCACTTGAGGTTAAGAGTTGACCAGCCTGGTCAACATGGCAAAACCCCATCTCTACTAAAAATCAAAAATTAGCTGGGTGTGGTGGCATGTGCCTGTAATCCCAGCTATTCGGGAAGCTGAGGCGGGAGAATATCTTGGACCTGGGAGACAGAGGTTACAGTGGGCTGAGATCGAGCCACTGCATTCCAGGATGGGAGATAGTGTGAAATCCCATCTCAAAAAAAAAAAAAAAAAAAAAAAAAAAGTGTGTGTGTGTGTGTGTGTGTGTGTGTGTGTGTGTGTGTAATATATATGTATTTATTAAATTTTAACATGTATATGTATTATATATATTAAATATATATATTTAAATATATACAGCTATTGTGTATCTTTTTGTGTGTGTATGTGGAGACAGTCTTGCTCTGTTCCCCAGGCGGGAGTGCAGTGGCGCAGTCTCGGCTCACTTGGCAACCTCTGCCTCCCGGGTTCAAGCTATTCTCCTGCCTCAGCCTCCCTAGTAGCTGGGACTACAGGCATTCACCACACCTGGCTAAATATTTTTTTGTATTTTTAGTAGAGGTGAGGTTTCGCCATGTTGGCCAGGCTAGTCTCAAACTCCTCACCTCAAGTGATCTGCCCACCCCGACCTCCCAAAGTGCTAGGATTACAGACGTGAGCCACCATGCCCAGCCCTGTATCAATTTTTTTTTTTAAGGCAGAACACCATTGGGAAGAACACAGACTCTAAAATGAAACGGATGCTTCACATCTGGATGTTGTGTCCCTGGGCAAATATCCTAGCTTCCTTGTACTTTGGTTTCCTCATCCATAAGATGGAGATAATGGCACTGCCTCATAGGTTAATGTGACCATCCAGTGACATTAAGAAATGACATCCAATGTCATTTCTTAATGTGACATTAAGAAATAAGCTATTCAGCTACAGCCCAGCACACAATACAGTCATGCAGCATGTAACAACATTTCGGTCAATGATGGACTACATAAACAACAGCAGTCCCATAAGATTATGATGGACCTGAAATATTCCTATAATTTAGTGATGTCATACCTTTTTTATGTTAGGTATGTTGGATTTTTGTTTGTTTGTTTGTTTGTTTGAGACAGAGCTCTGTTGCCCAGGCTGGAGTCCAGTGGCATGATCTTGGCTCACTGCAACCTCTGCCTCCCAGGTTCAAGTGATTATCCTGCCTCAGCATCTTGAGAAGCTGAGATTATAGACACATGCCACCACGCCTGACTAATTTTTGTATTTTTAGTAGAGATGGGGTTTCATAATGTTGGCCAGGCTGGTCTCAAACTCCTAACCTCAGGTGATCCGCCTGCCTCAACCTCCCAAAAGTGCTGGGATTATACATGTGAGCCACCGCGCCTAGCCTGGTTTTTGTTTTCTTTGAGATGAAGTCTCACTGCATCATGCATGCTGGAGTGCAGTGGCACTCCAGATCGAGTAGCACGATCTCAGCTCACTGCAACCTCTGCATCCCAGGTTCAAGTTACTCTCATGTTTCAGCCTCCCATGTGGCTGGGATTACAGGCATGTGCCTCCACACCTGGCTAGTTTTTGTATTTTTAGCAGAGACAGGGTTTCACCATGTTGGCCAGGCTGGTCTCAAACTCCTGACCTCAAATAATCTGCCTGCCTCAGCCTCCCAAAGTGCTGGGATTACAGGTGTGAGCCACTGCATCTTGCCTCTATATGTTAGTTATGTTTAAATACACAAATACTTACCCCTCTGTTACAGTTGCCTATGATATTTACATGCTATTCATGTTTGTAGCTTAGGAACAATAGGCTATACTAGGTAGTAGTAAACTATTCTAGGTTTGTGTAAGTATACTCTGTGATGCTCACACAATGATGAAATTGCCTAATGACACATTTCTCAGAACTATCCCTGTGGTTGTCTGTCGTTGCTTAAAAAATGGGAGGAGTGGTCATTGTTGTAAACTCTGAACTTTCCCCTGAGGGTCATTCGTTCACCTCCACTTCTCCCCTGTAGCCTTGAAGGGAACTTGCCAGTGGAGATCTGCCATAATTTGGGGTGTTCTCCACTCAGTTTAGAATGATTTTGTAGGATTAATGTTGGAGTCAGATGTGGTGTCCAGGAAGATTGTGTGTCTGGTTTGTGAAGCTAAACTGTGGTTCAGGAATTGGAAAAGGAACTATCCTTTGAGTTCAGAGTGTACTCAGCTAAAGATACTTGGTATGTGAGGTACAGAAGCCATGTCTGCATTTTTCACTGTCCTTGCATGCAGTAGATGCACAGTAGATATTTGTTGACTAAATAAATGAAAGAAAGAAATAAAAAATGTGGGCCAGGTGCCGTGGCTCACACCTGTAATCCCAGCACTTTGGGAGGCCAAGGCAGGCAGATCATCTAAGGTCAGGAGTTTGAGACCAGACTGGCTACCATGATGAAACCCCATTTCTACTAAAAATACAAAATATTGTCTAGGCATGGTAGTGCATGCCTGTAATCCCAGCTACTCAGGAGGCTGAGGCAAGAGAATCGCTTGAACCCAGGAGGTGGAACTTGCAGTGAACCAAGATCATGCCATTGCACCCCAGCTTGGGCAACAAGAGCAAAACTGTCTCAAAAAAAAAAATTTTTTTTTGAAAAAATTTAAAATGTAGAATTGAATAGTTTTCTTTCAATTCTATAAATATTTTTTTTAATGCAGTGTTAGATTATAGAAAGGGCAGTGAGTTAGAACTCAGGAGACTTTTTTTATTAAATCCTGATGCAATTCATTTTATGTTTGAGCTTTGGTTTCCTCATTTGAAAATGGAGAGATTGGACAGCAGCTCTCTAAGTTAAAAGCAGCCCTTTCTGTCAAGTAGCATTCCCATACTTTCCATTACTTAAAGATGCTTTTAGAGTAGACGTGCACTTTTAAGCTGCTTCCTGCTAGGAGAATTCTCAAGGATGAGGACAGCCTGAAGATTTTGTTAAACATCTATGAACTACCTGAGAGTCCACACATCCCTTGTGAGCCTGACGAGGCTATGAACCCACTGAAATTGAGTGTAAAATACTGTGTGGTACATGTGAATGTGAATGCCCCCATTACTTTTTTCGCATAGGGGGTTCCGAGCTGTTATTGGATTCCTTCAAATGCTATAATTCTTACAGGTTGATTTGTAGAGAAGCTGTGTCTATGTGGTCTGAGCCCTGGGGATTTCATGTATACTGAGATCCCAAAGGCAGAGACTGGGGTCTTATCTCCATTGCATCATTATTTTTCTGTGGTTTTAGCCCAATCTTTTCTAATTTCCAATACCAGTAATCCCTACAGAACCTCAGTGGAGATGCAGTGCTTCATAGTTTTCTCCTATTTTCTCATTCTGCTACTACAACCCTACCTATCAAGTGTTTCTGCTAATGAAAGCATTTTTCTTCATTTCCCCCTTTCTCCTTCTCCTTGATGACTGGTTGCCCTGGGGACTCTGGCAGTTGGCCGTGTTTACATCAGGTAAGATACATCTCATTTTACTTTGTCTTTCATCAGCTGTGGTTGCACAAGACAGCTCTCATCTCAGGAGACTGCTGTCAGAAGCTGCAATCTGCCCTGCTTGTGGGCCCATTTGCTTACTTACCCCCAGCCTTCTTTACGTACCTGCCCACTGACAGGCGCTTGATGAAATCGAGATGGTCCTAACTCTGCCACAGATGGCCTTTGTGGGTCTCGGTTACTCATTTATAAGTTGGGGCTGATTGATAGTATGTTTGGTCCTTTTTATTTTTGAGATTCTGCTTCTATTAAAACAGCACCTCCTATTATATCACAGTCCCCGAGCCCTTAAAGGTTTTGAAAATATTAGGAAGGGTAAAACTTTTTTGGTATCAACAAAGAGCTTTTATGAGGAGGGAAAAGTCTGTTTCCCTGCTTTAGCACCTGCTTGGTGAGACAGAGCTGGGCCTGGCATTCACAAGTGGCTGTGAATAATCGCAGTCAGCTGAATGTCTCCATGGTCGTCAGCAGTAGAGTACCACACTCAAAGGTGGCCTGGGAATGTGGGGGAGGACAGAAGTTCCAGACTGCTAAAGCCTCAGAATCTGGATGGGAGAAAGAAGGTGGGGACAGGGCTGCACATTCTGTCCCCAGCAGGACCTGGTAGAACATATTGACTGTGAGTTTTTGAAGAACACATAACACATAAGTTTTGGAGCTGTGAACAGTAAAAGTAGGAAATAAAATAATTCAATGCTGCTGTCTCCTCAGCCCTGAAGTCCTAGATTCTTGTTTATAGAATGTCGATAAAAACACGTTTTGGCCGCACGTGGTGTCTCACACCTGTAATCCTAGCACTTAGGGAGGCCAAGGCAGGTGGATCACTTGAGGCAAGGAGTTTGAGAACAGCCTAGCCAACATGGCAAAACCCCATCTCTACAAAAAATACAAAAATTAGCGAGGCATATTAGTGTTCTCTTGTAATCCCAGCTACTTAGGAGGCTGAGACACAAGAATTGCTTGAACTTGTGAGGCGGAGGTTGCAATGAGCCGAGATCGTGCCATTGAACTCCAACCTGGGCGACAGAGCAAGACTTTGTCTTAAAAGAAAAAAGAAAACACATTTTTATCACCTTAATTTTTTTTTAGATGGAGTCTTACTCTGTTGCCGAGGCTGGAGTGCAATGGCGAGATCTTGGCTCACTGGAACCTCTGCCTCCCAGGTTCAAGTGATTCTTCTGCCTCAGCTTACCAAGTAACTGGGATTACAGGTGCATGCCACCACACCTGGCTAATTTTTTTTTGGATTTTTAGTAGAGATGGAGTTTCACCATGTTGTCCAGGCTGGTCTTGAATTCCTGACTTCAGGTAATCCACCTGCCTCAGTCTCCAGAGTGCTGAGACTATAGGTGTGAGCCACCGCACCTGGCCGAAACAAAAATTTTTAAACAGTGAAAGGGCCTGAGAAACCCAAAACAGGATTTTTTTATATTGAAAGAAATAGTTGAATGCAAAAAATCAATGAAAGTACATAAAAAGCATTAAGCAAATTTAAATAATGAGCAAAACCTATCCTTTTAGCACATGGTAAGTCACCAGAAAATGATAAGCGTATCTCCTGATTCTGATGCCTGGGCTACACAGTTGTTGGGGAAATGCTATAAAAATGAGAAATCGGCCGGGCACGGTGGCTAACACCTGTAATCCCAGCACTTTGAGAGGCCAAGGCAGGTGGATCATGAGGTCAGGAGTTCGAGAACAGCCTGGGCAACATGGTGAAACCCCATCTCTACTAAAAATAAAAAAATTAGCCAGGCACAGTGGTGGGCACCTGTAATCCCAGCTGCTCGGGAGGCTGAGGGAGAATTGCTTGAACCTGGGAGGTGGAGGTTGCAGTGAGCTTAGATGGCGCCACTGCACTCCTGCCTGGGTGACAGAGCAAGAATCCTTCTTGCGGGGGAAAAAACATCATAGAAAGAAAAATATTACTGACAGGAAAATACAGTTGTTACTACTGGGAAGATAGGGATTTAAAGTTTGTTGTACTTATGCCAGCAGCCTAAATTGAGGCTGATTATGTCAGACTTGACAGCCCCAGGCTTGCAGTTTCCTTCCCTCTGTGTTCCTAGGAACCCCTAGAGAGAAACAAAGCATGAAGAAGCCTGTTTAATTTATGACGGGTTTTTTTTTTTTAAGACAGAGTCTTGCTCTGTCTCCCAGGCTGGAGTGCAGTGGCGTATCTCGGCTCACTGCAACCTCCACCTCCCAGCTTCAAGTGATTCTCTTGCCTCAGCCTCCTGAGTAGCTGAAACTCCAGGCATGTACTGCCATGCCCAGCTAATTTTTGTATTTTTGGTAGAGATGGGGTTTCACCATGTTGGCCAGGCTGTTCTCAAACTCCTGACCTCAGGTGATCCACCCACCTCGGCCTCCCAAAGTACTGGGATTACAAGTGTGAGCCACAGTACCTGGCCAATTATGATGATATTTAAAGGCAGTTTTGATTTTGCCACTGGTAAGTATTTATTGATTGCTAGGAGAAGGAATGGTAGTCTTGAGGTGTTCGTGCTCATGCTGGTGTTTCCCAGTTTGAGGCCTCTGGCCTGTGTTGTTCTCATGGCTCTGGCTGATCACTCTGGTGGGTCTTGGGCCATTCATGTATTTTTCTCTCCTGCTTGCAGTGGTTGGAAACCAGACCTAACAGACAGGTGTGTCCAGTTTGCAAAGCTGGCATCAGCCGAGACAAGGTCATCCCCCTCTATGGAAGGGGCAGCACTGGGCAACAGGACCCCAGGTGAGGACTTAGGATGCCTCTCCTACCCACTTCTCCTCTTGGACATGAATTCACTCCCATTCAACATCCCCTAACCCCACCCTTTACTTATTATTAGATGATCCCTTGGTTTTGAAGCAGTCTCATCCAGATGAGAGTCAGCCATGAGGGGAGGAAGGAGAGGGGATCCAAGCTACCACTTGCTGGGACCCAGCAGTGAACAGACATCACAATCACAAGTGTGCAGAGCACTGTGAAAGAGTACTTCTGCCTCCTGGGAAGCAGGATGTGTAGCAGGAGAGGCTCCAGGGAGTAGGGTTGCTGCAGCAGTGATATATACAAGCATGGGGGTAGAGGAAACACGATCTGGGTGACTTTGTGGAGTTTGGGATTTATAGAAATGGAGTGGGGTCCAGCATTCCACAAACAAAAGTACTGAGAGCCCTTCATGGTCTGGCATTCCCAAGCTCTCCAGAAGAATCTCTTACCTTCTCCTACCTAGCCTAGTATATGCTGTGTACCGGACATATTAGACTTCTCTTAAAGGGATTTGCTCTTTCACATTTATCAGCCTATGTATTTGCTCTCTCTTCTGCCTTCTGCCCTCCCCAGTCCTGCTCGAGCTACCCTTGTACCCCGACCTTCTCCTCTAACTTCTACTCATCTATCATGAACAGCCCTAAAGTCCCCTCCTTGAAGTGGTCTGTCTTCTCCACATTAGTTGCTCTCATCCAGTTCCCAGCAAACTGTCATGTGATTGGTTCTATCCCCCCGAAACCATGAATACCTGAAGAGTTGGGCCTGTCATCAGTCTTAGTATTATAGCATCCTGCGTAATGCTTATTGTATAACTAAGCATTGTATAACTAATGCTTATTATATAACTAAGCCCTCAATTGAGTATTCATGGGTTGAGTGATCTGAGTGGCTGAGACTTGAAAATAATAGCATGGGGTATTTGCCCAAGAATAGTGGGAGATACAGCTGAAGTTAATAGGGGAAGGGTCAGAGAAACCACGAACCTCAGCCCTCACTGCTGACAACCCACCCTCTGCTCCAGTTTGGATTTGGGATTTCTGATATCTGTAACAGGCCCAGTATCATACAGACCCAGGGAAGGCAGCTGGCCATGTTCCTAACTGTCTGAGTCAGGATCTCTGTGAATAGAGTAGGCTGTAGTGCAATCTGATGAATATCTCATAACAAGCTGATTTTCTCCCTTGTTCTCTATACAGATGGGAAGAACAGTTGCAGGTAGAATGAAGAGTTAGTATTTGGAGAATTAATTTGGCATAAGTTCATGTCCTGGGCAAGAAAGAGGCTATGGCCCCGACTCTCTGTTGGTGAAGAGCTCGCGGTCCTCATAGGGAGAAACTGAAAGCATTTTGTAATAGACTTATTTACACCATTTCTGTTTCAGAGAGAAGACCCCTCCCCGTCCTCAAGGACAGAGGCCAGAGCCAGAGAATAGAGGGGTGAGAAACATTCTAGGAGAAGCTTCTACAAATGAGCTGATGGCTTTAGAAGTTTCCTTCTTAGACTTATCATTTTTTTCCTTGATTATAAAAGTAAAGGAAATCTTATAAAATACAGAAAGGAAAAAGGGGGAAAAATCACTTATAATCACACCAATCCAGAGGTAACCACTGGAAACATTTTGGTTCTATTTTCTTTTCCATTTTTCTATAATTATATACACACACAAATTTTATAAATCTATGCGTGTATTTTATAGATGTGTGTATACTTTTTACAGTTTTTGTTTTTTACAATATGTGGCTCCTGTTTTGTGACCCTCTCAAAATTTCATTTGTTCTACAGATATTTAAGTGCCTTCTGTGTGCAAGTGGGAGTCTTTTAGTATTATCTTGAGATTTTACATTGCCAGCAATATTTTACTAAATAGCTGTTTAGCATTTAGTTTTGTGGATTTAACATAATTCAATCCTTTGTTAGACATTTAGCAGCTTTCTTTTTCCAATTTTAGAAATATTTTGATGAATTTATAGATAAATTTGTGAGCATATTCACTATTATTTTACTAGGATAAGGCAGGGTCTCACTCTGTAGCCCAGGCTGGAGTGCAGTGGCACTATCACAGTTCACTGTAGCCTCGATCTCCTGAACTCAAGCAGTCTACCTCAGCCTCCCATGTAGCTGGGACCACAGGTGCACGCCACCATGCAAAGCTAATTTTTTTTTTGTTTTTTGGTAGAAACAAGGTCTCACTATGTTGCCCAGGTTGGTCTTTAACTCCTGGGCTCAAGCAATCCTCCCACCTCAGCCTCCCAAAGTGTTGGATTACAGGTGTGAACCACTGTGCCTGGCTTAGGATAAATTCTTAGAAGTAAAATTACTTGCTAAAAAAAATTTGCATGTTTATCCCTGGTGGTCTAATGGCTAGGAACAAAAACATTGAAAATTTTTTGCATATTTACATCACATGTTATTCTTAAAACAAATTCTGTTAAAATGTTAAAGAAATTTTAAAAGCAAAATATTTACCCAAATTGCCAAGAGCCCAGAACAAGTATATTCTCATTTCCTCATGTTCTCTTCATCTGTATGCTGTGTATATGTATTTTTATGTAGCCATCACCATTCTGTTTGCTTTAAAATTTAATTTTGGCATGTTTTCCATGATGCTCTGAAGTATCCTCTTTATTATTTAGGCTGCCATTTATCCCAATGAGGTTTTTATTTTTTATTTTTTTTAATATTTCTATGCTCTTACTGGGAACCCACTGAGCTTTGATGCATTATAATTTGGGTTTTCCTCATCGAAGAACCATTTAGTTGTTCCCCATTTTGCTCTTTAAGTAATGCTACAGTAACCATCTTTGTACACTCTTTAGTTTGAATAATGGCACTTCATTAGGATTCCCAGGAGTAGGATTATTGAGTCAGGGATCTTGACAAAAATTAAGGTTCTTGGCTGGGCACGGTGACCCACACCTATAATCCCAGCACTTTGGGGAGGCCAAGGTGGAATCACCTAAGGTCAGGAGTTACACAGCAGTCCTGACCAATATGGTGAAACCCCATGTCTACTAAAAATAGAAAAATTAGTCGGCTGTGGTTGTGCACACCTGTAGTCCCAGCTACTCTGGAGGCTGAGACAGGAGAATCATTTGAACCCAGGTTTCAGTGAGCCGCGATCGCACCACTGCACTCCAGCCTGGGCTACAGAGTGAGACTCAGTCTCAAAAAAAAAAAAAAAAGAGAAATTAAGGTTCTCTTCTCCAGATTATCCTTAATAATAATATTAGCAGTGAACACTTGTTGAATGGCTACTATATGGAAATAACTATATGTTAAGAGCTTTATATTCTTGATCTCCTTTAAGCCTCACATCTACTCATTTAACGAAAGAGGAAACTGAGGCCCAGATAGGTGAAATGACCTGTCCGGGGCCACACATACAGTGCTGAAACCCAGATCTGGCTGGTATTGGAGTCCCTGCTCTTGACCACCAGGTGACACCACTTTAACATTCCCAGGTTTTGGTTTCCTACAGAGCATTAGCAACTAATGCAGGAATCAGAGGCCCTCGAAAACCAGAGGCCCTGGTCTTGGTGACCGAGGAGCATACCTCTAGCATTTATAAGCACCTGCAGCTGCTGGTGATTTTTTTTTGGCATACTCTGCCCTAGGAACATAATCCCACCAAATGTGAGGACTGGTAAGCTCATATAGATGTTGCTAAAAGGGAAGCAGAATGATTAGTCCTCAGGATTGCACTGAATTGAATCTGTAGTTCCTGATGAAACAATTGCACCTTCCCAGGTAAGGCAGCCTCAGTCCCAGGAGCCCTTAGGTTCAACCATGAACTGAATAGTAGGCATTTTGTATTGAGGAGATGGAAACTCATTGTTTTCCTTCCCTTTAGATTTGCCCTCTCATTAAGTCAGCTGTTAGGCTTTATAGGTGGTACCATCTGCCAAGAATTTTAGAACTAAAGGCTTATCAGTGTGTGACAGAGAGCAGCTACTTCTGTGACTTGCAAAAGATTCATAAATGAAGGCCAGTGAACTCTTTGTGAAAAGCATTTGGCCCAATAGTCTGTCTTCTTTTTATTCTTTTTAAAATCATTTGTTCTAAACCTCTCACCAGGAATGCAGGGGAAGAGAAAAAAATATCTGAAAGATGTGCACAGTAATTAAGAGCATGAAGGCCAAGCACAGGGCTCAGGCCTCTAATCCTAGCACTTTGGGAGGCCAAGTTGGGAGCATCATTGAGCCCAGGAGTTTGAGACCAGCCTGGGCAACAAAGTGAGACCCTGTCTGTACAAAAAAATTTAAAAATTAACCAGGCATAGAGGGGTGCACCTGTGATCCCAGCTACTTAAGAGACTAACATGGGAGGATTGCTTGAGCCTGGGAGGTTGAGGCTACATGATTGCACCATTGCACTCCAGCCTGGGTGACAGCGATACCCTGTCTCAACAAGAAAAAGAAAAGAAAAGCATATGTTTTCAGATCAAATTGACCTAGTTTTAGATCTAAACTGTACTCCTTGGTAAGTTATTTCACCTCTCCAAGCCTCAGTTTGGTCATCTGTGAAATTCAGGTGAAGCTAATGTAAAAATTAAACATGATTTGTGTGTGCCAGTGCTTAACATGGTGCTTAGCACAGAGCTTATGCTTTAAAAAAAAAAAAAAAAAAGTTATTTATTCACAATATTGTTGCTACTGAATCTTTTCATGTGAAAGATGATTCAGTGTAGAACATGCACAGGGAAAAAAAAAAGCTGAGCTTGATACACCAAACTGCTGGCAGTGGTTATTTCAGAGGTAAAGTGGAGTGGCTGTGAAGTGGGAGGGTGAATAGAAGATCTCTGACTTTGTCAATTATTTCTGTAATGTGTGTGTTTCCTATAGCAAGCATATATTACTTTTATAATCAGAAAACATTAAAGTGTTTTAAAATGTAAAAATTCTATGTAACAATATTAAAAGATATTTTCATCCATAACTTGTCCATATACCTGCATATTGTTGTGTACTTTTCACCACAGTGTCCAAACAATTTTGTCTGATAACATGGTCACAAGACTTTTTCAGTGTTACTGCATAAGTCAGGTTAATGGTTCTTTGAATGCATGTATCAAGATTTTGATTATGACTTCCATTGTTGGCTAATTGGGGTTTCAGCATTTTTTGCTATTAAAGGTAACGTGTAGCTTGTTTGATGTTCCCTTGGGCATGGGGGTGACTGTCAATATTGCTGTTATAAAGCATGCAGAAGATATTATTAGCTAATGTGGGACTCTGGAAAATATCCTCAAGCCCTAAGATTGCTGACTTATGTCAGCAGATTGTTTCACATTGGGTCAGAACCACTCCTTTTTGGCCCATTCATAGATCCTTAGCTGGAAACTAAGGCTAAAAGGGCAGAGGGCTTGCCAGAGTTCCTCTGCTTCAGGGTATATATGGGAGGAAAAGCTGTCCCCCAACCTGGAAACATGTGGCACAGGGCAGGAAGGAGAGGCAGGTGCCACATGCAACGTGATGTTTATTGAGTTTGACAGGCACAGGAGAAACCTGCCTGATTCTCCTCCCCTTAATTGCCTTTCTTCCACACAGGGATTTCAAGGATTTGGATTTGGAGATGGTGGTTTCCAGATGTCTTTTGGAATTGGAGCATTTCCCTTTGGGATATTTGCCACAGCATTTAACATAAACGATGGGCGGCCTCCTCCAGGTAAGACCCTATTTCCTTGAGAAATCAGGAAAATATCTTAGTAATATTGCTTGAAAACTCATTGGAATTCAGCAGTATGTAAGTTACGGATAATTGTCACTACATGGATAATCAGCCTTTTCAAAATGTCTTAAGCTGTTTTCAGATCATGTATAGTCATGGTAACAATGTACTTACAATGTAACAGTGTACTTACCAACTATCAGGCACATATATATTATATAGCACTTTCCATTCCAAGTTCAGGGGATCATCACAACCATCCTGTCGAACAGGAGGTGTGTGATTAGCTCTATTTAACAGATCATAAGGCCGGGCGCGGTGGCTCACGCCTGTAATCCCAGCACTTTGGGAGGCCGAGGCGGGTGGATCACAAGGTCAAGAGATCGAGACCATCCTGGTCAACATGGTGAAACCCCGTCTCTACTAAAACTACAAAAAATTAGCTGGGCATGGTGGCACGTGCCTGTAATCCCAGCTACTCAGGAGGCTGAGGCAGGAGAATTGCCTGAACCCGGGAGGCGGAGGTTGCGGTGAGCCGAGATCGCGCCATTGCACTCCAGCCTGGGTAACAAGAGCGAAACTCCGTCTCAAAAAAAAAAAAACAAAACCAGATCATAAAATGCTCAGTAATGTTACCAAGACATACTCCATATCTATAAAATGAAAAACTATAAAGAGCTGAGGAAAAGCCTAGTTCTGCGCATTTGCTCCCCACTTTGACCATTTGGGGGCATGGAAATGCGAGATGACCCATAAAGAGTGAGGGCATATCCATTCTCTGGCATCTCTGTCCAGCTTCCTTCATGACACAACGTGGGGCTGGTCATAAGCCTCAACCCTGTGGGAACCATGCCTAGGTCTACCACCTACTGCTGCATTTCTCCCTCCGCTGCTTGAGAGTGCCATCTGCATTCAATATAGAGCAAGGCAATGAGGTGGGTGCCCTGAACTCTGACACCTGAGCCAAGATCCTTACTGTGGAGCCTGCAGAGATACCATGATCAGTTGAGCTCTGCCTGTACTCGTTGGAGCTTCATGTACACTGGGCACAGTGTTTGGTACAGCAGTGACCATTGTGTGAGCTTGTGCCCTAAAGACAGTAACTGGGTCATCCCAGTTATTCTCATCCCCACCCTGGTTTTTTGGTACACAGCAGGCAATCTATAAGTCTTTCTTGACTGCCTGTCTGCCTTCGTGAATCCATCAGAGCACCCAACAGAGGAATCTCAGCACCAAGATATCTTGGGGATGCCCTTTCTTACCTTATCTACCTTGAAGATTTATTATCTGTTCACATGTTTTTTTCAGAGGAAGCACACCCCAAAAGATATGATGTACTCTGTCCTGAAGAAAGGGCAAATCCCTGTGAAGCCAGTAAGAACCTGCCTGGTAGCTTGTATCCTTCTAACCTGGTCCAAGGCTAACCTTGGATTCCCCAGCTAAGCAGAGTTCCACAGCCAGGCTAGACTCTGGATCACTTTATTCCCCCTGCCACAGTCACAGTTTTCCCTTGTCATTCTTGGTACAATTTGCCCATCCTACATAACAGATTCTTTTATCCTCCTCCTCCCAAAGTCAAGACAGGGAGCTCTAAATGGTAGCTTTTCTCAAAGCAGAGAAGAGTGGAGACTTAGATTCTCATCCCAGTTCTTCTGCCTTTGCCTTGAAAGACAAGTCATTTTGCCTGTCTGAATCCTAGTTCTCTCCTGGGAAAGGAAGGCAGTCCCTGCAGGGCCCTTGAGAGGCAGTGTGGAAAGGCTAGAGAGCATGACTATAGAGCTCTGCCACTAACTTCTGAGCTTTCGATTTTGAACAGGTCACCTCAAACCTATGTTTCAGCTGCTTCCTACTCAAAATGGAAATAATAATATCCACCAAATAATAATATGTACAAAACACTTAGCAGATAGAAGATACTCAACAAACAGTAGGCTTGCTTTCATTATTTCCTCTAAGAGTTTTCTGTTAGTCACCTGGTTTATTGGCGTGTCCAGGCCAAATCTTTTATAATAAATTGGAGACCATGTTCTCATTGTTATATTGTTTCACATAGTTTCCTTTTGCCTGATATTATTTGGGGTTTAGAAATCTTTTTAGTGTGTAGGATTCTGATGTTGTAAAGAGATAAAGATTGATGCTGTCAGCTTCTGGCCCGAGTGGGCAGTGTGTATAGCTGCAGTGTTCTGACAGCCTCTTTTCTCCCTCCTGTCTCTCCAGCTGTCCCTGGGACACCCCAGTATGTGGATGAGCAGTTCCTGTCACGCCTCTTCCTATTTGCGGCCCTGGTGATCATGTTCTGGCTCCTGATCGCCTAATGCTGGGCTCCTGCCTATATCTGTGGCAGGGCTCTGGACTGGTGACGTGCCACCCCCACTCCTGGTGTTTGGCTTCCTGGCTAATCTTGACTCCTAGAATCAGTGGGATTAGTAACACATCAAGGAGTCTTGTTTCCCCATCAGAGCTTTGGAACTCAAGACCAGTTGGCGATGACACCTGAGTATTGCCACTGCTGTAAACACCCTATAACCTCAGGCCTTGGCATTGAGTCCTCTCTCATGGGTGACACCATGAAATCTTGTTTCATCCAGTTCAGCAGGTCCTGACTCTGCAGAGGGAAGAGGCAGAAAGAGAAACTGTCAGAGTATAATTTCACCTGAGTTTAATATTACAAAAACAAAAGGATGCACCAAATGTTATTTCTGGAAACTTTCATCTCTTTAAATACCCCTTGGAAAGTTGCCTCTGAAGCCAGCAGGGGCTTCTCAGAGAGGTTCCCCTTCCAAATCCCAGTGCTGCTCTGTTCTCTTTCTTCCCCCTCCCCTTCCTCTTCCTCTTCAGAGATGCAAGAAATTGCTATCCCATAAAAATCATAATTGTAACAGCTGAAGCTGGAGTCACTTCATGAATTCACCATAGATTCAAAGATCTTTTATTGGCTCTGGGCTCTGCTCAGCGTCTTTGGCCTCAGAGAGCAACTTGAATGACTTCCTGATTTCCTGGCGTAAATTATTCCTGGTGAGACATGTGGTTTCACTTACAGATTTTCCATCAGCTTTCTCCCTAAAACTATGTGCATCTGCCTCTCTCTGCCAGAGAACACACAGCCAAGGCTACTGCTGAAGATGAGACTGACTACTGTGCATTAGGAAAGACCTGGAGTCAGGACTTTGGTGGGATTTTGAGCTCCGATGCAGGAACAACTGAACAAGTAGCCCTGTCCCCTAGGCTGCAGAAGCTTGAATGCATCCTCTCCCAGAACCTGCCACAGGAAACTGGGGGCTTTGTCAGGTCAGCCCAACTGCATGCGGAAGACCACCATCCTCAGAAGCCAAGTTGTCCTTTAAGAAGAGGCAAGGAAAGGGAAAACCCACATGTGACCCTGACTTTGGTATGGCTTGATGGAGTACCCTGAAAACTCCTTTTATGTGTGCTAAAATCAGGGAAGCATGTGACTCCCAAGCAGACAACCCCTGATGATTTGTAAAGCGAGGTGGCAGGGCTTGGGGAGCCCCAGCACAGTGATATGGTGTGGTCTTTCATCCTGTGGAATCAAGGGGAAATTATTCTTCCCAATACCTTGATTTGATTTTCAGCTTCACAAGCTTCTTCCTCTGAACCTTATTGAGGGAGTGTGGTACTAAGCAGGTAGGACAGTTCACCTGGTGGAACAGTTCTTGCCCTGCCTTCTACGCTTCATCCCAGAAGTCCAGCCTCTTTCTGGAGACCCCAAAACTCAGGGGAGATGGGCTTCCTCTGGGCCTCTTTCTTACTTTCTTACTTTGCCATCCACACTGGCTAACGCTCAGCAATGACCAACAAATGGTAGGACGCCCCACTTAGTGCTTTTTCCCAGTTATGACTCTGCATAGTTTGTGGAAACAAAAATCTTGAGGAAGATGAGGGAAGCCCTCCCCTCTTACAGCCCCCACCCCTTCTCCTTTGTACGTGTCAACACCAGAGTTCAGTGTTTAAACAGACAAAATATAAAGTATTGAGTAGGTGGTTTATTTGCCGAATCCACTTGGTAGGAAGAAGCCACTAGCTTTATAGTGTGCTTGATGGATTTTTAAACATTCCTGGGCACCCACTCAAGAGTGCTCTTTTTATCACCTGGAAATCCCCATAGTTGGAGGGGCCCCTGGAGTGTCTCTGCTGTAGAGATAAGTGGTGGGACCCCTTCAGTGCAGTGGCCCCAACTAGTGGAGGAAGAGAGAACTTCAGTCAGATGGACTCAACAGAAATGGGTTTCTAGAAGAATACTAAAGAGTTGTAGGTAGGAAAATCAATAATTTGGACTCTTCAACAAAATGGAATGAGCCCAGGAGAGCTCCACCAACAAAGGCACTCCGGGTGCCTGATAGTAAAGCCAGGCTGGCCAAATGCTGTTTGATTTTGAACCTTACAGGTCCCCACTCACCCTCTGCCAGGAGCTAAGGCAGGAGAGCTGACTTGGGACTGCTGGCTTGGCCCCAACAGGGAGCCCCCTTCCTACCACCCCTCTGCAAGCTCACCACCTCATACTTCTGCCAAGGCAGCTTTCCTTTCTTTTGTGTGTTTTCTGTGTTCTTGGCCTCCACCCTCCTCCTGCCACCCTTGTGGACTAGGACCAGGTCCTGACCACAGTCGGAAAATGATGATATGTATAGTGGCACACCTTAACCAGTCAGTAATTTTCACTGTTGTGAAAGTGATTTGATTTAGAATTAAATAAATGGTTTTACATTACTGTGAGCTTGGACTTCTTGTCTGTGTCATGGAGGGTGAGTCGGTGGGGAGTAGTCACACTGGTCTGGCCTCATGGAGGTTCCTGTGCATCCTTGGTAATGTCACACGGAGGATGAAAGTCTTCAAAGAAGCTGGGCATGGTATGTATGCTTGTAGTCCAAGTTACTCTGGAGGCTGAGGCAGGAGGATTGCTTGAGCCCAGAATTTCAAGGCTTCACTGAGCTGTGATCATACCACTGAACTCTAGCCTGGGTGACAGAGTGACACTATCTCTTAAAAAAACAAAAAAGGAAAAGACTTTAAACAGCTATCAAAGGTTAGAGATGAGAAATGTAGGCTGGAGGCCTGGTTTCATACACAGCCTTGCCCAAGGTAAAACCTGTCTGACAAGCAGCCACAGTCCTGACAAGTACGTGGCATTCCTAAGCTTGCAGGTGACAAGCTGCCACAATGGTGCTTAGCTTGTGTCTGACCAGAGCCTTTAGGACAATCATAGGTTACTCACTGTCAGCATCTCTCCATCTGTTTAGTAACAGGGCAGGTGGGCTCTTGGCCAAGTCCTCTCCCTGGAGCAGAAGGTGTGTCCCTCCCTAAGGTTCCTTAGTAGCAGGGTGTAGTGTGAGATGGAAGATGTTGCTGAAGTTACAAATCTGGCCCAGCCTCAGGCTTGTCAATATGCCAGAGCTACAGGTAATTCCTCTGAAAAGAGCTTTTTTTTCTTCCTGATTTTGATCTAACAGTTATCAAATTGAGTAGTACCAAGATACAGTGGGGAATGCAAAGGTAAGGGAACTTCAGGAACTCAAAAGCCCAATGAGAAAATACTAGGGTTTTTTTCTTTTTTGAAAAATTTTAATTTTAGGCCAGGCATGGTAGCTCACACCTATAAACCCCAGCACTTTGTGAGGCTGAGGTGGGAAGATCACTTAAGGCCACAAGTTTGAGACCAGCCTGAGCAACACAGGAAGACTCTGTCTCTACAAAAATAAATATTAGCCAGGCACAGTGGTGTATGCCTGTGGTCCCAGCTACCCAGGAGGCTGAGGTGAGATGATCATCCGAGCCTGGGAAATCAAGGCTGCAGTGAGATATGATCATGCTAGTGCATTCCAGCCAGGTCAACAGACCCTTTTAGAAACGGTCTTATTCAGTTGCCCTGGCTGGAGTACAGTAGTGTGAACACAGCTCACTGCAGCCTGGAACTTACAGGGTCAAGAGGTCCTCCCACCTCAGCCTCCCAAAGTGTTGGAATTACAGGTGTAAGCCACCATGTTGGCCTTAGGTTTTTTGTTTTCAATGTGAAAAAAAATACCACACAGTAGTAGAACAGGACAATAAAGCCTCCATGTATCATCACCGAACCCCAGTAACTATCAACTCAGATCCAGTCTTGTTGCATCTATACCTCCCGCACACTGTTCTCTCCCACTGTCTGAACGATTCTGAAGCAAACTCCAATCATATGTCATCTATTAAGTATTTCAGTATGCATCTCAAGTATTTTAGAAACAAGCAAAATAGGCTGGACGCAGTGGCACACACCCGTAATCCTAGCACTTTGGGAGGCCAAGGCGGGTGGATTGCCTGAGCTCAGGAGTTCGAGACCAGCCTGGGCAACACAGTGAACCCATCTCTACTAAAATATAAAAAATTAGCCAGACGTAGCAGTGTGTACCTGTAGTCCCAGCTACTTGGGAAGCTGAAGCAGGAGAATTGCTTGAACCCAGGAGGTAGAGGTTGCAGTGAGCATTCTACCATCACACTCTAGTCTGGGAGACAGACCAAGGCTCCATCTCAAAAAAAAAAAAAAGTTTAAAAAAATTTCTTAAAATCAAATATCCAGTTATTGTCCAGATTTCCCTAGTTTTCATAACTTTTGTAGTTTGCATTGAGATCCAAATCAGTTTCATACATTGCTATTATTTATCTCTGAAATCTTTTTTTTTTTGAGATGGAGTTTCACTTGCTGTCCAGGCTGGAGTGCAGTGGCGTGATCCTGGCTCACTGCAGCCCCAGCCTCTCAGGTTCAAGTGATTCTCGCACTTCAGCCTTCCAAGTAGCTGGGACTACAGGTGCCCACCACCATACCCGGCTAATTTTTTGTTTTTAACAGAGACAGGGTTTCACCATGTTGACCAGGCTGATCTCGAACTCCTGACCTTAGGTGATCCACATGCCTCAGCCTCCCAAAGTGCTGGGACTACAGGCATGAGCCACCTGACCCGCCTCTGAAATCTTTTCTACCCTGCAGTTTATCTGTTAAAGAAACCCGGTTATATGTCCTGTTGCATTTCCCACAGCCTCAGTTTTGCTATTTGCATCATGGAAATGTTATTAAGCTCCTCTTACCCATGGTATTTCCTGATGGTTGTTTAGATCTAGAAGCTTGACCAGATTCAAGCTTTTTATTTTTGTTTTGTAAGACTATGTCGTAGGTGATAGTATATACTTGGTACATCTTATCTGAAGGTACTTAATGTCTCATAGTCCTACTTTGTGATATTATAGAAGCCATTACTGATCATTTAGAGTTGAGAAACAAGACTGCACTCTGGGCAGAGTAGGGCACAACAAGACAGAGAACATAGAGAGCTTGTTGTTGTAGGAATGGCAGATGGCACAAGGCAGGATTTGCTCAGGAGAAAGCAGAGTCCTGGAGTGAAGGGAATAGGGAGACAAGGCCGCAGGGTGAGATGTGGTCAGTTCATGAGGGCTAGTTTGGCCTTTATTTTGTAGGCAGTGGGGTACTGTTGAAGGGTTTTGAACAGATGACAGGACCAGAAACATATTTTTGGAAGATTAACCAGTCCATTTTGGGTAGGATGATTCAGGGAGGGCAGAGACGGGAGGCCAGAGACTAGCTCAGTTTGAAGCAAGTGGAAGTACACTGGACAAGTCTGGCTGGGTACCAGTGGACCAGTACCTTCAGCAGGGCAGAACCTTGAGTTGTTTTTCAAGGTCCAGGTTTTCAGGATCCTAGGCTCCAAGAGTTGACTGTGAGGCAGGTAGCAGGATCTGGCCCTAGGGACTGACCAAGCCATGGTCAGTGAAGTAAACTATGGACAGGTAACTTGGGTGCTATTGAAACTCAGTTGGTCTACTCCCTGCCCAGGCTGTTTCTGCCCTCCAGAAGTCCCCCTTGAGTTCACAAGTGATTTCTGGAATGTTCTTTGGGTCCCTATATATCTCTTGGCCATAGCATTTCTACAGAAAGCTATATTCCCTTCCTTTACATTTTCAGCTTGCATTTCTCAGAGTCGCCTGAACTTCCCTGAGAGGAACCTGGGGGACTTGGATATCCCCCAGCTCCCTGCTGGTGAAGACCATGAGGCTGGAAGTAGGAGGAAGTAGAATGTGAGAGGGAAGGAGGAGGGAGAAGAGAGAGATCTGGGTGCCTTGGTGTGGAGTGGAGGGAGAGGGAAGACACCCAGGAGGTTTTGGTTCCCAGGATGCCAGTGCTTTGTTGCCTGGGGAAATACAGTATTACATCTTTCTGTAGGAAGGATGAGGAAAGTCCCTGTCCCCTGTTTGCTAGTCATGAGGCAGCTTGTCAGGAGCATCCCCTGGATTCTTGTCACTTTTTTTTTTTTTTTTTTTTTGAGACAGAGTCTCGCTCTGTCGCCAGGCGCCAGGCTGGAGTGCAGTGGCACAAGCTTGGCTCACTGCAACTTCTGCCTCCCAGGTTGCAATGCTCCTGTCTCAGCCTCCCAAGTAGCTCGGACTACAGGCACCTGCCACCACACCCAGCTAATTTTTGTATTTTTTAGTAGAGATGGGGTTTCACCATGTTGGCTAGGATGGTCTCGATATCTTGACCTCATGATCCGCCCACCTCGACCTCCCAAAGTGCTGGGATCACAGGCGTGAGCCACCGCGCCAGGCTGATTCCTGTCACTTTAAACCAATACACAATCTTGTGTTTACTATAATGATTTCCTTAGAAACTATAAAACTGACTACTGAAATTAGTTCCCAGGAATTAACGGAAGTGGGACACAGTCCTCCTCCCCAGCACTTTGTGCACGCTCAGGACATGGTGAGCCACCTGCCACACCCAGAGGAGAAAAATCTGACCGGCATCCGGTTTGAATTCGATGGTCAGAGCAGGAAGAAAGAGAACTGTGTGTGCTTGCCTTTGCCTTTGCTTGCCCAGCTGCTGAGACCAGAGACAGCTGGGTTGAACTTCTCCTTGATCAGGGGTGGGGGTGGGGGACAGAATCCATTTCCCTGGGCCCTATCCTCTTGTTGGTCATTTGGACACTTTTCCCACAATCTAAATCTGATCTAAGGAAATGACAATTGTGAAAGACCCAATATGAGAGAATCAGATGGGAAGGTGAGTCATCAGGGACCAGCTGACCTGGCTGATGGTGTATTAATACCTTCATCACACAGAGGACCCCAAACCTAATGAGGGGAAGTAGAAGTGGTTATCAAAGCTACTCAGCCAGCTAGCAGCTGCCCTAACCCAGTCAGCAGTCTTAATTTTAGTCCTGTGATCTCTCCTCCTCATAGGAGATTCCACAGGACTAATTTTTTTTTTTTTTTTTGAGACGGAGTTTCTTTCTTGTTACCCAGGCCGGAGTGCAATGGCGCGATCTCGGCTCACCGCAACCTCCGCCTCCTGGGTTCAGGCAATTCTCCTGCCTCAGCCTCCTGAGTAGCTGGGATTACAGGCACGCGCCACCATGCCCAGCTAATTTTTTGTATTTTTAGTAGAGACGGGGTTTCACCATGTTGACCAGGATGGTCTCGATCTCTTGACCTTGTGATCCACCCGCCTCGGCCTCCCAAAGTGCTGGGATTACAGGCTTGAGCCACCGCGCCCGGCCCCTCATAGGAGATTCTAAACTGGCAGCCCACAGGGCAAATCTAGTGGGCAGGTGTGTTGTTTCATTTGGCCTACATGGCATTTTAAAAACTTTTTGATGCTATCAACATTTTTTTTTTTTTTTGAGATGGTGTCTCACTCTGTTGCCTGGCTGGAGTTCAGTGGCGTGACCTCGACTCATTGCAACCTCCACCTCCCGGGTTCAAGTGATTCTCCTGTCTCAGCCTCCTGAGTAGCTGGAACTACAGGCACGTACCACCACACCCACCTAATTTTTGTTTTTGGTAGAGACAGGGTTTCACCATGTTGGCCAGGATGGTCCGGATCTTTTAACTTCATGATTCGCCCGCCTCAGCCTCCCAAAGAATTGGGATTACAGGCGTGAGCCACAGCACCTGGCCAGCTATCAACATTTTTTAAAGTGGCAAATTTCACCTAAACACCTGGATTTTTGCCATGTTTTGAAAGGTTGTTAGACCTGGGACTGGTAGGCCCATGTTCCTGCAGGACTGCTCATTTTTCAGGTGGGGCGCACAAGCTCCAGCATCCTGTGCTCATTTCTATACCTAATTGGCCTGGTTGAGGATCTGCTCCTGGGATGCTGGTTGGCCGTCTCCAACCATCGTTGATCTAGAGATTATTTAATGTCAGCTTACTCATAGTGACGCAGAGACGTGGTTTCTCTGAGCTAGACGCTTCTAAGAAAAGTCCATCCTCAAAGCTGTTTGTGGGACAGACCTGGCTCCTCCATAGTAATATTCCTGATTCCAAACACAATATTGGGAAGAGCTCTGGACTGGCAGTCAATAGGCCTATCCAAGCTCTCCTCCTAATGAGCGGGCATATTTCGAGGTAGTCAAATTCGGCCTCTGATCTGTAACTTTCCCTATCTGTAAAATGAGGGCGACTAGATGGGTGCGGACCGTCATCCGTGTTGCGACTTCCGGCCCACGCAAACTCACCCTTACTAGCAGGAGCACCTCGTGGGGACGCCGCTCGCACTAGGGGGCGCCAGGACCCCTGCAGAGCCAGAGCCAGGGGGCGGGGCCGCATCTCGGGGGCGGGGCCTGGCCGTGGCGGGGCGGGCCGTCGGCGGGAAGGCCACAGTGCCAGGTGTGGTTTGGTCCTCCCCGGGCGCCGTAGGCAGTGCATCCCGTTCCCGCCTGGGGCTGTGGTCCTTCCTCGCCTGAGGCGGCGGCGGCGGGAGCTGAGGGTAGCTGAAGGGGGCTGAGGGGAGCTGCTGTAGCTTCCCCCCGCCTCTTTCTCCCCATTTCTGCGCTACCGGGACCATGTCCGCGCTGGCGGGTAAGGAAGGACTGAGCCCTGTCCCGCCGTTATCTCCGAAGCCCGGGTCCATGGCGCCTGAGGGAAACCGGCAGTCTCTCGGGGGTTTCGGGCTGTTTGAATCCTCGTGTGTCCGGGCTCCTCAGAAGAGCTGGAAGGCGGGGTGGGCACAGCGCTCCCCAGGCACTCGGAGGGTGGGACTCCGTGAATGGGGAGGAAGGGCATCCGGGAGACAGAGGGCTCTGAGAGGCAGGCGGGTTGGGCGGCTTCCTGGGAGTTGAGGTCCCCGGGAGGAAGAGATTCTGTCTTTGCCAGGAATCCAGGTATTTGTAGGGAACTGGCGGCCGCAGACCCCCAAATTAAAACGGTTTTTAAGGAAGTTGAGAAGCATAGGGTCCTCTTAGAGTGGAAACTCGTGGAATTCTAGTAGTACAGGATCCTCTGAGGTTCAAGACAGTTGAGAGAGTTATTCCGGTTCTGGGTTTTCTGTGGGAAATGAAGGAGGATGTGACTTCCCCGCCAGGACCCAAGGCTTCTCGAGGGCATCTTGATGCCTGGGATTCCTCCGGGTGCTGGGAGCTCTTTGCAGGAATTAAGAGAGTATGGAGCCCCTTGAGGCTTAGGACAGGAATAAGGGTAAGGAGAGATCGGACCATTCTTTTTGGAGCTCAAAGATCTCTGCTACAGGTGACAAAAGTAGGTCAACTGGGGTTCTGAGTCCTCCCGTGGAAGCTCCCCTTGGCCTCTCTAAAGACTAGAGGGATGTGGCCAAACACCTCCTGGAAGGAAAAGTTGCTAGGGTGAAGGGTGGCTTCAGAGCTGGGTTAGCTGCGCCTGCAGTCTCCTTCCCGTCACTTCACACAACACCGTGCAGCTTCCTGCCTTCCCCATCTGTTCCTCCAGCAGCAGGAACCTTGTGTCTCCTATGTTTCCCAGCCACCTGTGTGGGTGGGCCAGCGTCTGGGTCCACCAGGGTCAGCGTCCAGAAGCTTTGGAAAGGCGGCAAGAGGGTATTGAGGTGGAGGGGGGCTGGCTGGCTGCCCCCTGCTTCCTGGCTTTCCGTCTGTGGACAGTCACTTCCTTCATCCTGAATACAAGGGCCGGGCTACCAGTGGGTCATTTCCTCACCATGGGAGCATGGGATTTTCTCAATGGGTGATAATAGGCCTCTGGAGAAAGACAGCTAGAGGTGGAAATGCCTAAAAAAATTTTTTTTTTTAGACTGGACGTGGTGGATCATGCCTATATTCCCAGTACTTTGGGAGGCCAAGGCAGGAGGATTGCTTGAGTCCAGGTGTTTGAGACCAGCTTGGGCAAAATAGCAAGACCTAATCTCTTAAAAACAAAACGTTGTCTCTTAAAAACAAAACGTTGTCTCTTAAAAGATGATTTTTTGTTTTAGCTTCCAGAGTTCTTCAAATGATTTCCAGTAATTTTTTCTAACAGCTATGTAATATAGGCTGCCTGTCTTGAACCCTGTTTCTTAGAAACTTGTGAAAGGTTTCACAGTGCAATAGTCTAGAGGCATAAAGCCTCTAGATGCATTCGTTTATGCATTCTTTCTTTCATTCATAGAATGTTTGTTGGATTCTTCTGTGTCATATACTTAGCCAAATGCTGAGGAGTACAGTGGTGAACAAAACAGACATAGTTCTTGCCTTTGTGGTCCTTGTAATCCTAGAGATGGACAATAAATAATTGTAACAATTGCAATAAATACTATAGTAGTTGAGATAAACAATTGAGATAAGTGCTGTGAGAGTGCACCGGGGTGAGGGGTATTCTCTTTCTTTTTTTTTTTTGGTAGAGACAGGGTCTCACTATGTTGCCCCCACAGTGGTCTTGAACTCCTAGTTTAAAGCCATCTTCCTGTCTCAGCCTCCCAAAGTGCTGGGATTACAGGCATGAACCACCATGCCATGCCCATTCTCTACTTTTTTTTTGAAGGGAATGCTTTTCTTAAAAATGCAAGTTTTTGCTGACCCCTGGAGATAAGTAAAAGTTAGTCTGGCAAAAAAAAAAAAAAAAGCCCAAGGAACATTCCAGACAGAGGAAACAGCTTGAAAAGGCCCTAAGGTAGGAAGGCATGTGATGCCTTTGAGCTCGAAGGTCAATGTGGTTTTTTGTTTCTTTTGGTGGGGGCAGGGGTGGGAAGGCAGAGTCTCGCTCTGTTGCCCAGCCTGGAGTACACCGGCACGATCCCAGCTCACTGCATCCTCTGCCTCCTGGGTTCAAGTGATTCCCCTGCCTCAGCCTCCTGAGTAGCTGGGACTATGAGCAAGTGGTACCACGCCTGGCTAATTTTTTTGTATTTTTAGGAGAGATGGGGTCTCACCGTGTTGCCCAGGCTGGCCTCAAACTCCTGAGCTCAGGCAGTCCCCCCACCTTGGCCTCCCAAAGTGCTGGGATTACAGCCATGAGCCACCATGCCCAGCCAAGTAGGGCTTTTATATACGTGAGGTGACTAAGGCCCAGAAATGACAAGGTTCCATAGCTAAATAAGTGGTGGTGGGCAGAGTTCATATTTTCTGACTTCAAGTTTAGTGCTTCCTCCTTTGTGTAACACAAACAGCAGAATGAAGTTGACCATGGAGTCTGAGAAGGAAGTAGGACTTAAACTTTTACTTGTTATTCCATCCAAACTGTTCAGAGGCACCTTAGATTCCTCTTGTGTAACCAGAGAATCAACAACAAAGAAATCAAATATTTACTGAGTGCCTGTGATGTCTCTGGCATTGGGTAGAACCAAGTTTTACCTTTTATAAATTGTAACATGTTTTAGAGCCAGGAGAGACTTTGAGATAATGTATAGTCTCCTTGTTTTACTTATGAAGAAACTGAGGCTCAGGGAAAAAAAATGGAGTTGTCCAGGGTCACACAGCTAGTGATAAAGCCAGCAGCAAGGTAGGACTCCTCCAGTGTTCTTTCCAATGTTTCAGGCTGCCTAAGACTTACAGGGTCTGGCACATGCTAAGCCCTTAATAAGTATTTGTGGAAATGAGTAATATATAGTTTGTGCCTTTGAGAAACTTACTGTCTAGTTAAGGTAATTAAGGAAAAAAATCAAACTCCCATGGTGATCAGTAGTGGGATTGCACCTGTGAAAAGCCACCATACTCCAGCCTGGGCTACGTAGCAAAATCCCCATCTCTTAAAAAAAAAGAAAGAAAGAAAGAAAAAAATTGATAAGACAAGCTATTATAAGGCCTGAATATGATAACATTATAGAATTTCAAAGATGAGGGAGAATTCTCCTCATACATTAATTCCACAAATATATATTGAGTTCCTGCTATGTGCCAAACACCTTTGACTCCTGGAGATATAGCAAGGAACAAGAATGAACAAATCCCTTCCTTTATGGAGTGTGTGTTCTGGTGGGAAGAGATAGGCAGTAAATAAATATATGAATATCATACTCAGGGATAAATGCATTGAACTGAAGTAGGATAGGGGATAGGAGAAGTGAATTGTCAGGGAATGTGTTTGGCAAGTTTAAAGAATAGTAGGGTAGGCTAGGTGCGGTGGCTCATGGCTGTAATTCCTGCACATTGGGAGGCTGAAGCAAGTGGATCACCTGAGGCATAGTTCAAGACCAACCTGGCCAAATGCTGAAACCCAGTCTCTACTAAAAATACAAAAAATTAGCCAGGGAGCCGGGCGCGGTGGCTCACACCTGTAATCCCAGCACTTTGGAAGGCCGAGGCGGGTGGATCACGAGGTCGAGACCATCCTGGTCAAAATGGTGAAACCCCGTCTCTACTAAAACTACAAAAAAAATTAGCTGGGCATGGTGGCACGTGCCTGTAATCCCAGCTACTCAGGAGGCTGAGGCAGGAGAATTGCCTGAACCCAGGAGGCGGAGGTTGCGGTGAGCCAAGATCGCGCCATTGCACTCCAGCCTGGGCAACAAGAGCGAAACTCCGACTCAAAAAAAAAAAAAAAAAAAAATTAGCCGGGGGACGTGGTGGGGAGCGCCTGTAATCACTGCTACTCAGGAGGCCTGAGGCAGGAGACTCACTTGAACCTGGAAGACGGGGGTTGCAGTGACCTGAGATCGCTCCACTGCACTCCAGTCTGGGAAACGAGTGAAACTCCATCTCAAAAAAAAAAAAAAAAAAGAATAATAGGGTAAAAGCTGGAAAAAAAATTTTAAATAAGAATAGTAGGGTATCCAGGGTGGCCATCAGTTTTGGTTAGGGAATACTTCTTGAAGTGGGTAAGATTTGAGAAATCTTCAGTAGGTTTAAAGAAGGTGGGGGAGATGATAGTAGGGAAAAAACTTTGGGAATAAGAGACAAATATAGGCAAGTTTTTTGTCTTCATAAAGGGTGGCAAATAATGTGGTAGAGGCAAGAATTGGGAGGTAGAAGATTCATAGGAAGTAGAAGGTACAGCTGAGAAGGTGGGTGAAGCCAGACTAGAGGGTTTAATGCCAGACTGAGGATTTTGGAAATTTCTAGTCTGCAGTAGACACCATAGGTTTAGAGACAGAAAGAGTCATGATGTGGGCACAGGGCTACCAATCTGGATGTGGGTACAGCGGGCCCTGAGATGAGGTGTTAACTGGTAGGAATTAAGGCACCAACCAATAAAAGATGCCTCTGACATGGACAAGCCAGGGTGACTTGGATAGCCCTGGATAGAGCGGGGTAGGGTCCAAAATGACCACAAGATTTCTTTTTTTTTTTTTTTTTTTTTTTTTTTTTTTTGAGATAGTGTCTTACTCTTTGGCCAGGCTGGAGTGCAGTGACATGATCTCAGCTCACTGCCACCCCCATCTCCCGGATTCAAGCGATTCCCCTGCCTCAGCCTCCTGAGTAGCTGGGACTACAGGCCTGCGCCACCACGCTTGGCTAATTTTTTGTATTTTAGTAGAGACGGGGTTTCACCATGGCTAGGATGGTCTCGATCTCCTGACCTCATGATCCACCCACCTCAGCCTCCCAAAGTGCTGGGATTACAGGCGTGAGCCACCATGCCCAGCCAAGATTTCAAAACTAAATAAAAATCTATCATGTTCAAGGGGCTGTATTAGCTTTCCACAATCATGGTAGATTTTCTGCATCTTCTGGAGGCAAATTCCCAGCACGGGGCTGGCTTCTTGTCAGTATAACCTTGAGGGGGGCTAGTAGGGCCGCCCTCACACATCTCATTTCAACGAGAGGACATAAAACTGTAGCAGTCTCTTACAAGTCTACCTTCTTTCACATTCTTGATCTATCTTTATATAGTAGAAAGGATAAGACTATTTTACCTATTGATTTACATTGAATAGTAACTAGAACGTGAAACCAATGCCTGGTTTCATTAAAGTATTCCTTGAGCATTCACCCTGGGATTCTTTTTTATTATGTCTTTCTGCCTGTAATTTGTTTTGTCCAGGAAAGAAAGTCTAAAATGTAGTTAAAGACAGACTTTGGAGACTAGACCTGTGGTCTAATCCCAACTTAAACACTTATTAGCTGAATATTTCAGTTTCCTCTTCCGTAAAATGAGAACAATAATAGTTCTTCAAGACTAGTCCTTGTCTCATGGGATCTTTGTATTCAGTTCATACTTGCATAGTGCCTAGGACACTGCCTGGCATAAAGTAGTTTTTTCCCCTATCATTGACAACTAGCAGAGGACTGCTGTATGAGAATATATCAATTGGTTAACCAGTTCTCTGATAAAGATATTTTTTATAGGCCCTCCATAGATAAGAAAATGCCTATTCATTCTCAGTTAAGTGAACTTCTGGTTGGAAGTAACAGCCTGGGTGGCCTGAAAGCCATAAGAACCATTTGTCTCATTTGTCACTCTACACTGTATTCTGTTACTGTACTGAGCTTGCTTTGCTTCTAGCACCTGGTTTGTCCCTCTTTGACATGTTATTTCTGTATATATCCATGTTCTTCACACCCTGGAGTACTCACCATAGGCCCCAGTAATTCCTGGCCTAGTCTGTACCTTACACATGGGCACATTAAAAAAAGTTCGCTCAGTTTGTTTTGAAAACCTTCCCTTTAGACTTTAAGTTTCTATATTCAGCTTAACCTTTTCCCCAACCAACTTCCTAGATACACACACGGGAAGGAAGAGAAGTTACTCACAAATCGGTTCAACTAAGTGCCTGGCACCATGGGAGATATTTCACATCTAGTACATTATTTATATTAATCCACTTGGTAATCCTGAAAAGTAGGTGGTATTATCCTCTTTTTAATGATTAGGAGACAAGCTCAGAGAGGTCAAATAATTTGCCCAAGGACACAGAGGCAAACAGTGGCAGATCCAGGTTTCAAACACACACACACATTTACCACTCACAATTTTTTCCTAATAAACTAAAGAAGGGAAGAAGAGAACAACAGTAAGAATGAAACTCTGAGATGCCTGTGTCTGTACCTTAACCTGAAAAAGGAGAGGTCATTGGTTTGGTGTCAGTCTCTCAGAGCTGGAAAAAAATCACTTGATCCTTCCTTTTACAAAAGAACAATCTAAGGTTTAGAGAAGCTCACAAGCTCTTAAAAATCATCTAATCTTTTTTTTTTTTTTTCCTGAAACACTCCTTTTTGGTAAAATTTGGTAAGTTAGTGAGGAAGAAAATCCCTTGTGTTAAGGATTATAAATCGTTCTGTCATGAAGACACATGCACATGTATGTTCATTGCAGCGCTGTTTACAATAGCAAAGACCTGGAACCAACCCAAATGCCCATTGATGATAGACTGGACAAAAAAAAAATGTGGCACATAGACACCATGGAATACTATGCAGCCATAAAAAACGATGAGTTTGTGTCCTTTGTAGAGACATGGATGAACCTAGAAACCATCATTCTCAGAAAACTGACACAAGAACAGAAAACCAAAAACGTCATGTTTTCACTCATAGGCGGGTGATGAACAATGAGAACACTTGGGCACAGGGAAGGGAACGACACTCACAGGGCTAGGTTGTGGGGAGAAGAGGAGGGAGGGGAGGGGGGACAACAGAGGGGCAAGGAGGATGGGGAGGGACAACACTGGGAGAAATGCCTGATGTAGGCGACGGTGGGTGGGGGGGATGAAGACAGCAAACCACCATGGCATGTAAGTACCTATGCAACAATCCTGCAGGATGCAGGACATGCACATGTACCCCAGAGCCCAGATACAATAAAAAGAAAAAAGAAAATTCCTTGGGTTACAGGGAGAGTATCTAGAGGAATGTTAATCATTACTGTTAAGTCTTGTTGATAGTCACTTCATTAAAATGTGATCTTTTTCTCTTGGCTGTTCCCCAGCAGCTGCTGCCCTGCCCTTCTGCTTTCTGCTTTGTCCCAGAACAAGTGGGATTTATACATCTGACCCACCAGTTCCCAAGGGGTCCAGTGGTTACCATGCTTGTTTTATGTTGCACTGAATTGGCTGAGTTTTGTTCCTGGTTCTCATTGTCCGGTGGAACAGGAGAAGCTTCAAAGATTTTTCAAATGAAAGCATAGGATGTTGATTTAAGCTAGGCATTAGAGTCTCATGAGCTCTCAGTGCTTAAGGATTTCTCACCATTTTGAAGCCTAAAAAGGACTCATTTGCAGAAACCAAGCTCTTAGACCAAGTTTAAGGTGAGCATTTTGGAGAATGTATTGGCACTGAGCTGGGATACCAGGCCAAGCCCTTCCACTGAATAGCTGTGTTCTTGAGCAAGTCTCAACTTGTCTGAGGCAGCATAGGGTATTAAAATATAACTGGCTTCAGGTATAAACTTAAGACAAAGAAAAAAATAAAAAATAAATATGACTGGTATGGGTTTGAGTCCCTGCTGGACCATCTTTCAATAGCTTTGGTTAGGCAACTCAATTTTCCTCCTTTTTTTTTTTTTTTTTTTTTTTTCCAGAAAAGGCCCTTTAAAGCATTACCATCCTGTCATCCTAGTGCCTGCCCCAGTGGATTCACAGATTGTTTGAGGGTCACATTGCTAATTATTAAGTTGGGAGAGAGAAGCGTATATAAAGCAAACGTACAGTGAATGTATTTTGTACCAAGATTGAAAAGGTCTTAAAGGTGAGAACCTCTGTAATGAGCCATTTGTTGCAATTCTCACCTTATGTTGCACAGTTACGTTTATTAAAAGCAACATGTTCCAGTAATAACCAAAAACACAGTTTTCTGTTTATTAAACACCTAATAAGGGCCCTTTATTGTTTGAGGATGTTGTGAACATTTGCTACCTCGTTTTCTGGACTCTTTAACAATCAGTGGCCACCATTGATAAGTCTGCAAATATGAGAGGTAAACACTATAGAGGGGGAGGATGAACAGCCTGGTACAATTAGATATTTTCCTAAAGAAGAACTTCCCAGGCTGACTGGACTTTGGATTGGTCCTCTATTGGGCTTCACAGAAATCTCCAAGACTTTGTACTATAGTCTTACATTTATTTTACATTTCCTAGAATAAAGGTGTTAAGAGAATTAGATCAATGAATTTTAAGATTGTAAGAGAGCTAAAGAGGCCAAGAGTGTTCTCTTGAAGAGGGTCTGGGCTTTGGAGGCTGTGTGCTTTGGGTGACTTATCTTTGCTCAGGTACTTTCTAACAGAAAAGCAATGTTAATGCATAACAGGTAAACTGAGGCCAGCTTTATACACATGAGACTACTCAAAGGTAATCTGGGAACCAGAACACTTATTCCAGTGAAATCTTCTGTGCTGACCTTTGGAGTTTATCTTTGGAAATTGCCTTTAGAGCTGGCCGCTGGATCCAAATTTTCAGTTGGTTCACCACACAAAGGAATGTCTGTTTTACACCAGGCCCAGTGCTAAGCCCTGGAGATAAGAAGATAGTAAAGATACAATTATTGCAACTTAGTTTTCTGAACATGGTGTGGGGGAGGAGAGTGGAGCAACACTGAAGGAGACAGAAACATGTACAGTGTAATTAACAAATTAAGTAAAACATAGACAGACAAACACTGCCTGATTTTAGGGACCTTTAAAGAAAGGATAGAAATTTGATTAAGGGGCCAGGCGTGGTGGCTCATGCCTGTTATCCCAGCACTTTGGGAGGCTGAGGCAGGCTGGATCACCTGAGGTCGGGAGTTCGAGACCAGCCTGACTAACATGGAGAAACCCTATCTCTACGAAAAATACAAAATTAGCCAGGTGTGGTGGCACATGCCTGTAATCCCAGCTACTCAGGAGGCTGAGGCAGGAGAATCACTTGAACCCAGGAGGCGGAGGTTATGGTGAGCTTAGAGCACGCCATTGCACTCCAGCCTGGACAACAAGAGCGAAACTCCATCCCCAAAGAAGAAAAGAAATCTAATTAAGGAAAATATAGAGAAAATAACTTGAGATGTGAATGTCAGGATGCAAGTACATGAATATAAGTGGCAGGAATAGAAAATAGGTCAAAATGTAACTAGAGCATTCTTTTGTAAGGAATGATGAGCCAGAAGGGTCCTTTGGGACCACATTGTAAGGACCATTTGCTCTTTCAATAATTGTTTATTTAAGGATTGTAGCAGACCAGGGGCCAGACATGGTTTGCTAGTCCTTTGGAGGTAGCAATAGCCAACTTTAATGATACATGTGAGAAGTTTTTGTTCCTGCCCCAGGGCTTTCACACATGTCCCTCATCTCCAATGTTATCCTTCCTTCCCCCTTTTTTGCCCAGTTAATTTGTATTCATTCTTTAGAGCTAAGCTTGGAAATTACTTCCTCAAGGAGTAGTTTTCCCACCCTTGTTTTCCTAGTTAAGAACTTGATATCTTCATACCATTTGCCCCAATTATAATTATATTATTGTTTAATATTTGCTTTGTGTTTAATCTCTCTTTTGTTGGCTCCTTTTTCTCCAACACAGTATTAGGATGCATAGTTGGCATGCAATAAATATTTGCTGAAAGAATGACTGAAGCGGGTCCATTGAATTTAGCAATAAGCTGTTACTGTTACTGTTGACCTTGGTGAGACTGTTTCAGCGAAATGGTGGGGGTGGAAGCCAGATTGCAGTACATTATGCAGAAAGTGGGAAGTGAGGAAATGAGGGCAGTGATGTGTAGACAACTTTTTCTTTCTTTCGTTCTTTTTTTTTTTTATTGAGATGGAGTTTTGCTCTTGTTGCCCAGGCTGAAGTCTCAGCTCACCGAAACCACCGCCTCCCTGGTTCAAGCAATTCTTCTGCCTCAGCCTCCTGAGTAACTGGGATTATAGCCATGCACCACCATGCCTGACTAATTTTTGTATTTTTAGTAGAGGCAGGGTTTCACCATGTTGGCCAGGCTGGTCTTGAACTCCTGACCTCAAGTGATCCATCCACCTCAGCCTCCCAAGACAACTTTTTCACATGTGTGGCTATGAAGGGGAGAAACAAAGGTTCTTCCCCTTCACAGCCACACAAACGAAATGGGATCCAGAGGTTTTCTCTTCTTTTTTTTTTTTTTTTTAAATTAGATTTAATATATGGAACACTTCATGAATTTGCATGTCATCCTTGCACAGGGACCATGCTAATCTTCCCTGTCTCATTTCAGTTTTAATATATATGCTACTGAAGCAAGAGTACCAGAGGTTTTTTTTATGGCAGTGACTTGAACTTATTTAAATGATAATGAGGAACCAGTGAGGGAGAAGGGTGCCATAAACATAACTGAAAAAGTAAGATGGAATGGGATCCAAAACAAGGGTGTCATACTGAGTAGCCCAGCCTTTGTTCTGTGGACACTGGGGAGCCTAACCTGGAACTGAGATAGCTTGCAGTATATATGAGGCAGCTAAGAATACAGTAGGTAGGGAAAAGAAGCCAAAGATCTGAAATAGAACTGAAGTGAAGGGCGAGGAAGGACTAGAGAGACATTTGGAAAGTGAAACCAGGTGAATATGAGAGGAGAGAGTAAAAGGTCTTGATTTTGGGTCTTTCGTGCTTAATCCAGAGCAGGTACTAAAGTAAGTGTTGATTGAATGTCTTTGAGTTTCTCAAGACTGGAGAAAGCCAGGCAAGCTCAGGAGGGTGTGGCAATAACAAGTTATTTTGAATATCCTCATAGTGGAAAGTCCTGATCTTGTTTAAATTGTGGAAGTAGAAGCCATTCAGAGCCGAGACTTTGAATGGTTGAGTAAGTGGGTGGTCAGGTTAGAGACTATTCCTTTTGGGTTAAAAAGTAAAAACAAGAAACAAGGTGCGGTTCTAAAATAATGAGATTTGTTGGGGGTGGGGCACAGCAGCTCATAAACTGACCCTGAAAGCTCTGACATGTAAGACTTCCAAAAATATTTCTAAAACTTGGAGGATTCATTTGGATGTTTGTGTTCATTAAAATCTCTCACTAATTCATTGTCTTGCCCACTGTCCATAACTCAACCTGGGATTGGTTTGAATGAGTCTTTCAGACTTTCCACCTTGGAGTTTGTGGGAGTGATGGCATACTCTCTGACCACTGCTACCCAAAAACTAAAAAGGCCCCTCTTGACAAGGAATCTGAGGATTTTAGACCCAGGAAGAATGATGATGGGCACATATATGTCCTATTACTGAGGCATGAGAAGAGAGGAATAGGTGGGTTGAGGTGGTGTTTTAAAGCCTTCTGCCAGCTGGTTTAACTCTCCTCTAGGGTACACGGAGGACAACTATGTGCATTGGCTGCTCCAGAATAGTGTTGGGCAATCTTGAAATGCCGGGAGCTTTGCTTTGTCTATTCATGGCCCTGTGCCTGTGAAACAGGGTTCGGTGACTGTCACTGTGCCTGTGGCAGTCTGGAGTTACCCAGAGAGAACAAAGCTGCATACACAGAACGCACAAGGGAGTCTTGTAACAACTTTGTCCTGCTTTCTAGGGCTGAGTCAGGTACCACAGCTTGATCTCAGCTGTCCTCTTTATTTCAAAAAGTTGGCATCTGAGCCATACGAGGAGTATTGCATTTTGTTTGGGGCCCCTCTCTTTTGGAGAAACATGGACTGACTCTGTGCCTTTGTCTATTCTGGTCCCTCAGTTCGCACAACACTTCACTCTCCTTTCTTAGCCACTGGTAGGTAAATCTTCCCTATCTTGCAAGGCTCAGCTCTAGTGTCAGCTTCGTCTACAAAGGCTTTCCTGGTTCCCCTCGCTGGAGTGAACAAGAATTGACGTGGTAGAGTGAAAAGAGCAGAAGCTTTAGAATGAGCCAGACCTGAGTTTGAATGCTAGATCCATCACTTAGACAGTCAACCCAGCCCCTCGCCCCAAGTTTTAATTTTCCTACCCATTAAGTGAATATAATAATACCTGTCTCACAGGATTGTTTTGAGAATTAAATGAGATTAGGTCTATGAAAGTGCCTAGCAGAGTTCTTGACATATAGGAGGCATTCATTGAATGTTCTTTCCTTTTTATACCCATTACTTTTCTTTTTCTGAACGAAAATAGTACTTTGATTCTATCTCTGAAATAACATCAAAGTGAAAAATTAACAATATAAAAGATCGGTTCTTTTACAGTGGATTTGCTTCTTAAGGAGCAGAGATTATGTAATCTAACAGCCTCCAACATACAAAGAGCTTTGTATCTAGAGCAGGGGTCCCCAGCCCCTGGACCACCCACTGGTACTGGTCTGTGGTCTGTTAGGAACCAGGCTGCATAGCAGAAGGTGAGTGGCAGGCCAGTGAGCATTGCTGCCTGAGCTCCTCCTGTCAGATCAGTGGTGGCATTAGATTCTCATAGGAGTGTGAATCCTATTGTGAACTGCACATGCAAGGGCTCTTGGTAGCATGCTCCTTTTGAGAATCTCACTAATGCCTGATGATCTGAGGTGCAACAGTTTCATACCAAAACCATCCCCCTGCCCTCCAACCCCCGGCCTCGTGTCTATGGAAAAATTGCTTTCTACGAGATGAGTCCCTGGTGCCAAAAAGGTTGGGGACTCTTATCTAGAGGACCACCGATGTTGGTTGAATAAATAAGTGATGGAAAAATCTGAAAAAACAGGGCTTTTGAGGAATAGGAAAAGGCAATAATCTGTTTAACCCCGAGGGGAGAGGTTTCTGGGTGCTGGCTGGGAATGGTCATAAGAAGGGCTGACACTGAAAGGAAGGAGAAGTGTTCATTTCTTCTCAGAGATATAAGCAAAGGCTGAAAGTTGTAGAAAAGGGCAAGTTTTGTTTCAGTAGAAAAAAAGATAATCAGCCGGACATGGTGGCTCATGTGTGTAATCTCAGCACTTTGGGAGGCTGAGGCGGATGGATCACAAGGTCAGGAGTTCAAGACCAGCCTGGCCAAGATAGTGAAATCCCACCTCTACTAAAAATACAAAAAATTAGATGGGCATGGTGGCACGCACCTGTAATCCCAGCTACTTGGGAGGCCCAGGCGGAAAATTTTAATCCTAGCTACTCAGAAGGCCGAGGTGGAAAATTGCTTAAACCCAGGGAGCGGAGGTTGTAGTGAGCCAAGATTGTGTCACTGCACTCCAGCCTGGGCCACAGAGTAAGACTCTGTCTAAAAAGAAAAAAGGATAATCAGAACTATTTTTAGAAAATGGAATGAGACTACTTTTGAGGCCATGAGTTCTTTGTTGCTGGAGAGATGAGCAGAGGTTGAACAAATGCTTACCAGAGATCTTGTGGAGGAGGAAACTGTGCATCTAGCAGACCATTGGCCTACCCCTTTCAAATGAGATACTATTAACTCAGGCTTATTCTACATGGTAGGAACCTTGTCCCTTTGCCTCCTGCTACTTTGGGCCTCTTAACCTCTTGGTTTTGTGTGCAGGTGAAGATGTCTGGAGGTGTCCAGGCTGTGGGGACCGCATTGCTCCAAGCCAGATATGGTACAGGACTGTCAACGAAACCTGGCATGGCTCTTGTTTCCGGTAGGTGAGCCTATCCTCCTGTCTTTACCAATGTACTGTGGGCCAAACACTATTTCACGTTCGGTGGAAAACACAGAAACAAGTTTCTGAGTTGAGAATATCAGTCTTAGGGTGGGGAAAGGAATGTACCAAGGAAGAGCTCATGACCAAACCTCAAGTGTGGTCTCCCTGAACCCAGGTTAAATTGGAAGAGCCACAGATGGGCCAAGTGCAGCTGGAGGCAGGGTGGGAGGATGAGAGGAGCCCTTTTCAGGGTTGTCCCATGTCCCTTACTTTATGGGTGAGGAAACTGAGACCCAGGAAGAGTGACTTTCCTGTGGCTGCACTACAGATTATGCAGGTACTTCAAGAGTTGTTTTTGTTTTTATTTTATTTTATCTTATTTTATTTTATTATTTTATTTTTTTTTTTGAGACAGAGTTTCACTCTTGTTACCCAGGCTGGAGTGCAATGGCGCGATCTCGGCTCACCGCAACCTCCGCCTCCTGGGTTCAGGCAATTCTCCTGCCTCAGCCTCCTGAGTAGCTGGGATTACAGGCACGTGCCACCATGCCCAGCTAATTTTTTGTAGTTTTAGTAGAGACGGGGTTTCACCATGTTGACCAGGATGGTCTCGATCTCTTGACCTTGTGATCCACCCGCCTCGGCCTCCCAAAGTGCTGGGATTACAGGCGTGAGCCACCGCGCCCGGCCTTATTTTATTTTTTAAGAGGGAGTCTCACTGTTGCCCAGGCTGGAGTGCAGTGGCACAATCTCAGCTCACTGCAACCTCCACCTCCGGGGTTCAAGTGATTCTCCTGCCTCAGCCTCCTGAGTAGCTGAGATTACAGGCGCCTACCACCATGCCCAGCTAATTTTGGAATTTAATAGAGACAGGGTTTCTTCATGTTGGTCAGGCTGGTCTTGAACTCCTAACCTCAAATGAGCCACCCACCTCAGCCTCCCAAAGTGCTGGGATTATAGGCATGAACCACCACCCCCAGCCAAGAGTTGTTTTTAGTGTGGTTGGCAGAGCCAGCAGCTCTTCCTCACCACAGGTTGCCTCCCTAGGTTCCTACTTTTTGTTGTTAGCTTTATTATAGCTACATTATTATTATTTTTTTTGAGACAGAGTCTTGCTCTGTCACCCAGCCTGCAGTGCAATGGTGTGATCTTGGCCCACTACAACCTCTGCCTCCTGGGTTCAAGCAATTCTCCTGCCTCAGCCTCCCGAGTAGCTGGGGCTACAGATGCCTGCCACCATGCCCAGCTAATTTTTGTATTTTTAGTTTTTGCCATGTTGGCCAGGCTGGTCTCAAACTCCTGACCTCAAGTGATCTGCTTGCTTCGGCCTCCCAAAGTGCTGGGATTACAGGCATGAGCCACCACACCCTGCCTATAGCTACATTATTTTTGTAGGCAGCCCAGTTTCTTAAAAATTATACAGACTTCAAATCAGATTTGTTCCTGCTGTCTGAGGCCCAGTTTCCTCATCTGGAAAGCAGACAATAATAATCTTGTTGAGATTGAATGAAATAATATATGCAGTATACCTAGTACATGGCAGACACCCAGTGAATGGTTATTCCTTCCTTCCATCAAATTTGAATCCTCAAGGGTGGGAACTTGTCTTTGTATTCTTCACAACATAAAATAGTTGAAATTTGTCAGTGGCAAGAGGAGTGGTCCACTCCAGAGGCTGGATGGGCATACCTGCCGCCAAGGCCTGAAGTGGTGAGGCTGTGCTCATATCCTGAGAATGAGATAGACTAGACAGGCACCTTGTACTGTAGATTCCAGCTCCCGCACATAGCTCATGTTGTAAAGCATCCCCTGTGCTTATACCAAGTAATTGGGTTGACCTTTAAACACTTGCCTCTTCCCTGGGAACCATCTAGGGGATTGGCCTGGAGACATCTGGCCTCTGGAAGAGTTAGAGAGGAACCAGCATTATTATCCTTTCCTTTCAGCTATAACTCAGAGCTCTCAAGTCTTTTCTGCCTTGGTTCCTGCCCCTTTTACTCCTAGGAACGCTGAATCTATCTTTTCTGTTCCATTTAGTATGATAGGAGCAGAGAGTGTCAGAGCTGTAAGGGACATTATAGTTAAAGCCTTTGGCTGGCCCTTTCATTTTACAGCTGAGATTAACAAGTAATGTCAAAACCCAATGAGTTCACATATTGGGTCTCACCTTGGCATGTAACCCATATGTTCATATTTGTTCTTGCTGTTTTCCTATGTGTATGAATATTTTCTATGCAGAATAAGCAGGACAGGGTAGAGCAAGTTAATCTTTGGAATTTCTGGATTCTCCTAGAGCTAAAGAACTTCAGAACTAGAAGAAACCACCTACTGTGTGGTTATAACCCCTTCATATCGCAGATGAGAGACCTGAAACCAAAAAGACTTGCTCAGGGTTGCTTAGGCCATATATGACAAGAGCTGGCCTTAGAAGTGAAGTTTTGGCTCATGTGTAGGTCTAGTCAGATGCTAGCTTGTTAGAGGGCTCTCTGTGCATGCACACACATACATGGGTGTGTGTGATAGAGACAGAAAGAAAGAGAAACATGTACACAAACACATAAAGAGGAAGTAAGAAACGTTAGCATGATACGAGTACAGGCAGCCTGGGTGCGGTGGCTCATACCTGTAATCCCAGCACTTGGGGAGGCCAAGGCAGGTGGTTCACCGAAGGTCAAGAGTTTGAGACCAGCCTGACCAACATGGTGAAATCTTATCTCTACTAAATACAAAAACAAATTAGCCAGGCATGGTGGCACATGCCTGTAATCCCAGCTTCTTGGGAGACTGAGGCAGGAGAATCACTGGAACCCGGAAGGCAGAGGTTGCAGGGAGCCGAGATTGTGCCATTGCACTCCAGCCTGGACAGCAAGAGGGAAACTTTGTCTCAAAAAAAAGCAAAAAACAAAGAGTATAGGCTATGGAATGAGACTATGGTTTTAAATCCCGGCTTTGCAATTTATTAACTAACTTTAAGTGACTTCCTCGAGCTTCAGGCACCTAATCTGTAAAATGAGGATAAGAATATTACTCATGCCACATGATTGTTAGGGAGGATTAAATGTGATAACCTACATAAAGTGACTAGCGTAGTATCTGACACATAGAAAACCCTTACTAAGGCTGGATGCGGTGGCTCATGCCTGTAATCCTAGCACTTTGAAAGGCCGAGGCAGAAGGATCACTTGAGCTCAGGAGTTTGAGACCAGCCTGGCCAACACGGCAGAATTCCCCATCTACAACAAATACAAAAATATTAGCAGGCGTGGTGGTGCACACCTATAGTCCCAGCTACTTGGGAGGCTGAGGAGGGATGCTTACCTGAGCCCAGTGATATCAAGGCTGCAGTGAGCCGTGATCATGCCACTGTACTCCAGCCTGGGTGACGGAGTAAGACCCCTATCTCAAAACAAATGGAAAAAAAAAAAACCTTAATAATCAGTAACTGTAACTTTATGTTATATTGTGAGTGTGTTTCTATATACATCTACATGTATACGTTTCTTTTTCTCTTATTACACATTCATTGGTTATCTGATGTGGAGCCCCAGGGATTAAGGGCGCCTTTGAACTACCTTGACACAATCAAGCCAAAGATCGTTCCTGTGAAGGAAGTAGAGTATCTAGGTTCAGCTTTACCTAGTTGCAGCTTTACCTTGAGGATAGAGACTCTAATCCAGCTGTACTGAAGAAGCACATCTCCTGATTTCTGAGCTTTCTCCTGGTAAATTCAAACTGGATGTCATGGCGCCCTCAGATGGAGTCTGGTAATTTGCCCTGAGGAGAGGGGCTATCTTTTGGATCTGATTTGACGTTTGCCTCAATTGGAGGAAAATCTTCAGGATTAGGAAGGATTGTATTTGTCTTACCCAAGTGATAACCTTGGTTTTGAGGAACACGGAGCATCAACCTGAATGGTCCTTAAGAGCTCTGCCACGCCAGCTTACCAGTGTTTCTGTGATGAATTTAGAGTACCTGAGTGTAGGCCTGCTGGGAGCAGTACTCTCCCTCTGTGCTACTCAGAGAAATTCATTCTTCATGGCCCCCTTCCAGCCTTGCTCTTACCCAGCTGGGCTACAGTTACAATAAAGAAAGTGACTTTTCTTCTTCCCTTCCCCTAGTACCTTTGTTTTCCTAGTCACAGGGTGGGGCTGGATATTGAATGGAGCAATTGCTGGGGTCCATCCTAAACTCCTCCCCTTATCTCTCCTTTACATTACCCCATTCTACTGTCTACAGCCACATTCATAATCCTGCCTCTGTTAGCCTTCCAACAGACCCTCAGGTGCCCAGGACAACAGGAAGCTATTTAGCTGGAACCTGGGACTGTGCAATGGAGGCCGGTGACATAACTGAAAGTAGCCCTGTCAGTAATTGTGCTGGTGTGATTAGGTGGCTGGCCAGGATCCTTCTGATGTCCTGGACATATGGCTGACCAGCCCTCCCAAACCTTCCCAACAGGTCTTTTTTTTTTTTCTTTAGGCTAGTCAAGTGAAATAGTGGGAGTGGAAAAGGAACAAATCGTAACTGATAGCGATCAATTAGTTGTAAACACCATTGTACTCGGACCAGCCCAACAGGCCTTTTTTAAAACTCTGAGTACCTCTCTTTCCTTTCCTTAAGCAGTGCCATTAATTCTATATCTGGGGCAATCCTTTCTGACGTTCTCTGAACCTGGCTCCCTCTCCTTAGGAGAGGCCAGGAGAGTAGCCAGAGAGCATGTTATTTGTAGCTGAGGTTAAAGTGTGGAGCTATGAATGGTGGCCTGGCCTCCTGGCATGTTAGCAAGCCAAGGGACCTTGACAACTTTCTGATGATTATCTCTTCACCCTGATTAAAGGTGTTTGGCCTAGGAGGAGGGCAGAAAAGCTGCCCCTGTTAGTTTTGATGGCCCCAGCCTGGGTCTCTATTGCTTGACCTGGTTCCTAACAGCATTATCAGAAGGAAAATCCACCCTTCTTAAGGCTCCTGGGAACTCTCAGGGCCTCCTTTCTCAGGATCACAAACACAAGACTATTTGAGCTTTCACTTTTGAGAAGTGGTTACAAATGCCTATACTCTAGAAAAGGGCTAATGCAGGTAGAAGAAGACTGTGGTCACTGCATCAGGCAACAGACTGTTTCCGCTAAATTTTGTGATTCCAGGAAGGCCAGTGAAGAAATAACACACCATAGCAACCAGAGACTGTGTTGTAATGTGGTGGCTGACAACAGGGTACTTTCTGTGATACTGAAAGCCTAATTCATTTTCTCACCCTCATCCCTATCTAAACAAGCATGGTAGAATCATAATTACAGTAATAGGTACTACTTATTGAGTACTCGGTGCCAGATACCCTCCTAAGCATATCACATGCATAACACTTTTAATCCTTACAATGACTCAATAAAATGTACTGGTCTCACCTACTTCAAAAATAGGGAAATGGGGGTTAGTTGCTTAAAGTCACAGACCTAGTAGGTAGCATAGCTGGGATTTGAACTCAGGCATTCTGACTCCTTGCCTGCAAGAGTTTCTTGGCATTCTTGAATCAAGCATATTTCTTAACTTCACCGAGGCTCAGTTTCCTCTTCTATAATATGGGGTAAAAAGCCCTTACCCTGCCTGCCACACACTGGTAGTGCCAGATAACATTGAACAGTATTAGTTCACAGGCTTCATGGACTCCAAAATGTCAACAAAAGTGCTATTAACTTTCTTCTGGATCTCAGGCTCCTGATACAGTCAGTGAAGCAACCCTGCCATCTGCTGTTGTGCTGTTGATGCTGCTACACTTGCTATCCTAAACCTTTGATTCTGGCTGTGTCTTTCTCTGGAAGATGTTTGCTCATTTGTCCAATTTATCTTTAAGGAAACAGCCAGCCAGTAGATCATTAAGGCTGGCTATTGGACAGGGGGCTGGGGCCTGCCTGGCAGAGGAAGGAAGGGCAGACATCTGGGTCTTCCTCTGCCCCTACAAGGGACTCCAGCTTGACCACACAGTGGTACTCTTAGGATATATGTAGCAGCAACATATGACCTTGAATGTGCCTTAATCCTGCTTTTTACTTTGGGAAGAGAGAACTAAGGACCCAGAGAACCTCAAAGGGATACTGTGACCTCTGCTTCTATAGGCGGCAGAGGTAGAAAAATGGAGAGAGGCGAGGCCAGAGATAGATAACTGATACAATTAAACATTGTATTAAGAGCCTTACTTAGATTATCTGATTCAGTCCTCATAATAACCCTGCAACCCCTACCTCTTTTTTAGACAGGGTCTCGCTCTGTTGTCCAGGCTATAGTGCACTGGTACAGTCAGAGTCCATTGCAGCCTCAACCTTCTGAGTTCAAGGAATCCTCCCACCTCAGCCTTGCAAGCAGCTTGGACTACAGGTGTGCCTCCACACTTTGCCAATTTTTTTTATTGTAAGTGGAGACAAGTCTTATTAATACTATGTTGCCCAGGCTGGTTTTGAACTCTTGAGCTCAATCAATCCTCCTGCCTCAGCCTTCCAAAGTCCTGGGATTACAGGAGTAAGCCACTGTGCCTGGCCAATGCAATCTCCATTTTATACTAAAACAGGAAGGTCCAGAAAGGTTGAATAATTTGTCCAGAGTCACACAGCTGAAATTTGAACTCAGGTCTCCCTGGCTCCCAAGAGAGTCTGCTTTCCACTAGGACTCCCACGGGAAAACAAAAAAACACAGTAGACTTGGAGACAGAAAACCTGATTTGAGCCTTAGCTGAGCTAAGCTAACTGTGTAACTGTGGGCATATTTCTTAGCCCCTGTGAGCCTCCGTTTCTTATCTGTAAAATGTCATAAAAGTAATCCATCTCATGGAGTAGTTGTGATGATCAAGGACTCTGAAAACATTAGAATGGTTTGATGTTAAGGATTAGCAGCAGCACATGGCAGCATTGTCCATCTTATATTAACTATCCAAATATATCAAGTGTCATCTGCTATATATAAAAGGCATCAAATTAGGTACTGTGGGGGATACAGAGTTAGCCTATTAGCGTGGTCTCTTAATTAATTCATTAATTAGCTTATTTATTTTTGAGACAGGGTCTCTTTATTTTTGAGACAGAGTGCAATGGCATGATGATGGCTTACTATAGCCTCAACCTCCCAGGCTTAAACAATCCTCCAGGTAATTTTTTTTTTTTTTTTTTTTTTTTTTTTCTTTTTGGAGACAGGGTTTTACTCTGTTGCTCAGGCTGGTCTCAAACTCCTGGGCTTGAGATCCTTCCACCTGGACCTCCCAAAGTGTTGGGATTACAGGTGTGAGCCACTGCGCCTGGCCTGGTCTCTTAACTGGCTCCCTAAGAGAGCTGGAAATAGAGAATGACATGGAGCATTCCTAACCATGGGCTCCAGCCTGGCTTCCATTTTTGTTTGCCCCCGAAACAACATTCCTTTAGTAATGTTCCAAATAACAGCCTCATCAGTCTGTCCACTGACCACTCTTCAGGCTTCATTTTATATGACCTCCCAAACTTCACTAAGGGTTGTATTAGAGAAAAGTGGATCAGTGTTCAGAGTCAGGCTGCTTGGGCTTAAATGCCAGCTTCACTTACCAGCCACCTGACCTTGAGTCAGCTGCTTAACGACTCTTTGCCACAGTTTCCTTGTCTCTGAAAAGAGAAATGGTTCCCACCTCAAAAAGTTGTTAAGCACATTAAATTCAGTCATATTCAAAGTCCTAAGCGTAATGCCTGGCTATGACTAGGACTTAACAGATGTTAGCATTTATTATTAGTATCTGTCAATCTTGAAATGTTCTCTTCCCTTGGCTTTCGTGACATTCCATACTCTCCTGGTTTTCTCTCACCTCTCTGGTAATACCTGTTTGCTTATCTGTCTTTGTCCAGCTCTGAGATGTTACCATTCCTTTAGGTGTGCTGTCTGTTTTCTCCCCACGCAGTCTTACACACACCCATGGCTTCCATGTCCTCCACACACTGGTGACCCTAAAATCAGTATCTCCAGCCTAAACCTTTCCACTGAGCTCTAGACCCATATATTCTACTATCAGCCTGGCTTGTCCACTTGAATGTCTTCCAGGCACTTCAGACTCTCTTCTCTACATTTCACTGGACTTTCATTCTTCCCCTTAAAACTGGCCCCTCTTCCATTGAAACATGGATATCATTGAGAGGCACCACCATCCACCCACTGCCTAAGCCAGAAACCTAGGAATTCTTGATACCTCTTCTCTTTCATCCTCCATCTCTAAGCCTATCAGTTTTATCTCTAAATTATATGTTGGTAGGTTTACTTCTTTCCATTTCTCCCACCACCACTCCGCTCCAAGCTACCATCATCTCACCTGGAAGGCTGCAGTAGCCTCTGTCTCCCACAGCCACTCTGCATCCCCCAATCTATTTTCTATAGAGCAGCTGGAAGGAGTGATCTTTTTTTTTTTTTTAAAGACAGTGTCTCCTTCTATTACCTAGGCTGGAGTTCAGTGGCACAATTTCAGCTCACTGCGACCTCCGTCTCCTGGGTTCCACCGATTCTCCTGCCTCAGCATCCCAAGTAGCTGGGATTACAGGTACCTGTCACCATGCCTGGCTAATTTTTATGTTTTTAGTAGGTTTAGCCATGTTGGCCAAGCTGGTCTCAAACTCCTGAGCTCAGGTAATCAGCCTGCCTCAGCCTCCCAAAGTGCTGGGATTACAGGTGTAAGCCACCACACCTGGCTGGAAGGAGTGGTCTTAAAAACAAAACAAAGCCGGGCGCGGTGGCTCAAGCCTGTAATCCCAGCACTGCGGGAGGCCGAGGCAGGTGGATCACGAGGTCAAGAGATCGAGACCATCTTGGTCAACATGGTGAAACCCCGTCTCTACTAAAAATACAAAAAATTAGCTGGGCATGGTGGTGCGTGCCTGTAATCCCAGCGACTCAGGAGGCTGGGGCAGGAGAATTGCCTGAACCCAGGAGGCGGAGGTTGCGGTGAGCCAAGATCGCGCCATTGCACTCCAGCCTGGGTAACAAGAGCGAAACTCCGTCTCAAAAAAACAAAACAAAACAAAACAAAACAAAGCCAGGCGTGGTGGCTCACACCTGTAATCCTAGCACTTTGGGAGGATGAGGTGGGTGGATCACCTGAGGTCAGGAGTTCAAGACCAGCCTGGCCATCATGGTGAAACCCCATCTTTAAATAAATAAATAAATAAATAAATAAAATAAAAACAAAACAAAAAACCTTGACTACGTCACTCTCTGTTGTCTCTCCTTCCTTGTACACTTCCACAACTTCCCAATGTTCTTGGATAAAGACCAAAATCCTTAACTTGGGTTACAGTAAAGCCCTTCATAATCTGACCTCTCTCCACATCTCCACAACCTCCTGCTCCATACACTTCAGCCTCACTTCTCTTCTGCACAGGGCCTGCTTCTGACAAGGGCTTTGTTCATGCTACTCCCTCTGCCTGGAATGCCCCCTTACTCTCTTTTCACTTAACTCCTGCTTATCATTTAGATCTTTACCTGGATGTCTCAGAGAAATACAGAAGTAATTCCTCACCCTGAAAAATAGGCCAGGTCCCTGTTTTATGCTTCATAGACCTCTCCTTTGAGGCTTTTTAAAAAAACAGTTATAATCTTACATTTATTCATGTGTTCATCTCCCTAATGATATCTTAAGACCTCTAATAGTAAGAACAATTTGGTCATGGACCGTGGGGTTTTTGCCTCTCATTGTGTTATCATTGAGCATATTGTTGGCATAGGAGGGATATTTGTTGAATGAATAGCTAGAGGTGGCCAAGAGATATGATGTAAGTCAGGCTTTTCCCTGCCCTTTCCCTTCCCCTTCCCCACATCCTTCCCTTAGCCACCGTGGCTGCAGTTACTGTAAATGGCAAGGAGGAATCAGTTCCAGACATTGGGTTGTTTAGAAAACTGCCTTCAAGTGTCAAGGTGATAAGTTAAAACTATCTTTTACCCTCAGAGGAGCCATCCCACAGTGAGTAGAAGCCAGAGAACCTGACCCCAGGAGTCCTTTCCAGCAGCAGGTCTTGAGCTGCACTTCTCTGTAGGTACAATCCAGGCAGGAACAAGCCCTGGGTACCTCCAGAGAGTGGAGCAAGAGAGTTACTCTAGCTACCAAACTAATTATGAATTGCCCCGAAATCTGAAGAATTTCAATTCCAATTGTAAGTTTGTTTTGTTTTGTTTTGTTTTCTTCAATTTATATTTGCAGGATTAACTAAAGATACACATTGAGCATAGAGTGGAAAAAATGGGAACAAAAATAATATCTTTTACTTTTAGGTGATTTATGATGGGGAGTGGGGTGGATAGGTTGGCAGTTCCCCCAAGAACTTGGAAATGAAGTTTGTCCTCTGTGAGTGAAACTAATTAGATCCACATGTAATGAGAGCAGTATTGTGTTGTAGTTAAGAGCACAGACTCTAGATCCAGATTGCTTGGCTTCAAATCCTGATTCTGCCATTTATTATTTGTACACTTTGGACAAGTAACTTGCCCTTTCTGTGCTTCATTTTTCTCATCTAGAAAATGGAGATATAGGCCAGATGCGGGGCTCACACCTATAATATCAGCATTTTGGGAGGCCTAGGCAGGAAGATCACTTGAGCTCAGGAGCTTTGAGATGAGTCTGGGCAACAGAGGAAGACCTCATCCCCATAAAAAATAAAAAATTTAGCCAGGCATGGTGGTGCACACCTGTGGTCCCAGCTACTCAGGAGGCTGAGACAAGAGGATCACTTGAGCCCAGGAGGTTCAGAATGCAGTGAACCATGCATTACACCACTGCATGCCAGCCTGGATGACAGAGCAAGACCCTATCTCAAAAAAAAAAAAAAAAAAAAAAAAAAAAGGAAAAGAAAAAGAAATGAGCCAGACACATTTGCTCAGGCCAGTAATCCCAGCACTTTGGGAGGCCAAGGCAGGCAGATCACTTGAGGTTGGGAGATCAAGACCAGCCTGGCCAACACGGTGAAACTGTCTCAACTGAAAATACAAAAATTAGCCAGGCGTGGTGGTGTGCTCCTGTAGTCCCAGCTACTCACTAGGAGGCTGAGGCACGAGAATTGCTTGAACCCAGGAAGTGGAGGTTGCAGTGAGCTGACCTTGCGTCACTGCACTCCAGCCTGGGAGAAAGAGCGAGACTCTGTCTCAGTAAATAAGTAAATAAAAAATAAAAATAGGGAGGCCGGGCCTCATGGCTCATGCCTGTAATTCCAGCACTTTTGGAGGCCGAGGCAGGTAGATCACCTAAGATCAGGAGTTCAAGACCAGCCTGGCCAACATGGTGAAATCCCATCTCTACTAAAAATACAAAAATTAGGCCAGGTGTGGTGGCTCACACTTGTAATCCCAACACTTTGGGAGGCTGAGGTGGGTGGATCACGAGGTCAGGAGATTGAGACCATCCTGGCTAACATGGTGAAACTCCGTCTCTACTAAAAATACAAAAAATTAGCTGGTTGTTGTGGCACACACCTGTAATCCCAGCTGCTTGGGAGACTGAGGCAGGAGAATCGCTTGAGCCTGGGAGGTGGAGGTTGCAGTGTGCGGAGATCGTGCCACTGCACCCTGTAGAGCAAGATTCTGTCTCAAAAAAAAAAGAAGAAAAGAAATGGAGATACAAACTTACTACCTACCTCCTTGAGACTTACCCTCACAATATGACTGTGAATAAAAGTGTGTAGCACTGGGAACACTATTCACAGAGCACTCATGAATGTTTGTTCTTTGTTATTAGTTACTAGAGAGGCAGATGTCTATGAGGGCTGAATAATATGTGAATTGGTGATTGCTGCACTTACCTAAAGAAGTAGTTATTTTTTCAACTAAAAGTTTATGGCCAGGCATGGTGGCTAACGCCTGTAATCCCTGCACTTTGGGATGCCAAGGTGGGCGGATCACCTGAGGTCAGGAGTTCGAGACCAGCCTGACCGACATGGAGAAACCCCATCTCTACTAACAAAATACAAAATTAGCCGGGCGTGGTGGCGCATGCCTGTAATTCCAACTACTCGGGAGGCTGAAGCAGGATAATCGCTTGAACCGGGGATGCGGAGGCTGTGGTGAACCGAGATCATGCCATTGCACTCCAGCCTGGGCAACAAGAGTGAAACTCTGTCTCAAAAAAAAAAAAAAAAAAAAAAAAAACTTAGTTTAAAAACCAATATAAGACTGAAAGTGGTGGCTCATGCCTGTAATCCCAGCACTTTGGGAGGCCAAGGCGGGCAGATCATTTGAGGGCAGGAGTTCGAGACCAGTCTGGCCAATGTGGTAAAACCCGTCTCTACTAAAAAAAAAAAAAAGAAAAAGAAAGATACAAAAATTAGCTGGGGGTGGTGGTGGGCACCTGTAATCCCAGCTACTTGGGAGGCTGAGGCAGGAGAATCACTTAAACCTGGGAGGCGGAGATTGCAGTGAGCCTAGATGGCACCACTGAGCTCCAGCCAGGGTGACAGAGCGAGACTGTCTCAAAAAAAAAAACACAAAACAGATAAAACCAATATAATAAATAAGTGGCAGTAATGGAACAGAAAGTGAAAAGTTAGTGAAGCAAAACTAGTACTGTATTCAGATAAAGATGTTAAATCTAGATTTGTTCACAGAATAGGGTTCTTTGTGGCAAGCAGGGCTAGTTTGGCTGACTCACCACTGCCACAATGAAATTTCTCTCAGTGGCTGCTCATTTTCCTTTATTTTAAGTCCATGCTCACGTAGCAACCTTTCAATGCCTAATTTAGATTCCTGGGATTCTTAATAATAGGGAGGGTCTGGAAGTAGTACCTGTAGAGGGGATATAGATGTTCTGATTTTAATGGTCAATTCATAAGTGTACAGTGGTGTTGATAAATGGTTAGGTCAGAACCGTTACAGAATGTCTGCACCTCTCTGGGAATTAGGAAGGCCAAAAACCTGAAAGGCCAAAAACTAGGCCTAGATTAGAGTCATTCACCAAGGTAACATCAGCCTTAGCTGGGCGCGGTGGCTCAAGCCTGTAATCCCAGCACTTTGGGAGGCCGAGGCGGGTGGATCACGAGGTCAAGAGATCGAGACCATCCTGGTCAACATGGTGAAACCTTGTCTCTACTAAAAATACAAAAAATTAGCTGGGCATGGTGGCACGTGCCTGTAATCCCAGCTACTCAGGAGGCTGAGGCAGGAGAATTGCCTGAACCCAGGAGGCGGAGGTTGTGGTGAGCCGAGATCGCGCCATTGCACTCCAGCCTGGGTAACAAGAGTGAAACTCCGTCTCAAAAAAAAAAAAAAAACATCAGCCTTGAAGAGTTCTCTGGTTGGTCCACCAGCCACCCTTCCTTTGATCACACCCGCTTCCTCATTACTTCTTTAAGCACTGACCTCTAATGGATATGGAACTTTTTGCTCACCTATCTCCTTCCTTTTACAGAGGAAGAAATTGAAGCCCAGAGAGATTTAATGGCTTGCCTAAGATCACATAGCACATTTTCTGTTAATCAGGGTAATTTTTCAGGTCCACATGAGGGCTTTTTTCCCTGAATTGCCTAGAGATTTGTTGAGGTATCCAAAGCATTTTTCCCAGTGCAGCCTGGAGAAGGATGTCCATGTCAACACAGCATTTGATACTGAATGTTAGACATTCAATTTCCTAATTAGTATCATCGAGCAACAGTGGATGATTATCTGCAAGGGGTTGCAATACCATGCTTAAGTGCTTACAGTCCATATAGACAACTCTCAGCTGTTAAAATGACAAGGCAGTAGAGATGTGGCCCCAGGACAAAGGCATAGTCTGCTTTTGTGAACACTAGTTGGCCAACAAACTTCATATGGATATAAACATGGCCAGCTGTAGACTTGAGGCATTTATACCCATTCAAAGAACCAAACTGGCAACTAAAGATCAGCGTTCTTTTTGGCATTTCAGGCTTTATGTTCTTTTGATTTGGAACCATCGTTTGCTTAAATATCTCTGATAGCTCTTCACTGCCTGTAGCAACTCCAGCCTAACTTGGTCTTTAGTGCTCTGTCTCCCTACTCTCTCCCACCATCCCAGCCTCCTCTCTAATTGCTGCCCACATGTGCCCTGCACTACCTGTTCAGCATTATGTGAGCATATCATGCTCTCTTATGCCTCAGTGCACTTGCACATGTTGTTCTTTCAGGCCAGAATGCCTCTTATCTGCCTGGCAATCAGCCTATTAGAGACAGCCAGTACCATTCCATCTTCTATGGAGGAGCCCCTTCAAATCCACCCATATGTCTCCCAACCAGTCAGAGACTTTTTCTCTCTTTTTGATACTCTCTTCATACCTCAGTTACATTCATGTCAGTATTTGTTTATACATCTAGTATCACTGTTAAGAGTATGAAATTCTCCAAATATGAAGCCATTTCTAGTTTGTCTTTGTATTCTAGAGCTTAACAAAGTACCTAGAATGTAGTGTGTGCTCAGAGTGTTTGCTGGGTGAATGATGTATTTGTTGAATGACTCTTTGGACACTTGAATAAAGCCCATCCAATATGTACCATCACCAACTCTTTGCTGTACAATATTCTTTTAGGCAAGAGCTTATCTTTTGAGGTGATAAGGTAAGCTCAAACTTTATTATAGACTAAGATCTCAGTCTGTAAATATCATCCCTAAGTCTTAAGCCATCAAAACCAGGGCCTCAAGGAATGGCATGCCTTCTGCAACTATAGCAGCCTGCTGTGCTTATTTTGCCGTGTTTTTCATTTTCCCCCCAAAGGTTAGAGTCCCTTCTCCCATGGGCAGAGCTGGAGGAATGCTAACAAATTCTTTCTCCATCCTTTTTACAATTACCAAAAAAACCCTCAGCACCTCATGCCAGACTTGCATGTGTCAGCCGTATTCTGGTCATGACTTCCTGATAATGCACTATAGAGATTTTGCTGAGATCAGAGGGTATGTCACTCCCATCAGTAGCACTGACTCTTGCAGAAGCACTAACTGTTTCTGAAGTTGGCTAATGTCATCCCTCATTTGTTTGTTTGTTTGTTTTAAATTTGTTTTAGTTCCAGAGATAGCACTTTTGTGGAATGACCCTATCTTCTAGAATCACCTTCTAGAAATACCATAATGTGAGCACCACTGTCGTGTCACTGAGAAAAGAGAGAGGCAGCTACTGTGGGGTTACAAATGAATAAGAGTGGCACCAGAAAGGTGAAAGTCTCAGCTGAACCAAGGCTTAACAAAATGTCAGTCACCAAACATTCATTTATTAAGTTACATTCAGGATAAGAAGATGAACAAGCTATCTGTACATTCATTTTCTTGTTTGTAAGAAGGGAATGATAGTGATCTATCCTGCCTGCCTCTGAGAGTAGTATGAGAATAAAATGAAATTAAGTGGAAAAGCAGTTAGGAAAAAGAAAATCAGTGGTTTTCTTTTTGTGGTTAGTGTGGATCAGAAATACTGGAGCTTGTTTAAAATGCAGATTCTTAGCCCCAATCTCAGCTATTCAGATTCTGTATGCCTGAGGTGGGGCCCAGGAATCTTCATTTTCAGTAAGCCAACCAGGGGGTCCACTGATGCTATTCCTTTAGTCACACTTTCAGAAATACTACTGTTAATCAAATGGCAAGAATAAGATAATCGTTTGAGGCAATTTTAGTATGTTGGACCTGGAGTCCAAAGACTTGGGTCAAACTAGGCCGGGTGTGGTGGTTCACCCCTGTAATCCTAGCACTCTGGGAGGCCAAGGCAGGCGGATCATGAGGTCAGGAGTTCAGGACCAGCCTGGCCAACACAGTGAAACCCCATCTCTACTAAAAATATAAAAATTAGCTGGGTATAGTGGTGTGGGCGCCTATAATCCCAGCTACTTGGGAGGCTGAGGCAGGAGAATTGCTTGAACCTGGACATAGAGGTTGCAGTGAGCTGAGATCATGCCACTGCGCTCTAGCCTGGGCGACAGAGCAAGACTCCATCTCAAAAAAGACTTGGGTCAAACTCCAGTCTTGTCAATTCCTAGACCTGTGACCTCAAACAGCAACCTTCTCTGTGAACCTTAGTTCCCTCATATGTAAAAAGGAGATGACAACTCCAGCTTCACAGGGTTATAAGGATTAAATGAGAACATATGTGAAGAAGTCCACTTCAGTACCTGGCTCATGGAACTCAGTCAGTGTTTTCTTTCTTTTTTTTTTTTTTTTTTTTTTGAGACGGAGTCTTGCTTTGTCTCCCAGGCTTGAGTGCAATGGTGTAATCTCGGCTCACTACAACCCGTGCCTCCCAGGTTCAAGCAATTCTCCTGCCTCAGCCTCCCGAGTAGCTGGGATTACAGGCACCTGCCACCACACCCAGCTAATTTTTGTATTTTTAGTAGAGACAGGGTTTCATCGTGTCAGCCAGGATGGTCTCGATCTCCTGACCTCGTGATCTGCCCATCTCGGCCTCCCAAAGTGCTGGGATTACAGGCATGAGCCACCGCTCCTGGCCTCAGTCAGTATTTTCTAGAGTGAGAGCTTAGTATCTGCTACTCCTGTAATGCGATGTCATGTTCACAAACACCAGGTAAAAGACAATATTTGGCATCTGTCTTAATCAGGTATCACAGAAAGAGAAAAGAATTTGACATCTGGATAGAACTTTAGAGATTTAATCTAATCCCTTGTTTTATAGTTCATGAACTTGAAACTAGGAATAGAGAATTGGAAGCCCAAGACATATGATGATACCTAGTCACATGAAATATGTTCAGATTTTCAGACTGGGAGAATTATTTCCCAGTATATTGAAAAAAGAAAATATGCTGGCACAGTGATGGAACCACTGTTAGTAACTTTGGAGAAACTATGGGGAATGGGGGCAATATTTCTAAACTATAATGTTCCATATCTACTATATACCAGGCACTGGGGATATAGTCGTGAAATCAAGATGGAGATGGCTAACTGGCCGAGTTTTCAAAAAGGAGGAAAAAGATACTGGAAAACGTAAGCCTTATGATCCTTTTACTTTGATTCCTTCACAAAATTTGAGGCAGATGATGGAATAAGTGGACAGTAAGCACTTAGAAAAGGAGCCGATCATTAGGAGTCATCAGTAGTGAAATAGTAGTGACTAGTTTAGACTTGACTTCATGTTTCGCTGGGTTACTCATCATGAGACCTTCTCTTGGATTTCCACAGGCATTTGATAAACCCTTTCCTGATAACCAGACAGTAAGAATGTGGGCAGGAAATCTAGAAAAATCAGATACAAGAACTCAACATACCCATCAGTTTGAGGCTCTGAATTATAGTGGCAGGATTTGAGCTCAGAAAACTTTTAATTTCAGTGCTGCCCTTCCCAGCAGCATAAACTTGGATAAATTGTTTAACATTTTAGGGCTTCCCTTGTTCTGTTTGTGCTGTATTTCTCAAGAGGTTGTTGCAGGAACTAAGCAAGATGATAAGTGTAAAAGGCCTTTGTAAACTGAAGATGCTTTATAAACATTAGTTATTATCACTATTCTAGTGCTGTAGCTGCTCATCATGGGGGTTCTCAATCAGATTTCTTTACTAGGCATCTGTGGACACCTGGTATGGGCCAGGCCTGTGCTGGGCACTGAGAGTACCCAGTGCCTACCTTCACATAGTTTGATCTGGTCATAGACAGATATGGCCACAGGGTCCTTCCTGTGTTTGATGTGCTTGGGGTATCCTTCCCCAACTGAGGGAATCCTTCCCAGAGGAGAATGAATGCTCTGTCAGAGCTGGGCCTGGAAGAAGTAGGAGAAGACAGTGCCTGCAGGAGATATAGGAGGCTACAGAAAGAGTTAAGAGAGCAGAGGTTTGGGGGACTCCCAAGGAGCTTATGTGGTGAGTCATCAATGGAGTAGGGGCAGAAGGTGACCAGCTGGGACAGCTCAAGTGATAGCCCCAGGGTCCTGGGTGCAGTGCACCTGGTGGGCTTTCTCATTGGACAAGAGTGCTAGGGAAGAAGTCTGAGCAAGCATTTGCTCTAAATCCTAGGACTTCTTTTTGTTGTTGTCCATTTCGTTACTTTAAGGTAAGAAAAAATGTAAATAACATAATTATTTACATGTAAATAATATATAAATGGTAGAAAATGAATGCTGTTTCATACCTGCTTCTTGTTTCACTGCTCCAAAGGAGAAACTGATATCCAAGTGGCACTCTTCCAGATGGTCTCTAAGGATTTTACACATAGACTTTTGAAACAATGGGATTATACTGTACACTATCTCTGAAGCTTAGGTTTTTCACTTGACATCTCACCCAGGACAGTTTCTGCTTCAGTACCTAGGATTTTCCTCATTATTTTTAACAGCTGCATAGTATTTTATTGTGTGGATGTGGTGGTGTAAAGTAGCCTACTGCTATTGATGGACACATGGACTGTTCTTAATCTTTTAGTATTAAGCACTGCTGTACTGTTTGAACATATGTCTGCGCATTTTTTAAAAGTATTTCTCTAGGCAACATTTTTAGCAGTGGAATTGCTGGGATCCTTGATTGATTGATTGATTGATTTTTTGAGACAGAGTCTCTCTCTGTCACCCAGGCTGGAGTGCAATGGCGCGATCTCAGCTCACGGCAACCTCTGCCTCCCTGGTTCAAGTGATTCTCCTGCCTCAGCCTCCCAAGTAGCTGGGATTGCAGGCGCACACCACCTGGCTAATTTTTGTATTTTTAGTAGAGACAGAGTTTCACCTTTTTTGGCCAGGTTGGTCACAAACACCTGACCTCAAGTGATCCATCCGCCTGAGCCTCCCAAAGTGCTGGGATTACAGGTGTAAGCCACTGTGCCCAGCCAGGACCCTTGTTTTAGAAGGATGACTGCTGCTGTAATGCAAAAAGTGATTTGGAAGAGGAGAGGAGTAGAGCACGAAAGATGGTTAGTAGATGGGGGTGGTAATACCTACCTTTCAGGATTTGGAGGCTTCATAGTCCTTAAAAATTCTCTTCCTTGACTGGAGGAAGAGAATTCTTCACATAAACATGGTTCCTTGGGTTTTGAATTATTTGACCAGAGCATTCTCCTATCAAGAGGTTGGAGTGATTTATTCACTTACTACACCTTGGTTGAGCATTCACTTGGGGCTGCCAGTTTTGAAGGCTATTGTTCTCCAGCCTGTCGCAGATGCCTTGAAGACCTATGCATCAGCTGGTTCCAAGGAGTCAGTTTGTTCGGCTCTCTGCCAGGTTTCCAACTTGTGAAATGTGCTGGAGATTAACACCTCTCCTGCCATTTTATCCCTACTCTAACTGCCAGTTGAAGGATTCCTGCAGTTGCCTTTGGCAGTCATAACTGCTGAATCTTCTGTCAGCTGCCCTGAGGACCTAGAAGAGCAGTTTTCTATCCAGGACCAGTTTCCAGAGGCAGGAGGGTGAAATATATCCTCCAGTGTGACATTTCATCTCCCAATGCTGGGTGGTTTGGGCCCTTTGAAGTTGGCTCTGAGGAACCACACGCTTGGGTCTGAGCAGCCAGCAGCTTATCACATCTGGTGATCAATCCTTCAAAGATTCCTCCTGAAGTCTGGATTTATGGAGGTCAAATGGATTCCACGTGGGAGGGGCTTCCACTTCAACTCATGACATGGGGAGAAGGCTGTTTCTCTTCCAGAAGGAGGCAGTTTTCATGTCATTGAGATGTCCTCTGACTTATTTCCCACCCACCCACCCACCCACCAACCAACCAACCAACCAACCAACCAACCAAGTTATTTGTAAGATGAGTAGGGGGAGAGGAGAACGCCTGCAGCCTCCTGCTCACATTCCTAGACACCGACTCACTGAGCCTGCCGCCGCTGGAACAGCAGAGCTGTGTGAAATGTCAAGAGGAGTTATGCTCATGGGCTCCCTGGCCTCGGTCTCTTTGTGGCTTGCGTATTCTTCCATCAGTACTGTGTTCATCACATGGAAATCAGAGGGTACAATTAAAAGATAATTTGCTAGTTCCAGACTTAATTTAGGGCCCCCTTCTTGCCTGACTGAATTACAGAGGACGATAATAGATTTTTGGTGAGAAATAGTTGGCTTTGTGGCTGGGAGAAGGAGAGCTCCCAGCTCTCCAGCTGGACAGCCCTTTGGGTATCCTGTATGTTGTTTCCCCACTTCCAGCCCACCTCACCTCTTCTGTGGCTCTTGTGTGGCCCCTAAGCCAGGATCCTGACCTCCTCAGGGTTGGCTCAGGAGTTTAAACTCAACTTGAGACCCGAGGAAAACAGAGAGCCCCCTGCAACCTCATAGGGTTGAAAAATGTTGACACTTGGAGCTATTTAGAGATCTAACCAAGGCCCAGACAGAGACAGTGACTTGCTGAAGGCCACATAGCTAGCCCACAGTAGTTATAACGACAGTCTTAATGATATTAACGGCTAACATTTATCAACTCTTATTGTGTTCCAGACTTTGTGCCAAGGGCTTATGTGCAGTGCATTGTCGCATTCAAACGCAGTCTGGCTGTGGGCCCAGGCTGAGCTTCAGTATAGTGTGGTATAGTCTATAATGTCTAGTCTTGGTTCAGATCCTGGCTTCACTTCTCATATTTACAGCTGAGTGACCTCAGGCAAGTGATTTAACCTCTCTGTACCTCAGTTGCTTTATCTGTAAAGAGAGAAATCACAGTGCTGTGGAATCGTGTGGGTTAAAATTCATTCATACAAGTAGTGCTGCAAGTAGTGCTTAATGTAGGGTGAGAAGCTGTTCAGGGCTTACTTCCCCAGGCTGCCTCTGGAGCTAGAGTGTGGTGTCTTTGTGGTAGTAGACAGATATGGCTGAGCTCCACACAAACGCCAAGAGCTGCTCTTCACCATTAGAGGCAGTAAACAGAGTGGTGATTGAGCTCTGTGGCTCTAGAATAGAGCCCAGCAAGCTATGACCCAATCCCTGTTTTAATATGGCTTGTGATTCCTTGATTGATTTTGTTTTTTTTTTTTTTTGAGATGGAGTCTCAGTCTTGTTGCCCAGGCTGTAGTACAATGGTGTGATCTGGGCTCTCCACAACCTCCGCCTGCTGGGTTCAAGCAATTCTTTTGCCTCAGCCACCCAAATAGCTGGGATTACAGGCATGCGCCACCACACCCGGCTAATTTTGTTTTTTGGGTTTTTTTGAGATGGAGTCTCGCTCTATTGCCCAGGCTGGAGTGCAATGGCACGATCTTGGCTCACTGCAACCTCCACTTCCCGGGTACAAGCAGTTCTCCTGCCTTAGCCTTCAGGTAACGGATTATAGGCGCACACCACCATGCCCAGCTAATTTTTATATTTTTAGTAGAGATGGGTTTTCACCATGCTGGCCAGGCTGGTTTCTAACTCCTGACCATCAGCACACCTCAGCCTCTTAAAGTGCTGGAATTACAGACATGAGCCACCATGCTCAGCTAATTTTGTATTTTTAGTAGAGACAGGGTTTCTCCATGTTGGTCAGCAGGTCTCAAACTCCCGACCTCAGGTGATCCATCTGTCTCGGCCTCCCAAAGTGCTGGGATTATAGGCATGAGCCACGGTGCCCAGCCAGCTGTTTGTCTTGAGGATAGTGACATAACCCCTCAGAACCTATTTCCTAATCTATTAAATGAGGCTGATGACATTTACCCCACTGGCAATTTAAATAATAAGATGCTAAGCACTTAACACAGGGCCTAGAACATATTAAGTGCTCAATAAATAGTAGCTTATTAACGGCATTCAAACCAATGTGCTCTTATCGCATGCATTGTTGTTCCTGTGTCCAACTGGTTGAATGGTAAAAGGCTCCCTTGTAACCCCATCTACCATCTTTGTCACACACTTCCCTGCCATGGTTCGCAGTAAGAGATAGAAGCTGCAGGGTGACTTCTGGCTCTTTACAATGGAAAGGGGGGTGTGCCTGGCGAGGGAGAGCTGATGTGCCCTAAATCCAATGGTGGTCTTTGTGTTCTGGTTTCCTCTGGCAGCCTTGCTTTTTCCCTTATAATCCTGCAGGTAGGGAGACAAGGGCTTTCTCCATGGAAGGCTCTGGTTCGGTCATCCTCAAAACTGGGGCTCTTCAGGCAGGCTCCCATTCCAGATACCTAGGCTTATCAATCCCTCTAGGCACCCCAGGCCTTCTCCCTCATGCCCCATTTTTCAGTTTGAGAAGCATGGTTATCACTGAACATAGATGGTGTTCTGCATGTGAACACCCAGTGAATAGTGAGTGAATGAGAGTAACCTTGGCTCCATACTATTTGCAGAGGGCTTTGAAAATGATTTTTCTCCTTGAAGAGGCAGAAGGAAGCCTGGTAGTGGGAGAGCTCCAGCTCTAGAGACACATGGGCCTACATGTAAATCCCAGCCCTGCCACTGACTCCATTTTTGACTTTGAGTGAATTACCTAATCTCTCTGTACCTCACTTCCCTTGTCTGTAGAGTGGGAATAATTCATGTCTTAGAGAAGTAAAAGAGTACATATAGTGTTTGGTACATGGAGATACATCAGGTGTAGGTTAATTCTCTGGGCTTTGTTTCCTTATTTACAACATAGCCCTGCCCTGGAGTGGAAGTGGTACCTCCCATTAGTCAGTTCTTGAGGCTGTCCCCAGGCCAGGCAAAGGGAGGGAATGAATGGGTGCCCTCGTGCCAGGACAGAGCAGATGTCAGCTGGGAGCTAGGATGGCTCTCTGAACCTGCCTCTCCTACCAGAGGTCCTCCCTTCAGTGTGTCTATGCCTGGAGCTGGCATCCTCTGTTTTTTTTTGTTTGTTTGTTTTGGTTTTTTTTAAACCTCCAAGCAGAATTACTGTCCTGTAGGCAGCTCCTCTGCGTGAGGACATTTGGGGCCAGATATGTTTCCCCTCTATCCTGCTTTACCCTTCCCTGAGCTCAGGATGGACGCTCAGTCAGTCCCAGTTATTGTCTGCAGCGCCAGCCTGCAGCCTTGATCCAGCCCAGCTCCACCCCTTGCAGGCAAGGTCTGTTTCCTAACAGCTGCTCCAACCACACACCTCGGTTCTGCGGGAGCCCCTCCTCTTCCTCCCTCCCTCCCTCATTCAGGGGTGGGACTGAAGAAGAAGGCTAACTTGACAGCAGCGCTTCTTTCTTAGCTAGTCACCGGCTCCTGCCCGAGAATGCCAGTGTGTGTGTAGCCTCCGCAGAGAGGTCGTTTTCTCAGAGTCCAGAGGGGCCGCCTGAGCCTCTGAGAACTAGGGAGAAGCCATCCCAGCCATGAGCCCCTGTGGGAATCTGCTGGGGTCCAGTGGCCTGGAATCCACAGGCTCCTCCAGCTGCTCCGGAGGGAGAGGTGAGCTCAGGGTAGCCTGCCTGCAGCCAGAGGTGCCGGGAGCCCTCGGCCTGTCATGGTAGCCATCTACAGCCAGCCTGAGGCACTCCCAGACGGATTTGCAGCTGAGCCTGTTTATCTGGTGTGGGAAGAAGATGGGGAGTTACTTGTCAGTCCCGGCTTACTTCACCTCCAGAGACCCATTTCGGTGAGTTGGTCTCCAAGTTCCCCTCTCCCTCTCCTCTCCTGGTCCCTGGTCTTGAGGGGAGGGTGGTCTCCCTAAATCTGCTTCTCACTTAGTCCTTTACCATCAGTTCTGCCAGGCAGAAGCTAGTAGAGGTTATTCCCAAGCAGAATCGGCCTGGTGAGGTACCCCCATTATGTTATAGAAGGGGTGAGGGGAGAGATATGCCCAGCAGGAATTTCTTAGGGAGCTCCACCTCCCTTTCCATCCCAGACAAACCTGAAAGAGCCTCCAAAAGATGCCACTGACCTGCCCACTCTAAGTGTTACTGCTTCTGGGGGGAATAGCACAAATAGAGTGCTGTTTCTAGCTCTCACATGTCTTACCTGCGGGCCATGCAGCCTGCCCAGGAATTTGTCCCAACAAGCAGGATGGGCAGGTTTTGCCAAACTGTGGAAACTGACAAGGCCTGGGTGTGGGTAGCCTGGTACACAGTAGGCATCTTATAAACATTTGTTCTCTTAATGGGAGGCACATTGCCTCTGGCTTTGAAGGGCTTCTGAGCTCCCAGGTAAATACAGTTGCTGGGGAAAGACCTGGGCCAGTGCTTTTGAGACTGGAGCAGTGGTCTTTGGAGTGTTCCTGAGCTGCTGGGCCAGTCCCCTCAGCTTCTCAGTCCGTAGGCCTGAGTACCTCCAGGAGCCTCTCTCTGTGGGGTTTCTCAGAGGGAGATGTGGAAACTCTAACTCTGACCTGGCTTTCTTTGCTCATTGCCCCACTCCACCTCCCATAGAAACTCCCCAGGGGGTTTCTGGCCCTCTGGGTTCCTTCTGAATGGAGCCATTCCTGGCTAGGGTGGGGCTTGTTTTCATTCTTTGGGAGCAGCCTGTTGTTCCAAAAAGCCTGCCTCCCCCTCACCAGTGGTCCTGGTCAACTTTTGCCTTCTGGCTTCCCTAAGCTAGGTCCAGTGCCCAGAGCTTGCTGCTGGGATACTAGTCAGGTGGCCAGGCCCTGGGCAGAAAAGCAGTATACCATGTGGTTTCACGGAATGACTGGACCCTGGTAGAGTGGTGGGAAGTGTCTGGACTGGGGAAGGGGGAAGGGAACTGGTCCTCAATGCTGACTCTATCAAGCACTGTGCTAGACACTTTATCCTTTAATCTCTCAACAGCCGCTGAAAGAGATTATGTATCCCCATTTTACAGATGAGGCAACCAGTTTCAACAAAGTTAACATGTGGAGCCTCACTGGGCAGCTTTTTCTGTCTTCCTTTCTCTCATCCTTCAGGGGTCTGCAGGTTTGTTTTCCTCTCCTAGCAGAGTAGAAAAAGGGATAGTTTGCCTGACTTGTTGAAGGGATGGCAGAGATTGTTTTCTAAAGAGCCAGTGGAAATTGATCTTGAGTTTAGGAGAAAGGTTTTTACCATGTGGAATCAAGATGCCAAGTATCTACCTGAAGTAGCCACATTTCAGGTCCTCATTAATTTCTCTTACTTTTAATCTTGGAAAGGCAGCTTAGGGGAAGGGTTGTTCTAGGAGCCAGGAACTATACCCCTTTTACCCTTGGAGAGGCAGGGAAGCCAGGGAGGACACACCTTTTCAGGAGCTGGAGCTAGAGCAGATAGTGAACTGTCAACTCTCAACCTGAACCTTTAAGGGCCAAGCCACCAATGCCACCCAGGTCCACCTGTCTTTTGTCTTGTTCTGTCCCAGCCTTTCTGGAGAACCTGATGACCTTGCCCCCACACCTCAAGCTCCGTTTGTTGCCTAGCTGGAGTCTGGGGGATACTGGCTGACTTTCTGTAGATACTCTACTCTCCTCTCCCCTAAATAAGAGGCCACATGCCTGAAGTCACTTCTGAAGAAATAGGTGGCACACAGGACTCTTCCCACCCCACCCCACCCCTGGGAGGGACCGCCCAGACCCTCTGCACTCCCAGGTATCTTATCAATTACCATATCACTGCCTGGTCAGAAAGCTATTTCTGCCATTAGCCCCTCCCTCTTTTATTATAGGGTGTCCTCAAAGGCTCCTCTTTGGGCCTCAGTTTTGTGATTGGCATAAAGTAGAAGCTAGACTTCTTGGACTCCTGAACAGCGTCCTTGCTGGATTCTGTGGAACAAATTAAGTCCTTGACCTCAGGCCTCTTGGGGAATACAAAGTCTATAGGAATTCTGGGGCTGTGGTTGCAAGGAAGGTGATGCAACCAGATTCCACGAGGACGTGATCAGGCGTGACATGTGAGGGAGGAAGAGGGAGCAAGGGAATGAAGAATACAACTTCTGTGTCCCATACACCCCTGCCTGACAGGCCATACATACTCAGCAGAAATGCACTGTCTTCGCTACCCACGCTAGCGTGAGGAGTGAGATGCAATTACTAATGTGCTTCCAAGTAAGAAAATACCTTAAATTGGAATTTACAAAAGAGGTAAATTAGGGAGTGGCTTTTGTTTGACATCTTTAAAGCAATTTTCTTTTTATAGAATTTCGCTTCATGTCCAACACTGATTTAATGAACTGGGTTTACACATTATCTCTTGAAGAAAACAAACATATCTTTGTATTCCAAAGCAATCCATGTTTAAAGGAAAGAAATTATGCTTAACTCTGCCCTGCTTCACAGTAACCTTTGGCAGGTGCCTTAGGTCCTCTGGGACTCTTTTTCTCCTTATCTGAAAAATGAAGGACTTGGATCAGGTGAATGATTCCCAACTCTGCAATGTGTGTGGCTCCTCAGAGGCACATAATCTCTTTTCCATTATTTTCCAAATAATGGAGGCCCTGTCTTTAACTGCAGTACAACTACACAAATTACTTGAAACTACAGGCTTCCTGGTTTTTGGTTGGAAGTGAATCAGTGCACTCTAGCAACACTTACTTCTTGCTGTTCAGAGGCTCATTGTGTGTTTGGTTGATTTTTTAAAATAATAAAAACATATTCCATAATACAGCTTAATTGGCAGACTGTTTCAGTCTATAGGATCTGCAGGAAGGAGGAGTAATAAAGGAATTTTTGACTGAGCTCTTAAGGAGCAGTCTCTAGGCCCCTGTCATATCTGCCCTTCTGGGCCCTGGGGAAAAGTTGGCATCCCCAGTTGTGGTGCTCTGTGGGTGCCCTCAGGCTATGGTGGAGGGAGCTTCCCATTCTCTCCTTCAGCCCAGTGAGTTCAGAGGCTAGGGGTTGAAAGAAGCTTGGCTACAACTGGCTGCTCACTGGGAGGTTAAGGGATGACCATCCAGCCAGGCCTTCATCAGGACATGGGAGGGTTTATGCTTGAACATGTGTAAATCCACTGCAATAATGACTGGTTCTCTTACCTCGTAAGGTTGAGAATTTACCCGTAAACATTTTTGTCGGAAGAGTTTGGACATGAGTGAGGGCTGGGCCTATATCTTATCTCACTTGGCTTCTCCCAGCACGGCACCTTGCCTGCTTGTTCTTAAACATCCTAGATGCACAGTAAGTATTTCCTAATTGTTAGGAATCTATTAGAATCAATTGATTTCAGCGGGGCATGGTGGCTCATTCCTGTAATTCCAGCACTTTGGGAGCCCAAGTCTGTAGGATCACTTGAATCCAGGAGTTTGAGACCAGCCTGGGCAACGTAGGGAGACCCTGTTTCTACAAAAAATAAAAAATTAGCCAGGCATGGTGATGTGCACCTGTAGTCCCAGCTACTTGGGAGGCTGAGGCAGGAGGATCTCTTGAGCCTGGGTGACAGAGTAAGACTCTGTCTCTTTAAAAAAACAAATCGGTTGATTCTAATTCAATGAATAAATAATTCACTTTAGGACCTTCCTTCTTTACTTATAGAAATCTATTTCATTCTGGGCCCAGAAGCAGGTCCATATTGCTAAGCATAGGAGGAAAAGAGGTCTGTCTGCAGTTGCCCTTGGCATTCTCAAATTGGGGAGGGAAAGAAATGAACATTTACTGGGTACCTCTGTGAGCCAGGCATCATGAAAGACATCTGTACATAATTTAATTCTCATAACTCCATAAGTTATCAGCAATATACAGGTGAGGAAACTGAGGCTCAGAATAATGAAGTAACTGGCCTTAGGTGACATAGATAGTAAATGGCAGAGAAGGAATATGGATCCAGGTCTTAAAAGAGAAAATCTCAACTGATTATCTTTTTTTTCTAGTTAAAGAATGAGGAGTGTTTTGTTTTGTTTTGCTTTTTTTAACTCATGTGTTCTCTGCTGACTCAAAAGGCCTCTGTGTGGATCTGGTTTGACCCACTGAACTGACTACCAGGGTTCTGTGCACTTTGTATCTGCCCATGCCCTCAGAAGCCCTCAATAATGTTTTGGAAGATGAGTTTTGGAGGTTGTTCTTAGGTGTAGCCTCAGTGTATGTAGGCTTCTAGGTGATTTCCTCTGACCTGAGGATTTCAGCTCAGTTCACTCTGGCTCCTTAGGAGAGTGGGATGACTGGTACTTCAGCCCTGGGTTCAGACGTCAGTTCACCACCTCTCAGCTGGGTACTCTTCTACCTACAGCCAGGAAGATTTTGACTTTCACCTGAAACTTTCAAAAATTGAAAGGTAGAAAAAAAGCCTTGGCTTTGGGAAGAACTTATGGTGTCCATGGCCTCTAAGAATCTGAGGTGGGGCATTTTTGAGTAGCACCTTACATTTCCAGAGTGTGTTCTGGATTCTTTGCTTAAAAGAACAGAGAATGCTGGGGAATTGAACACTGTGAAGTATATGAAGGAGTAGAATTGTGTCATTTAACATTCAGTACTTGGGCTAAAGGAGAAGCATTACGAAGTGTTAACACTCAAAGGATCTTGAGCTGTCAGGGCTCCAGCCTCCTTATTTTCACAGGTGAGAATCCTGAGACTCAGCTGTTGAGATGTGACAACCCTACCTTGTAGGGTTGTCAGGTTTAGAGATAATATGAAGTAAGTTACCTCATGTAGGACCTGGATTGTGGTTGGCATTCAATAAATAGTAGATGTTATTGATAGCTAAGCTAGAACTCTGAAGTCTACCATGGCGACTTCTTAATGGTCTAAGCACCCAGTTGTATTCTGTGGCAAAACACGGTTTAGGGACCCATACCCAGCCCTCCTATCAGCTGTTCACCTTCTGATTCTTCAAAGACATCTGTGGCAGTGACTTTGGCCACATAGCTGGCTGTGCCCTTCAAAGACATTCCTTGACACAGATGTGTGCACTGGTAATGTTGCTTTCCAGCCAGGTGTTCTTCCCAGGAGGCTGGCCTGGCTGTCTTCTGCATGCCTGCACTTGTTTCTCTCCCTGCTCCCTCTCCTGGGCCTGGCCAGAGCTACTTGCAGCAAACAAAAGCAGGATATTGGCAATGGAAAGGAGGGTGTGTTCTGGTGCTCCCATGCCCTGCAGCGCACATACCATTGCAAGGGCGTAACAGAGCCCAGGCCTGCATTTGGGTGCAAATATGTCTGCACACAGAAGAAAAGAAGGACCTGGTGACCACGAGCCATGGAACCTTTGTGCTTCCACCTGGGCTACTGGTTCTTGCCACTCCTGCCATTTTCCATTTGGAAACATTTGCTAAGGCCTTGCTCTGTCAGGTCCTTTGCTTGGTGCTGAGTCTACCAAGAGTAAGTGGGATGCTGTTTTTGTCCTCAGGGAGCTAACAGCCTAGTGAAGAAGAAGATGGTTAGGCCAAGCGCGGTGGCTCACACCTGTAATCCCAACACTTTGGGAGGCTGAGGCGGGCAAGTCACTTGAAGTCAGGATTTTGAGACTAGCCTGGCCAACGTGGGAAAACCTTGTCTCTACTAAAAATACAAAAATTAGCCGGGTATGGTGGCATGCACCTGTAATCCCAGCTACTTGGGAGGCTGAGGCAGGAGAATCACTTGAACTCAGGAGGCGGAGATTGCAGCGAGCCGAGATCGTGCCACTGCAATCCAGCCTGGGCAATAAGAGCATAACTCCATCTCAAAAATAAATAAATAAATCCTCACTGCTACCTTGAAAATAGGTGATGATATTGCCATTTCACAAATGAGAAGTGAAGGGACTAGCTCAATATCATTTAGGTGGTAAATGGTGGTGCTAAGATTAGAACCTCAGATTATCTAGGGAAAAACACAGCTATGCATAGAGTTAAGGAGACCTGGGATTATGTGTTCCCTTCTTTCACAGGTGGGGAAACAACCCAGAGAGGGAAAGGGGCTTGTCCAAGGCCATGTTAGCACCCAAGACTTCAGCCCGTATGTCTTTCCTCCCCATTTAGAGCTCATCCACATGTATCTTACATTGAGAGGAGTGTGAGCCACATACTGAGAACAGTCTTCCCCTCTGTCTCCATCCTCACTGCGCAGTATTTAGATACCTCACCGCCATACTTTTCATGCCATACCCAACCCTCAATACCTTGAACTTCCCTTTCCACAGGACAAATAGGAAAAGCTATAGGAAGAAAATAGCCATCAGTAGTTGTTGAGCACCCAGGGGAATTGGGCATTCCAGAAAGATAAAGGGATTCTCAGGATCTTGCTTCTCTAAACTTCCCTAGCTCAGCTGCTTCAGCTCATTCCTGCCGCTCTTCTCTGCCTCCCGCAGTGCTCAGAAGTAGTAGTACTCATTGTGGTCTCTCACCTTGTATTGTTAAGTTTTATTTAGACTTTCTCTTCCTCAACTCTTCATAAGCTCATGAAAGGTGAAGTGGGGTGCCCTGTGTATTTGTCTTTTATAGCGGCAGTGTTTAGCTGCACTTGCCTGGCAAAAGGCTTTCTCTCATACATTAGCTTATTTCCTCTTCTCACTAGCTCATTGTAATAATAGGATGCTACTAGTTAGATTTTGTCAAAGAGCGAAAGCTACTAAGAGAAGGTATCCAGTTAGTGGCAGTAAGTGACTGATAATGTGAGCTGCCATTACATTGTCATTACCATCTTTAATAATACCACATATTGAGTTTCTGTATGTTAGGTCTTTTTTTTTTTTTTTTTTTTTTGAGACGGAGTCTGGCTCTGTTGCCCAGGCTGGAGTGCAGTGGTGCGATCTCAGCTCACCACAACCTCTGCCTCCTGGGTTCAAGTGATTCTCCTGCCCTAAACTCTTGAGTAGGTGGGCCTGTGCCACCATGCCCAGCTAATTTTTGTATTTTTAGTAGAGATGGGGTGTCACTGTGTTGGCCAAGCTGGTCTCGAACCCCTGACCTCATGATCCAGCCGCCGCAGCCTCCCAAAGCACTGGGATTATAAGTGTGAACCACTGCGCCTGGCTGCTCTCTATGTTTTTAATACATACGATTTCCTTTAATTTTCACATCAGTTCATTTTATAGATGAAACTAGGCCAGAGAAGTAAAATATCTTGCCCAAGGTGACATAACTGGTAAGTGGCAGGATCAAGATTCAAACCAAGCAATGTTCAAACCTCTCAGAAGCAAGGATGTAGCCAGTGTGGAAGGCCTTCACAACAAAAATAGGGAAAAGAAGGAACTAGAAGGAAAGAAATGGCTTGAGCTCAGAAGGCCAGGGAAGTCTCAGTTGTGTGTGCTGGGAAGCTCAGAAGGGAGGAGGAGGTTGTCTGTGCAGGTAAGTCCTGAGAACACACCTGACCTGAGAGGTAGAGCTTCATAACCAGGTGATTAGGGGAGAAAGGAGCCATGGATTTTTTTTTTTTTTTTAAGAAATCGGGTCTTACTATGTTTCCCAGGCTGTTCTCAAACTCCTGGGCTCAAGTGATGTGATCCTCCCACCTCAGCCTCCCAAAGTGCTGGGATTACAGGTGTCAGCCCCTGCACTTAGTGAGCTATGGATCTAACATGTACATCTTACACAGTGCTAATAAAGTATTGAGTTTCTTCCCCAATATTTTATTTTGAAAAATTTTCAAATATATAGAAAAGTTGAAAATGTAGTTCAAAGAACACCTACATACCTTTCACAGATTCATCATTTGTTAATGTTATGCCACTTTGTGTATCTCTCGCTGTCTATCTATATACTTTTATTTATTTTTGCTGAACTATTTCAGAGTAACTTAAAGGCATCTTGACTTTTACCCTTAAATGTTTCAATGTTTCTCCTAATAATTCTCCTGTATAAACCCAATATCATCACATCTAAGAAAATTCACAGTAATTTTACAATATAATATTATAGTCTGAATCCAGATTTCCTCAGTTTTTCGAAAACTGTTCATGCTGTTTCCTTTTTTATCTAAATTTGAATCCAAGGTTGAGGTGCTGTATTTGGTTGCTGTGTTTCTAGGCTTTTTAAAAATCTGTGCCTTTTCTTCTACTCATGACTTTTTAGAAGAGTCAAGACCAGTTATAGAATAACCCACATCCTAGATTTGCGTGATTCATTTTTTTATGCTTAACATATTTTTGGCAAGAACATTACATTGGTAACACTGTTCATCACAGGTTGTTTTGAAGAGTAGAGATGATTAAGCTGCTTTTGTTCATTGAAGTATCTGTCTAGACCACAGGTCCTTAACTGGGGCCATAAATAGGTTTCAGATAAATCCTTTTTTTTTTTGAGATGGTCTCTTCCTCTGTCACCAGGCTGGAGTACAGTGGCACAATCTCTGCTCACTACAACCTCTGCCTCCCAGATTCAGGGGATTCTCCTGCCTCAGCCTCCCAAGTAGCTGGGACTACAGGCACACGCCACCATACCCAGCTAATTTTTGTATTTTCAGCAGAGACGGGGTTTCACCACGTTGTCCAGGATGGCCTCAATCTCTTGACCTCGTGATCCACCTGCCTCAGCCTCCCAAAGTGCTGGGATTACAGGCATGAGCCACTGCGCCCGGCCGGAGAATCCTTGATATACCCACCCCTCACACCTAAATTATATGCACATTTTCCTTATATGTACATTTATCTAGGGGAGGCTTCTTGGCTTTTATCAAATTCTCAGAGGGCTCCAAGACCCAAAGAGATTATGAAACATTAGTCTGTTCACTGAGGCAGGCAACACAGAGCTAGTTTCTAGGGCCTTGTTCACTCTGAACCAGTTTCCCTTGGGGAGACAGCACGAGGCTGTAACTTCCCCCATCTTGGCTTTGGATCAGACTGTCCATTTTGTTGTCAGACCTAGGATCCAGGGACAGCCTATGTGGCCTGCTTCCAGGGATCCAGGAGAGTTTCAGTTCTTGTCTTGCCTTTCAGGTGTTCAGAGTGCCAGGATTCCCTCACCAACTGGTACTACGAGAAGGATGGGAAGCTCTACTGTCGCAAGGACTACTGGGGGAAGTTTGGGGAGTTCTGTCATGGGTGCTCCCTGCTGATGACAGGGCCTTTTATGGTGAGTGAGTCCCTTCCTATCTGCCCCTCTTGATCATCAGAGTCCATTGACAGTGCTTCCGGTTCCCCATGGCCATTCATCTTTTGATCTTTCCATCAGCCAGGGCATCTCCCTTTATTTATTCATTCATTCAGCCAGCAGGTATCAATTGAGCACCTGTTAAGTGAAAGGTAAGATCCTTCCCTCAAAGACTTAATAGTTTAATGTTGGGAGTGGGAGGAGAGGCAGGCAGAGAGGAGAGACAATACAGTTGGATAAGGACCTCAAAGGAGAGTGTTACAGGCTGAGAAGAGGATAAGCCTAGGTTGCGTTCAGGGAATCAGAAAAGAAGACTCTGGAATGAGCTGGCAGAGAGAGGTGCTGCCTCTTGTACCTGCTCTGGACAAAGGACTTTAAGTATAGTCACAGACTTGCCAACCCTCTATTGGAGGAACTGTGATCTTTTTTAGTGGGGATGATTACTTCTGGGGACTTATTCTCATAACTGAGACCAAAACAGTTTTGTTCAACCTCAGAAATGACAGGAAGCACCAATCTGATACTTCCTTTGGAAGCTCTAGGGCAGAGAGTGAAAGAGTGGATTTTGACTGGGGCCTTGATTGGCAGTCATTCACCCACCCCTCTCCTCACTCCAGCAACGTGATAACTCACTTCCTTCTTCCCTTTGTACACCCTTCTCCCCACCTGCTCACAGGTGGCTGGGGAGTTCAAGTACCACCCAGAGTGCTTTGCCTGTATGAGCTGCAAGGTGATCATTGAGGATGGGGATGCGTATGCACTGGTGCAGCATGCCACCCTCTACTGGTAAGATGGTGACCCTGTGTCTATCCTCTCTCATATAAGAGTGGCCTGGGGAAGGGATGGTGGCAGGGTGAGTTGGGCAGAAACACTGTTGGGGTAGGCAGAACATTGGATTCCTATCACAACAATGCTCTTAACCAGCCCTTTAACTTACAAGCAGAATGATTTACATATGTCTTTGCCCTTTTTTCGTACCTATCTTGAAAATGTTCTCACTCTGCCCTGCAGTCCTCCCAGTGGGAGGCTCTCTCAAAGGAGGACCCCAAAACATTAAATTCAAAGACCCGTTAGCTCACCCTGTCCAACCACCTTAGTTATCAAAAGAAGTCAGCCTGGGGCCCATGGCATAGAAGAATACAGGGCAAGTTTCTCATTGTGAGTCAAAGGCAGAATGAAAAGAACCCAGGCCATTTCACCCCAACCCAGGCCAGTGTTCTTCCCAATATACCGCTTTCTGCAGATCCAGCTCAGCACCTCCTGTCCCAGCCCACCCTGAGAATTCAGGATCCTCATTCTGAGCAGCCAGCTAGAATCATGAGAGAGAGGGTGATAGTGAGACTATGGGTACTGTTGCTTAAAGCCACATGATGCAGTGTTTGCTGGGGGGCTTCTGTGTGGGTCTCCAGCATCTTACTTCCCTCTGTTCCTTCTCCCCAGTGGGAAATGCCACAATGAGGTGGTGCTGGCACCCATGTTTGAGAGACTCTCCACAGAGTCTGTTCAGAACCAGCTACCCTACTCTGTCACACTCATCTCCATGCCGGCCACCACCGAGGGCAGGCGGGGCTTCTCTGTGTCCGTGGAGAGTGCCTGTTCCAATTACACCACCACTGTGCAAGTGAAAGAGTAAGTATTTTGAGAATTCTTCAGCAGGGATTCTTGAGCAGAGTCTGTAAATGGGCCTCAGAGGGGTCAGAACTCTAAAGTCTTATGCAGAGCTCCCTTTATCCTCATCTCATATATTTCTCCTGGACCCCACTATGCTGTAACCACACCTGGGCCTTGGCACTTAACTGTTTTCTCTGCCCATGCTACTTCCTACCAGATACTTAAGGCCAGAATCGCTCACCTTTCAGGTATCAGGCGTCAAATCATGTTTACTTTTTGAAATTATCTGGCTCAGGCCGGCACTGTGCCTGTAATCCCAGCACTTTGGGAGGCTGAGGCGGGCGGATCATGAGGTCAGGGGATCGAGACCATCCTGGCTAACACAATGAAACCCCATCTCTACTAAAAATACAAAAAATTAGCCGGGCGTGGTGTTATGCGCCTGTAGTCCCAGATACTTGGGAGGCTGAGGCAAGAGAACCTCTTGAACCCAGGAGGCAGAGGTTGCAGTGAGCCGAAATCACACCACTGCACTCCAGCCTGGGCGACAGAGCAATTATGTGTACTAGCTGTTTATCTTCTGTCCTCTCCACTAGAATATAAATTCCAGAAGGAACTCGCTTTATCTTATTCAGTGCTACATGCCCAGGGCTTAGAATAGTACTTGGCATATGGTATGAGTTGATTATTATTTTCTTGGTTGAGAGAATGAATGGAGAAAATGTGTTCCATGGCCCAAAAGAAGTTAAGACGCTGTCCTAGATTCAGGCCAGAGACCAGATGGAGGAAGAGTCTGTGTCTATCTAGTACCAGTAATTTTGTGTCTCTGGCCACTTACCATGTAAATATTGATTGTGCATCTACCATGTTTTGGACACTAGGCTAGTTCTTGCACAGTAGGTGAAAGGTACTAGAATTTGGGAAGTCAGGAGCTAAGGTCTGTTCTGCAACCTCATTAGATGAAGAGGAGAGCGAATTGTGTTCAGGGCAGAGGGAGAAGCATTTCTCCAAAAGTGAGAGTCTTAATTATGTCTGGTGTAGGTTGGGTGTGACCAAAAAAGGGGCTGTTAAGCATGGAGGACCTGGATTATGAAGATCCAGCAGATCCATTGAGAGTTTCAGCAGCAAGGTGATGTGACCAAGTTAACATTTTAGAAGGAGCACTGGCATGGAGGTTGGGGTGGAGAGGGGAAAGCCTAGAGGTATGGAGACCAGTTAGGAAGCTGTTGTAGGCTGAGCATGGTGACTCATGCTTGTAATCTTAGCAGTTTGGGAGACTGAAGTGGGAGGATTGCTTGAGACCAGAAGTTCAAGACCAATCTGGCCAACATAGCAAGACTCTGTCTCTATTTTTTAAAATTAAAAGTCCAGACATGGTCGCTCATGCCTGTAATCACAGCACTTTGGGAGCCCAAGGCGGGTGAACTGCTTGAGGTCAGGAGTTTGAGACCAGCCTGGCCAACACGGCAAAACCCCATCTTTACAAAAAATTAGAGGGGACATGGTGGCGTGCACCTGTAATCCCAGCTACTCAGGAGACTGAGGCATGAGAATTGCTTGAGCCTGGGAGGTGAAGGTTGCAGTGAGCCCAGATTGTGCCACTGCACTCTAGCCTGGATGACAGAGTAAGACTCCATCTCAAATAATAATAAAGTTGTGGGTTTTTTTTGTTTTTTTTTTTAAAGAAGCTGTTACAGTGATCCAGGTAAGAGGTATGAATAACTACAGTGATGGAAAGAAGGCAGAGTTCTTAGAGATTGTAGTAGGAGGGGAATGAGGGAACTCCAGACGGGAAGATGTTGTCCAGGTTTCTAGCTTAGGCCACAGGGTGAGTGGCAGTGCCCTTCACTGAGATGGGACATCCTGGAAAGGGTGCTGCTTTTCTGTGTGGGTATCCTGGGACCCTTAGGGGCCACTGGTGGCCTGGGACCTGGTAAACCTTCCCTGCACAAGCAGAATTGGTCAAGCAGGTTTTTAGGACATCTTTATTCTGCCTCAACTCTTGTCTGGGCAGGGTCAACCGGATGCACATCAGTCCCAGCAATCGCAATGCCATCCATCCTGGGGACCGCATTCTGGAGATCAATGGGACCCCCGTCCGCACACTTCGAGTGGAGGAGGTAGAGTGTGTGTCCAATCTGTCTTGTGAGGGTGGGACATGAAACAGATCCTTTGGGAAATCAGGCTACAGCCTTTATGTTTTCTTACCCCCAGCCCATCTCTTTGTCTTAGCATTGAGCCTGTGACCACTGATGACCTATTCCTAGGGTAGCAGGGATGGTTGACCAATGGGAGAGCTGACAGGATGCCATGCAGAGGGCACTGTGAGGCCACTGGCAGCTAGTGGCCACCATTGGCCAAGTTGAGCACTAGCCACACTGTGCCTGAGTCATCTGGGTTGGCCATGGGTGGCCTGGGATGGGGCAGCCTGTAGGAGCCTTATACTGCTCTTGGCCACAGGTGGAGGATGCAATTAGCCAGACGAGCCAGACGCTTCAGCTGTTGATTGAACATGACCCCGTCTCCCAGCGCCTGGATCAGCTGCGGCTGGAGGCCCGACTCTCTCCTCACATGCAGGATGCCGAACACCCCCACACCCTCAGCACCCTGGACACCAAGGAGAATCTGGAGGGAACACTGAGGAGACGCTCTCTGAGGTGCCACTTCCCACTCTGGCTCTTTTCTGTCCCATGTCTGTCTCTCAGATGAAGCTGAGGTGGCTTTCAGAAGCCTGCAAAGTTAGGCAAGGCACCAGCTGGCCAGGGACAGACTATGAGGATTGTGCTGACCCAGCTGCCCCTATGGGGATCACAGTTCATAGCGAGAGCCTGTGCATACCCAGCTGTCTGCCAGGTTTCCTTAAAAACTGGAGGGTCAAGCTCTGTCCACTGAACTCCTAAGCTGGACAGGAGGCAGTGATACCGTACCCTGAAGGGCAGCATGGCCTGTGGAGGAGGCATGCAGCTCAGAGCCTGGAGTTAGGGGCACATATAGGGTTGAAAAAAATTGTATAGAAGGACTTTGAAAACAATAAAGCAAAAGATGAATGAAAGTTCTTTAGACTTGAGGGGCCAATAAGCCCAAACCCCAGATTCTGCCAGGTCCATGGGTGGGAAGCAGTAGTTGCCTTGAGTGGAAGCCCCAAGTAGGGAGACTTACAGAAAATAAGTCGAGCACTGGCTCCCTGGCAGAAATACTGATATCCTACTGGGGCTTCAGGCTGAGCTCCTCCCTTCACCAAATCACTTCATCTCTCTGAGCCTGTTTCTGCATCTGTGAAGTGATGGCAAGACAAAGGTGGCTGTCTCACCAATTATGTTAGGATTAAATGTGGAAAAGGACATAAAGTTGTATAGTGCTGCCATAGCGACAGCGTTCAGTAAACATGACGTATTCTTAGTATCACTAAGAATCAGGTTCTTGGCCAGGTACAGTGGCTCATGCCTATAATCCCTACACTTGGGAGACCTAGGTATGAGGATGGCTTGACTGCAGGAGTTTGAGACTAGCCTGGGCAACATGGTGACACACTGTCTCTACAAAAAAAATTTTTTTTAAATTAGCTGAGCTGGGCACTATAGCTCACACCTGTAATCCCAGCACTTTGGGAGGCCAAGGCCAGAGAATTTCTTGAGGCCAGGAGTTCAGGAGCAGCCTGGGCAACATTCCTGTCTCTACAAGTAATAAAAAAATTAACTGAGCATGCTGGTGCATGCCTGTAATCCCAGCTACTCGAGGCTGAGGCAGGAGGATTGCTTGAGCCCAGGAGTTCAAGACTGCAATGAGCCTTGACCACACCACTGTACTACAGCTTGGGCAACAGAGTGAGACCTTGTCTCAAAATAAAAAATTAAAAAAATGATTTTTTTATCCACCCTCCTCACCAAACAAACTGAGTAAGTAAGTTGGGGCCCTCTCAGCTGGCATGTGTTAGAAACAGTACCCACTGCTCAAATTGCTCCCCTCACTCCCACTGCCTCTTGGCCTTGGTCAGTATGATAAAATTAGCGGGAGGCAGGGCACCAGAGGGCAGAGAAGGGCTGGAAATCCATGGCCTGGAAAAGGGAAGATGTTGGGGTGACCAGATATCTGTAGAGCCACCATGCAGAGGAGGTGGTCAGCTAAACTTGTGTGCCCTTGTCGGCGTGGTCAGCAGAAGGCAGAGCAAAAGAACAAGGGTAAGTAAACCTGTAGGGCAGGACAAGGCAAGAGCCATCCAGCTTCAGTCCTCTCTGGGTAGCCCAGGTAAAACAGTAGCAGACCATACACCAGAGAGAAAGTTCTCAGGGCTGTTTACCTGCAGTGCTGTGGACTTCAGCCTTCTTGTCCCTTCTTCACTAAGTCAAAATAATAGTCAGTGACCACGACTATAATGGACCGCTTTTGAAAATATAAACATAGTGACTTTATTGCTAGAAAAATCATTTATGCTTATCATCTTAAAATTCAGGAGATATGAACAGGTGCAAAGATGTGCAAAATATCATCCAAAATCCCATTTGCTGGCCAGGCATGGTGGCTCACGCCTATAATACCAGCACTTTGGGAGACAGGCAGGCAGATCACTTGAGGTCAGGAGTTTGAGACTAGCCTGGCTAGTCTCATGGTGAAACCCCATCTCTACTAAAAATATACAATAATTAGTCTGGGCACAGTGACTCATGCCTGTAATCTCAGCACTTTGGGAGGCCAAGGTGGGTGGATCACCTGAGGTCAGGAGTTCGAGACTAGTCTGGCCAATATGGTGAAACCCCATCTCTACTAAAAATACAAAAATTAGCCAGGTATGGTAGCACGCGCGCCGATAGTCCCAGCTACTCAGGAGACTGAGGCAGGAGAGTCACTTGAACCTGGGAGGTGGAGGTTGCAGTGAGCTGAGACCATGTCATTGCACTCTAGCATGGGCAACAGAGGGAGACTCCGTCTCAATCAAAAAAAAAAAACAATAATTAGCTGGTCATGGTGGTACATGCCTCTAGTCCCAGCTACTCAGAAGGCTCAGGCACAAGAATCACTTGAACCAGGAGACAGAGGTTGCAGTGAGTCAAGATCACACCACTGCACTCCAGCCTGGCTGACAGAGGGAGACTGTCTCAAAAAAAAAAAAAAAATCCCATTTGCTCATTTTTTGGATACTAGTATAACTATCACTCTAAACCAGTTAGTACCTTAAGTCAAATAGATATGGGAGATGGTGAATTACCATCTGCAGTGTTGTCATGTATGTCATATACTGAGCATTACAATACAAGCTAGTAGAGTCTAGTTAATTGCTTTGTGTGTGATGTATGCAGAGTTCCCATTTTGAATGTGTTTTTACTATACTTAAATAAATGACTGATGTCTGCAACCCCATGACACATCTGATGTAAAAGCCCCTGTTCCCCAATAATAACATCTAAACTATAGACATTGGAATGGACAGGAGCCCCTAGGTTCCTTCCTCCAGGGTTTTTTGGTGATCTCTGAGGACTGTGCATCCCTATTCCCATCTTTCCTCATCTTCAGGCGCAGTAACAGCATCTCCAAGTCCCCTGGCCCCAGCTCCCCAAAGGAGCCCCTGCTATTCAGCCGTGACATCAGCCGCTCAGAATCCCTTCGTTGTTCCAGCAGCTATTCACAGCAGATCTTCCGGCCCTGTGACCTAATCCACGGGGAGGTCCTGGGGAAGGGCTTCTTTGGGCAGGCTATCAAGGTGAGCGCAGGCAGTAATTGCTTTGTTTTTCTGCCCCCAGTCCCCCTCTCTCACTGTCTTTCGGGACTTTCTCATCACTTGGCCCCACCCCATACCCTGCAGGACATCAGGCCTCCTTCCTGGCTTTGGGTCATGGTGTGAGAGGTATCCTTCACACCCACCCAGGCCACCTAAGGTCAATGTTGCTGTTACAGTGAGCTTGTGGACCTGGAGATCCAGCTTGGGTTGAGCTGTGCTTGTGGTCCTCCTGCAACCAGTCAGTGGGTGTTTGTTAGGTGCCCCCAGGACTTAGTACCAGGCATGCTACAAGGAGCACACAGGGTAATGGCTCCTGCCTCCCTGGGGAACAGTCTCGGGGACTAACCTCTCTCTTTCTCTCCTCCTCCTCCTCCTCTGCTGAGAACTGGGAGGGGGGGTCAGGTAAGCCATGTGTCTCAGCTTGCGGGGGCAGCGGGGCTGGAGAGTTCACCCCTGACCCACCCAGCTCCCTGGTGCATGTCTTTGGCACTGACCTTCCTGCCCCCAGACTTCTCTGTTCACTCAAGAGACTCACTCCTGTGCCAAATGACCAGAGCCCCTGCTTGGCTTGGCAGTATCCCCTCCTGCCTCCTTCCCCACTTCGCTTTTCTGGGTTCTTGGCTCTCCTCCATGCATGCCCAGCTCTCCAGGAAAGAAAGTATGCTTCTGTCTGAATCCCCTGTTGCTCCACGCTGCATCTTCCACACATTAACTCTGTCAGTCTGACCCGGCTCAGTGTACCCTCCAAAGGGTGGGATGTCCAGTTGCATAGATTTTCTCAAACAGTTCTTCAGAAACTGCCTCTGGTCTCAGCACCATTAATAGTTACCCTCCCTGTAGGTGACACACAAAGCCACAGGCAAAGTGATGGTTATGAAGGAGTTAATTCGATGTGATGAGGAGACCCAGAAGACTTTTCTGACTGAGGTAAGAAGATGGAGGAGGACTGGGAGTTTGGTGTCACCATTGGAAGAGGGAAGACCTTACAAATAATGGCTTCAAGAGGAAATATAGTTTGGATCACTGTCTTAAAGACTAAGCAAAAAAGAGCACTAAAGGAATATCCCCACTCCCTCTAAATTACAGCATAATTATTTGTTCAACGAACACTTACTAAAGGCAGCACAAACTGAGTACAAGGGATGCAGTAACAAAAGATACATGTTTCAGAGGAGCTCTCAGATTATGAGGGTGATGGACATGAAAACAGACCAATTTAGTACAGCTCTGTTATAATCCTTACCTGAACACCCTGCTAAGGGAACCTGGAGGGGAGCTCTCTGAGCACTCAATTCCTTGAGCATTTACAGTTTTCACCACCTCTCCCAAGTTACTTCATGGAGCAACTTCAGTTGGCGACACCTGCGGTCCAAGCACTGCCCTCCAGTGGCCACTCCCACCACTGTTCCCCTAGTGCAGTTCCTAGAAAGGCAGGATGCTAAGGGTGAGGCCTGTGAAGCCATCTCCATCCATATGGTGGTGTTCTTCCCTCATCTTGATCTTAGTCCCCTGCCATATCACAAGATAGGCAGTAGGAAATGCAGGTGGTAACACTTGTCAAGCTGATTCCCTGGAGGGAAGGTGTAAGGAAGACATAGTAAGATGTTAACCACCAGCTTTTCTTGGCTTCCCCCACCCCTAGGTGAAAGTGATGCGCAGCCTGGACCACCCCAATGTGCTCAAGTTCATTGGTGTGCTGTACAAGGATAAAAAGCTGAACCTGCTGACAGAGTACATTGAGGGGGGCACACTGAAGGATTTCCTGCGAGGAATGGTGAGCACAACACCCTGTAGTCTCCAGGAGCCTTGGTGGGTTGTCGGACACCTCTATTACCACTACCCTGGGAGTTTAAAGGCCAGAGGGGCCCTGCTTGGCCCCCAAAGGACCATGTTGGGCGGGACTAGGCATAGACAGGAAGGCTTCACTGGGAGGCCATATTGACCCTAGGGTCTGGACCACGAGTGGGACAGGTCTTAACAGCCTCCAACAGTCATTCCCCCCATCCTGCAGGATCCGTTCCCCTGGCAGCAGAAGGTCAGATTTGCCAAAGGAATCGCCTCCGGAATGGTGAGTCCCACCAACAAACCTGTCAGCAGGGTGCAAGTAGGGAGAGGTGCGAGAATTGTGGGCTTCACTAGAAGGTAGAGACCCCTTCCTGGGCAACTTGTGTGGGGTGGGTCAGCAGCTATTCATTATGTTTGTCTGTGTCACTGAAACTACCTCCAGCCAACTGTTCTTAGCTCACAGCCCTATTCTCAAAGAATTACACATCTCTAAGGGCAAACGGCATGGACAAGGCAAACTGGAGAGGCAAATTGTAGCCTGAGGTGGCCTGGCCTTGCCGTTCCAGGTGTCCAGACGCTGAGGGCCCTTGAACTAAGTAGAGCACTTCACTGCCTAGGAAATCAGTGAAGGGGAAATGAGTTCTAGCAGAGCCCTGAAGGGTCAGAATTGGATAAAATTCCTATTGGCAGAGAGGTTCCAAGATTGAAGTGACAGGAGCAAAGACCTAGGAGGAAAGAAGAGAAAATCATCTATTTTACCTGGAAATAAATGATTCCAATCATAGCAGTAACAACAGCTGACAAGTACTGAGTGCTCTCTATATGCTAGGCATTGAGCTGAGGAATTAATATGCAGGTGCATGTTTATTCCTCATGACAACCTTGGTTTCCAGATAAGAAGCTGGGCTGGAAAGGGACAGAGCTGGGATTGGGTTAGTCAGTCTGATCACCAAGCCTGAGACTAACCACTGCCCTTCACATGGGGGTCCATGAAGATAGTAGTAGTCTGGAACAGTTTGGGGGTATGTTAAGGTCCCTGTGTTTTAAATTAAGCAGTCTGGAGTATATTTAGGAGACAGATGTAAAAGAGTTTTTTGGTTGATTGGTTTTTGGGTTGTTTTTTTTCCCCTGTTTCTGGAGCTTGAATCAGGAAGGGTTTTTGTTGTTGTTTTGAAACAGGATCTTGCTCTGCCATGCAGGCTGGAGTTCAGTGGTACGACCATGGCTCACTACAGCCTCGACCCTCAGGGCTCAAGCAATCCTCCTGCCTTAGCCTCCCGAGTAGCTGGGACTACAGGTGTGTACCACCACACCTATTTTTTTTATTTTTTTATTTTTCTTTTTTGTAGAGACAGGTTCTCATTTTGTTGCCCAGGCTGGTCTCAAACTCCTGGGCTCAAGCATTCCTCCTTCCTCAGCCTCCCAGAGTGTTGAGATTACAGGTGTGAGCCACCATGCCTGGCAGGAAAAGATTTTTAAGCAAGAAAGTTTAAGAGCTGTGCTTTTTCCAAAATGAATCTGGGCAAGTATGGTGGCTCATGCCTGTAATATCAGCACTTTTTTGGGAGCCTGAGGCGAGTGGATCACTTGAGGTCAGGAGTTTGAGACCAGCCTAGCCAACATGGTGAAACCCTATCTCTACTAAAAAAAAAAAAAAAAAAATACAAGGCCGGGCACAGTGGCTCACGCCTGTAATTCTAGCACTTTGGGAGTCCACGGCGGGTGGATCACAAGGTCAGGAGATTAAGACCCTCCTGGCCAACATGTGAAACCCCATCTCTACTAAAATACAAAAAATTAGCCGGCGTGGTGACACGTGCCTGTAGTCCCAGCTACTCGGGAGGCTGAGGCAGAGGAATTGCTTAAACCTGGGAGGCAGAGGTTGCAGTGAGCTGAGATTGCGCCACTACACTCCAGCCTGGCAACAGATCAAGACTCGTCTCAAAAAAAAAAAAAAAATTAGCTGGGCCGGTGGTACATGCCTGTAGTCCTAGCTACTCAGGAGGCTGAGGCAGGAGTATCACTTGAACCCAGGCGGCGAAAGTTGCAGTGAACCAAGATCACACTACTGCACTTAAACCTGGGTGACAGAGAGACACTTCATCTCAAAAAAAAAAAAAAATATATATATATATATGTATGTATATATATATATATGTATATATAAGTCTGATATGGTTAGTAGGTTCGGGTGGAATGGGGAGGGTCTCAGGCTATGGAGACCTGCATAGAGGGCTAATGAAACATTTCAGATTTCTGAATTAAGGTAGTAGCTGTGGGGACTGGAGCCTGGGGCAGGGTGGAGTCAGAATGGAGAGACTGGTGAGGCAGGGTGGAGTCAGAATGGAGAGACTGGTTGGCAATGAGGGAACAGGAGGAGGAGGAGGAGTTAGAGTGGCTTGAGGTATCACTTACCAGACGTTTGGGGGATGGGGGATGGCAGGGATGGTTGAGGAACCGGTTTGGGAAGAGCTGGCATTGATGCCTTCTATTCTCCTAGCAGAACCTATCAACGTCTTCTAGGCAAGAAACTGGCTCCATGAGACTAGAGCTTAGAGAGAGGCTGCCAGTCACCTAATCTTCAGAGAAGGGGCAGCTGGAGCTGTGGGACAGAAGAGGCATCCATGTGGCTGATCGGGGACAGGGAGTGTCTCAGCTTATGAAGTGGAGTTGGCTTTGAGCAGAGCTGACACTGAAAAGACTGGAAGGAAAAACCAGACACATAAAGAGTCTCAGGAGCAGGTAGCATAAGAAAGGTGTGGACAGTCTTTGAGGAGCACATCCTCAGGCCAGCAGGCAGGCATGCAAGTCATGAACTATAGCGATTCAGCTCCCTGGGTGTGTGAGCAGCTCCAGAAACCCAAGGGATGGAAGCAGTATTGCAGGGGGCTGGAGAGCAGAGAGTAGCTCCTTCTACATTTACAAGGGAAGGGAAGGAGAAAGGAAGTTGCTCCTCAGAGTGTCAAGAGCCAGTGTTGGAGGCCTGGAGAGGGGACATAAACAGAAATTTGTTTACAAACATTTGGGTAGGAAGAGAAAGCTTAAACTTTAGACAGTGGAGAAGGTGGAGTCTTAGGGGAAGTGAATGTCAGAGAGACAGAGCTAGCTGGAGCAAGAAGAAGTCACTTCTCTGTTGCAGGCAGGAAGGATCCAGAGTGGCTGAAGCCAGAGACTGGGAGAGTAGGAAGGAGGGAACAGCCTGGATCTAAGTAAAATGGATAGAGGTGGAGGAAATGCTACAAGGGCCAGGGTTCTGTGAAGTTGGGGACATTAGGAGAGAGCAGTGAGGGCTTTGGCCAGCCACTGTGCTGGTGATTGGTGAACAAAAGGATGGGCAGGAGATGGCAGCAGGGAGGGAGAGGAAGTCCAGGCTTCCTGTTGGTTTTGGGACAAGGGAGTGGCCACAGGAGGGCCTGCCCTGTTGTCCAGATTGGGTTCTGAAGCTGGGTGGGCATGGCCTGGGAGGAGAGTATCTGTGGCCCCAAGTTCCAGAATCAGGGTCTAGTTGATTTGCTGGCCCTTTAGCCTCAGCTTATGCTTTTGTTTCAGGCCTATTTGCACTCTATGTGCATCATCCACCGGGATTTGAACTCACACAACTGCCTCATCAAGTTGGTATGTCCCACTGCTCTAGGCCTGGCCTCCAGGGTCTTACCCTTCCTGGCTTCCTTGTCACAAAGGAGGCTGACTTGTCCCCTCTGGCTAGAAGGGCAGAGGTGTTGTCTAGGAGCTCCTGTCTTTCCCTTCCTGCTTCTTCCAATGACCTTCTCTGTCTTCTGGGAGCTCCTATACACACACAAGACTAATTTCACCTTCTCTCATTAACAACCTTTGAAATAATTTGTTAGAAGGGACTTCAGAAGTTTCTTGGCTGTATGTAGAGCCCTGTCGTTTTACCTGCTTTTGCCCCATAATAGTCTTGTAAAGCAGCTCGTTGCTGACCCCATTTTACAGTGGTGGCACCTGAAGCCTCAGCCTGAGGCCACAGAGCTAATGAATTTACAGGGAACAGTTTGAGACCAGCATTCTTCCCACTGCCCCTCAGCTGTGGTGGTTACAATGTTGTTTATCTTGTTGACTTGCTATCTGGCTTCCTGGGTGTCTACCAGCTGGCCCTGGCTCTGCCCTTTAGACCCACACCAAGCAATCTTCATTCCTTTCCCACATGACTGCCCTGTAGCTATTCAAAGAGCTTGTCTCCCCTAAGTCTCCCACCTACTGCCTCCATCTTGCCTTTTTTTGTCTTATCCTGGTTCTAGCTACAGCCTTAATCTTTTTAGGAATAAGGCAGGACAGGGAAAAACAAAAGCAACCCCCTGTCCCACCTCTGAGTTCCACTCTCCAAGTCCCTGAGCCTCACCTCCAGGACTCCAGTTGCTCTGCCATGAAACTCCCTGTGGGCTGGGGAATCTACTGTGCACAGATACCAGACCCTCAGAAACACAAATGCCCAGTGTGTCTTTTTTTTTTTTTGAGATGGAGTCTCTCTTGCCCAGGCTGGAGTGCAGAGGCGCGATCTTGGCTTACTACAACTTCTACCTCCCGGGTTCTAGTGATTATTCTGCCTCAGCCTCCCAAGCAGCTGGGACTACAGGTGTGTGCCACCACACCCAGCTAATTTTTTTGTGTGTGTATTTTTGTATTCTTTTTTCTTTTTCTGTTTTTTTAATTAACAGTTGTTCAGTGTTTTCTCATAACTTTTTTTTTTTTTTTTTTTTTTTTTTTTTTTTTTTTTTTTTTTTTT
>NW_022437035.1:7512679-7524867 GCF_009761245.1 Sapajus apella
TTTTTTTTTTTTTTTTTTTTTTTTTTTTTTTTTTTTTTTTTTTTTTTGGTATTTTTATTAGACAGGGTTTGACCATGATGGCCAGGCTGGTCTCGAACTCCTGACTTCAGTTGATTCACCCTCCTCGGCCTCCCAAAGTGCTGAGATTAGAGGCGTAAGCCACCGCACCCAGCCTGAGTGTGTCTATTTGATAGAGATTTCTGCTCCGATTCTCCCTTGCTATGCACCTCTTCTCCCCTTCTCAGTGGCTTCTCTTGCCTATGCCTCCTCCCCAGGGCCAGGTTTGAGAACATCCCCATAAAGTCCTGACCTGGCCTTTATCCTACCAGGACAAGACTGTGGTGGTGGCAGACTTTGGGCTGTCACGGCTCATAGTGGAAGAGAGGAAAAGGCCCCCTGTGGAGAAGGCCACCACCAAGAAACGCACCTTGCGCAAGAATGACCGCAAGAAGCGCTACACAGTGGTGGGAAACCCCTACTGGATGGCCCCTGAGATGCTGAATGGTGAGTCCTGAAGCTCTGGAGCAGACACTACAGAGGAAGACAGAGGCTGCCCTTGAATCAGAGCCCTGGGAACTCTAGGGGAGGCCTGTGAAGTATAGGATCAGATATCTAGAGCTGAGAATATTTTTCCCTTGCCAGGAGGGGCCTTACAAATTAGCTCCCTGAGCTCAGGGGGCTGGGAACTGATCAGTGTCCCATCCTGGGGATAGAGCGAGGTCTGACTGTAGCATTTGTGCCTCAGGGGTCACTGAGAACTCAGGCCGTTGTCCCAGCTTTAGCCTTCTCTCTCCATGCTGAGAAATGAAGTGTGGTGCCCTCTGTTGGATAATGCTCAAACCAGGCAGAGATGCTGGTTGGGATTTTTGAAATGAGGGTTATGAGGCAGAAATGGTCTGATACAACCCATTTTGGAGTCTGAGGCCCCAGAGAAGTTCAGTGGATTGACTTAGGAGCACACAGCTAGCTAATGGCAGAGCCTGGATGAACCCTAGTCCGGTTCTTTTCCACTTAACCATGCAGTTTTATCCCAGACAGTGTTGTGTTATAAGGGCTCTCCAAGGCAGGTTACCTAGGGCTGAGGAAGGACTATTTTCAGGTGGTGTCTGCCCAGGACAGCCTGTGGGGCATCCCTACAGAAACTATTCTAGCCCTGGTTCTTGGCTGTAACTTAGATTGACCCTAGACCCAGTACAGAGCAGGTAAGGGATGTAAACTTAACAGCCTGCTCTCCTGTGTTCCCCAAGGAAAGAGCTATGATGAGACGGTGGATATCTTCTCCTTTGGGATCGTTCTCTGCGAGGTGAGCTCTGGCACCAAGGCCATGCCCGAGGCAGCAGGCCTAGCAGCTCTGCCCTCCTTCAGAACTGGGCTTCTTCTAAGGATGACTAGAGCTTGACTAAAATCAACATGGGTATAGGATTTTATGGTTTATAATGCATCTGCACATCTTTGCCACATTTGTGTTTCATGGGTCCTAAGAGAAGGACTCGGCAGGTTTTGTTTGTTTGTTTTTAAGATAGTGTCTCGCTTCATTGCCCAAGCTAGAGTGCAATGGCACGATCTGGGCTCACTGCAGCCTCCACCTTCTGGGTTTAATCAATTCTCCTGCCTCAGCCTCCCAAGTAGCTGGGATTACAGGCATACACTACCATGCCCAGCTAATTTTTGTGGTTTTAGTAGAGATGGGGTTTCACCATGTTAACCAGGCTGGTCTTGAACTCCTGACCTCAGGTAATCCACCCACCTCGGCCTCCCAAGGTGTTGGAATTACAGGCGTGAGCCACTGCACCCAGTCAGGTTTTTTTTTTTCAGTTGAGGAAACTGAGGCTCAGAAGAGGGCAGTGGCTTATACATGGTCAATAAGGGGCAGGTGAGACTCAGAATTACAGCAGGAAAGGCAAGAGACTGTTCATTTGACTTTCTAGCGCTTGGGCCAAATGTAACCCTTCTCAGTTCCCTTCAAGTAGAAGTAGCCACTCTAGGAAGTACCAGCCCTGTGCTAGGTTCACGTGGACAGAGTGAGGAATCTTGGAAAGATTCCTATCTTTAGGAGCTTAGTCAGGTGACAGCATAGTTCAATATATCTCAAAGACTCAAACATACACACATTCAAAGCCTTCTGTAATCCCTACAAAGTTGTGAGTGGTAGAGGAGAGGAGAGACAAGGAATGGTTAGAATAATGAAGGAAGTTTTTCTGTTTTTGAGATGGAGTCTCACTCTGTCACCCAGGCTGGAGTGTAGTGGTGTGATTGTAGCTCACTGCAACCTCCACCTCCCTGGCTGAAGCAATTCTCCTGTCTCAGCCTCCCAAGTAGCTAGGACTATAGGTGCGCACCACCGTGCCCAGCTAATTTTTGTATTTGTAGTAGAGATGGGGTTTTGCCATGTTGGCCAGGCTGGTCTCGAACTCCTACCTCAGGTGATCCACCCGCCTCAGCCTGCCAAAGTGCTGGGATTACAGGCATGAGCCACAGCCTGGCCATGAGGGAAGGGTTTTTTTTTTTTTTTTTTTTTTTTTTGAGACGGAGTTTCACTCATGCTACCCAGGCTGGAGTGCAATGGCACGATCTCGGCTCACCGCAACCTCCGCCTCCTGGGTTCAGGCAATTCTTCTGCCTCAGCCTCCTGAGTAGCTGGGATTACAGGCACGCGCCACCATGCCCAGCTAATGTTTTGTATTTTTAGTAGAGACAGGGTTTCACCATGTTGACCAGGATGGTCTTGATCTCTTGACCTTGTGATCCACCCGCCTCGGCCTCCCAAAGTGCTGGGATTACAGGCTTGAGCCACCGCGCCCGGCCAGGTTTTTTAAAAACTGTTTTCTTTAATAGATGTTAATTGAACATCTGTGTACAAAGCACTAGGCTGGTGCCAAAGGGTTTCAGACATGAATCAGACTCAGCACCTCACAGAACCTTAACTCTGGGAGACACACAGCCACAAGGAGACACAGGCAGGGCAGAGTGGGATGAATGGAAGCTGCTAGCCTCCAGATGCCAATTTGGGACACTTGGCTTCTATAGTGAGGTCCCTTCTCAGTCCTCTTCAGTAACCTGTCAGTCAAGACAGATCTGGATTAGCAAGATTTGGAGAGATGATTGGTGATGGGGAGAGCTCTCTAACCTATGTTTGTGCCAGCCCCTCTTCTGCCCATTCTTCCTGTCCACATACCAGCATACTTTTCCCTTGCCATGTATCTGTGGCCTCTGTCGTCCTTCGTAAACAGCTGTCTTCTCACCCTACAGATTATTGGGCAGGTGTATGCAGATCCTGACTGCCTTCCCCGAACACTGGACTTTGGCCTCAATGTGAAGCTTTTCTGGGAGAAGTTTGTTCCTACAGATTGTCCCCCAGCCTTCTTCCCGCTGGCCGCCATCTGCTGCAGACTAGAGCCTGAGAGCAGGTTGGTATCCTGCCTCTTTCTCACAGCTTACAGGGTGCTGGGATGTTTGCCTCAGCCTTAGGCCATCCCTGAGCCCTTCCCAAGCACAGGGGTGAGAGAAGCCTGGAGGTCAAGAATGTGGCTGTCAACCCCTGAAGCTACCTGACAACTTGTATGTACAGGTTGGAGGAGAGAGAAGTAAAGACATAGCATCAAGTAAGCTGGATAGGATACAGAGCCACAGCCATTAAAAGAAAGTTTAGGCTGGAGCGCGGTGGCTCACATCTGTAATTCCAGCACTTTGGGAGGCCAAGGTGAGTGGCTCATGAGGCTAGGAGATCAAGACCATCCTGGCCAACATGGTGAAACCCTGACTCTACTAAAATACAAAAAAAATTAGCCAGGCATGGTGGTGTGCACATGTAGTCCCAGCTACTCGGGAGGCTGAGGCAGGGGAATCACTTGAACCCAGGCGGTGGAGGTTGCAGTGAGCTGAGATTGTGCCACTTCACTCCAGCCTGGTGACAAAGCAAGGCTCCATCGCAAAACAATGAAAAAGTTTAAAAGAAGAAAATTCACCCAAACTATTTGCTCACAATAAGTGTATTCATCTTTCCATATTCCTGTCCGTATCTATACATATACTTTTTTTTAATAGTAACTAGTTCTGTATTTTGCCCTGCATTTCCCTTGTTACTACCCAGTCTTTCTGTTTATCATTTTTGTTGACAACATGAAATTCTATTGAGAAACTGAACATATTGTAATGTAGATGTTCAGGTTTTTCCAGTTTCTCTTTTACAATAGGTATTAACTACAGTGAGCAGTTTTATGCATTTAGCTAATTTCCCCTTTAAAGAAGTATTTTCAAAATTACCTTTATTCTGAATGTATCTTGCATATGAGAAAAAAAAAATTATCTTTATTCTTCTCAGGTGATAATTTCAATATTACAGAGTTACCCTAGGTTTTTTCAAGTTTCTGGTTAAAAAACTAGAATTTTTGTGGTTTTTTTTCCTGCCATCAAAAATCATGTTCCTTTTAAAAACAAGTTCAAACATTACCAAGATATATAGCATAGGAAATATGTCTTCTATAATCTCCCTTAACCAATATACCGCTCAACATTCTCCTCACCCCTAACTCCACTCTCCCAGGATAACCAGTTGGCACATAATCTTTATTTAAAAATGATTTCCAGCGGTCCTCAGGTTGGAGAATCTATACCTTCTTCCTTTATAGGCCAAGGACTACAGTCCTTCAGTAACACCAGTGTATGAGCTTGAGGAGAAATTGTGTTTTCTAATACCCCTTGCCAGTCATTCTAAATATCTATCTTTAATTTGTTAAAAAAAAACATATATATATATATATATACACACACAGTATTGAGTGCCTACTATGTGCTAGGCACTGTTCTAAGCTCTTCGGTTATAGCAGTGAACTAAATAAAGGTACCTACCCTCATAGAACATATATTCTAGCATGGTATCTACTATATCATACAGGAGATACAATAAGTAAACTGTATTGAATATTAGAAGGTGGCAAATGCTATGGAAAAAAGAGTGAAGCCAAGTAAAGATGATTATTTAGGGTACAAGTTGCAATTTTAAATATGATCATCAGAGCAGGCCTCACTGAGGTAACATGACATTTAGGCATAAACTTGGAGGAAGACGAGTAGGACTGAGCTGTCTTAGGCTCCCAGGGCAGCCAAGCCATTTCCGTGGCACTAGGAGCTTGGGGTTTCCAGTTCCACCTTTGGTAATTACATTTTATCTAAGACATGGGAGGGGCCTTTTTCTCTTATTTTTTTGTTTTAGTACTTACTCCAGCTAGGCCAGCCTTCTCATGGTGTTATCTAATCTTTATAGCAAATATGTGAGGTAGTAGTAACATTATATTATGACCATTTCTCACAGAGGCACTGCTAGGTGAAGTTTGTCTGAGGTCATACAACCAGGAAGTAGCTAAGCCTAGATTCCTCCCACCCACCCCGTGGCCCTGCCCATATTGCACCTGCCTCTGATTTACCTCTTTTCCTTCTAGACCACCATTCTCGAAACTGGAGGACTCCTTTGAGGCCCTCTCTCTGTACCTGGGGGAGCTGGGCATCCCGCTGCCTGCAGAGCTGGAGGAGTTGGACCACACTGTGAGCATGCAGTACGGCCTGACCCGGGACTCACCCCCCTAGCCCTGGCCCAGCCCCCTGCAGGGGGGTGTTCCACAACCAGCATTGCCCCTCTGTGCCCCATCCCTGCTCTGAGCAGGGCCCTCCGGGCTTCCTGTGGATTGGTGGCCTGTTTAGAAGCAGAACAAGCCATTCCTACTACCTCCCCAGGAGGCAAGTGGGCGCAGCACCTGGGAAATGTATCTCCACAGGTTTTGAGGCCTGGTTACCGTCTGTAAATCCAATACTTGCCTGAAAGCTGTGAAGAACAACAAAAAACCTGGCCTTTGAGCCAGGGGACATCTGTTACTCAGATCCACCCAGGAACTCTCTGGGAGTGAATTATGGGAGCCTCTTGCTTACACTAATCAGCGTGGCCTGGACCTGCTTGGCAGGATCCCAGGGTGAACCTCCCTGTGAACTCTGAAGTTGCTAGTCCAGCTGGGTGCAGGAAGACTTCAAGTGGGAGTGTGGACAAAAGAGACTGGTGGCCAGGAGGTACTCGAAGGATGTGAAAAACACAGTGATGCTCCCCACTTCCACTCCAGATCCTACCCTTCCTGGAGCAAGGTTGAGGGAGTAGGTTTTGAGGAATCCCTTAATATGTGGTGGAACAGGCCAGGAGTTAGAGAAAGGGCTGGTTTCTGTTCACCTTCTTACTGGCTCTAGCCAGCCCAGGGACCACATCAATGTGAGGGGAAGCCTCCACCTCATGTTTTCAAACTTACTACTGGAGACTGGCTGAGAGCTTATGAACAACATCCTTTCCATCTGCAAAAAACAGTCACTTACAAGCACAGGAAGAGGCTGGGGGGCTAGAAAGAGGCCCTGCCCTCTAGAAAGCCCAGATGCTGGTTTCTGTTACTCATACTCTGGTGGGCTCCTTAGTCAGATGCCTAAGACATTTTGCCTAAAGCTAGATGGGTTCTGGAGGATAGCGTGGCTTGTCACAGGCCTAGAGTCTGAGACAGGGGAATGGGAGTCTCAGCAATCTCTTGGTCTTGGCCTCGTGGCAACCATTGCTCACCCTTCAACATGCCTGGTTTAGGCAGCAGCTTGGGCTGGGAAAAGATGGTGGCAGAGTCCTAAAGCTAAGATGCTGAGAGAGACAGCTCCCTGAGCTGGGCCATATGACTTCTACCTCCCTTGTTTGCTCTCCTAGCTCATTGGCTTCTGGCAGCATCCTCCTGAGCCACATCTGAAGGTACTGGAAAGCCTGGGGCTACCCTCCATCTTGGCTCCCAGAGCTCTAGGAACTTTTCAGCACAACTAGATTTGCCTCTTCCTAAGTGTCTGTGAGCTTGCACCATATTTAATAAATTGGGAATGGGTTTGGGGTATTAGTGCAATGTGTGGTGGTTGTATTTGGAGCAGGAGGAATTGATAGAGTGGTTGCTGTTAATATTATCTTGTTATATCTTTTGGGTGGTATGTGAATATTGTACATAGACCTGATGAGTTGTGGGAACAGATATCATCTCTGGTCAGAGTTTACTTGTTATGTAGACTGTACTTATGTGTGAAGTTTGCAAGCTTGCTGTAGGGCTGCGCCTTGGACTCTCAGCAGCAGCACAGTTTAGCACTGTGTGGTGGGCTGTGTCCCGGCGTCCCCAGCAAGTATGGGAGTGGTGGGCCTGAACTGGGCCATTGATCAGACTAAATAAATTAAGCAGCTAACATAACTGGCAGTATGGAGAGTGAAAACATGACTGGCTCAGGGACACAAATGTAGAGGGTTTGCTAGCCACCTTGTGGCCTAGCCCACACAAGCTCCCCATAACGGAGGGTTTTCATGCACCCAAGTCTAAAACCCTTACCTTAAGTAGACACCAATCTGCTCTAGGGAATATGTACATATCCCACCTGAGCCAGCCCCTTCCTTGCAGCACGTGTGACTATGATCTTTTCCTGGCCTGGCTCTCACATGCCAGCTGAGTCATTCCTTAGGAGCCCTACCCTTTCATCCTCTAATATAGGAATATTTCTATAGCCTGGGTATCCTGGCTTGCTTTCCTCAGTGCTCGGTGCCACCTTTGTAATGGAGAGAAGTGAATGCAAGTCAACCCATCCCTTGTGTTTTCCTACAAGTGCTTGAGAGAAAACCTGTTTCTTCTTTCTTTTGCATGTTGGGGATGTTGTTAAGGAGTGACCATTGGGAAGGAAAATGCTATCTGGTTAGTGGGACCTTGGGCACAATATAAATCCGTAAACCCGAAGGTGATTTCTCCCAGGCACTCTCAAAGCTTGAAGAATCCAACTTTAGGACAGGATCTGGTTCCTGAAAAAAAATGATCTGGAGTACACTTTGCTGGCAGAACCACAGAGCAATGTCTGGGCATGGGCAGAGGTCTTCTGGGTATTCCTGAGGCTGAGAACCTGTGGCTGAAATCCCTTGCTAATAGTCCAGGAAACACTCCTACTGATATCTTTCATTCTGGAGCCATAGGAGTCACCTTGCAGGGAACTTCCTCAGCTCACGGCTGAGGCAGCCCAGTGACCCTTCCTCCTCTGTAGTTATTCCCACTTTGGCTGCTGCAGCACCACCCCCATCACCCATCCCCCGCCCCTGCTGCACTCCAACCTTTGACAAGGGCTGTCTGGACATTCATTTTAACTACCTCCACCTTGGAAACAGTGCTGAAAGGCAGATGCTTTGCAATGACCAACCACCTTATTGGGACACCTGCACACCTGTCTTTCTTGCAGCTTCAACCTGAAAGATTCCTGATGATAATAAACCAGACACAGAAGCCGGGTACAGTGGTTCAAGCCTGTAATCTCAGCACTTTGGGAGGCCATGGTGGGTGGATCACCTGAGGTCAGAGTTTGAGACCAGCCTGACCAACATGGTAAAACCCCATCTCTACTAAAATACAAAAATTCGCACGGTGTGGTGGCACATGCCTGTAATCCCAGCTACTTGGAAGGCTGAAGCAGGAGAATCACTTGAACCCAGGGGGTGGAGGTTGCAGTAAGCTGAGATAGTGCCATTCCACTCCAGCCTGGGCAACAAGAGTGAGACTCCATCTCAAAAAAAAAAAAAGAAAAAAAAAAAAAAATCCAGACACAGGCTGCAATTGCCACCCTCCAGTAACAGGGCCAGGATGAATGACGAAAAGTCCCAGAGCTTGCCACACAGGTGTTGACAAGGTAACCCAAAGCATCTCAACTTACAGGGCATATTCCTGTTACCCCTCAAAAACTTGGTAACGTGGAGTCTTTTTTTTTTTTTTATTAAGTCAAATGCAGAGCAATTTCCCACACTATATGCAGGTGTCAGAATGAGGTATATAAAACATGTATATAGAGAAATGCCTTTATAGAAAAGTAGAAACCAGTAATATTCTCTTCTCCAGCATCATTAATACCAAGAGACCCCCTAAGGTCTAGATCCCCAAAGCAGATGGCTCCACAGAAAGCCCCACTAACCTCCCTCTTCCCCCCCGGGGCAGTGGAAGGGCTCTGGGAAGGAAGCTCTATGGCTAGGACATGCCAAGGCCTCTGAGTGTGACATCAGGGCTCAGAGGCCCTGCTGAGCTGCTAGCACAGTGCAGTGGAGAAATGTTGCACTCAGGAAGCTGGGCCCTGGCCATGCCAGTAGCTTGCTCTACAACCTTGGGCAAGTCACTTTTTCCTCTCTGGGGCCCTATGTCCAAAAGCCTTAATGAACCCTTTCTAATGGTTGATTGCTTTATAAGTTAGGGGCTGTGACCCTAGCCCCATTGCCCTACAGGAAGGTGCTGGCCTGGGGGCCCACAGGACCACCTGCTAAATCAGGCCCATTTCAGGAGCAATCCCGGAAGTGCTTTATTACCTTGCCTCTGAGCTTAGTTTCCACGTTAACCTCTTTGAAGCAGCTCCCAAGTCCCCACAGTATAATTCCCATAGGTTAGCTGACTACTTTCTTGCCTGTGCGAAATGAAGACAGGTCACCACTGTCCATCCCTGAAGAGAAACTGGGGCACCCCAGGTCTGCCTCTACTCCTGTGGCCCAAGGTAGGAGCAGATCCTTCTCTGCCCTCTTCCTAAGTGGAATGCTCAGTGCAATTCTTCCCTTCCTTTCCTTATGAAACAGTAAGAGTCCCTGGGCCCAGGCCTGGCCCATGGTTGTCAAGGCACATCACTGCCAGCAAGCTGGAGCATACCAGCAGCCCAAAACCTAGATCTCATTCTCAACCTGAAGTTCTGACTTCTGTACAAACTCATTTCCAGGCTCTCAGAGGTCAGTATGGAGTTCCATCCCAAATATTTTAAAAACTCTATTTTTTTGATGTCATCTCGACCTGCTTTACCTTAACCATGAATAACAGTGTATGCCACTAAAGCCCATGGTGGAGATTATGACCATCTTAGTAAAGCACAGAGGAGCCTGGGGGAGCTCCCTGTCTATCCCTGGTTCAGTTCCAGGGGTGCAGGCAATGTTTGGAAGCCCTTATCAGCAGCACCACTGTGGGAGCTGCCACTGCCTCCATCCACAGGCAAAATCCTGCTCCAAGGGATGGAGAAGGAGCACTGTTAGGACCCTGCCCAGCCTTACCCTCAGCCCACAGCACTACCTCCTTCTGTCACTTATTAGGATTCACCAAAAAAGGGGGGGAATGGTAGGGTTTTAACCAGAACGCAAAGTGGTAGATCCTCCCAGCTGTAGGAGGGTGGGCTGTCCTGCATCAGTGTCTGCATGGGCTCATGCCCACTGAGGGGGCTCAGGCCCCAGGAGTGCCAGCCTGGCTCATAAGGGGGGTGCTGCCCTCCTGAGGGTCAAGTGGAGTCTGGCTGGTGTGGACCACGACAGTCTTCTCATCCACAATCTCACAGGTGGGGTTGGTGAAGGCAGACAAAGGCAGGGTGATTCGCTGCATCTCCCTCTCACACACTTTCTGATCATGCTGTTCTTTCAAGTCCTTCCCCCTGGCAAGAAAGAAAAACATTCAGCCTATGCCTCCTGCATAGCTTTGCTTATTAGATAGCATCCCTGAGGCCTAGCAGGAGCAGCAGCTTGCCATAGTCACAACAAATCAGTGGCTGAGCCAGGAGTCAAACTCAGTTCCAGGATACTAGGATATTCATTCTGCCAGACTGCCTTAAACAACAGGAAGCTCCTGCCCCTCTGGTCTCAGGTTCTCCATCTGGAAAACAGGGTGACAGCAATATGGACTTCACGTAGCTTCACCAGAGCTCAATGAAAAAGTAGGGGATAGAGCCTTTTTTTTTTTTTTTTTTTTTTTTTTTTTGTGGTTGAGACAGTGTCTCAACATGTTGCCTATGCTGGTCTCAAACTACTGGGCTCAAGTGGTCCTCCTACCTCCCAAAGTATTGGGATTACAGGTGTGAGCCACTGCATCTGGCCAGATAGAGACTCTTAAAGCAAGACACAGTTTTATTCTTTCAACCCAGGGCTCCCAGAGACCCAGAGAAATATCTGAACTTTTGACTTAACCCATAAATTTGTCCAGAAAACTGACGTGATCATCCAGCTGTGAGACTGCCTTCTTATCCTAAGTCCCAGAAGATGTGAGTCCATGCTGGAAATGGACTGTCTCTAACCCATGCAGGGGGCAAAAAGGACTGAGGACAGCTTAGGTCGATGGGAAACAATGAGACAGTAATCATCAAATCTCTCAGAGATTTCACATACCTTTGAATTCTCATGGTGCTCACTGACCCAGTCACACCACGGTATAACTCCATGTTACATGTGGAGTGCTTATTCCATGCTAAGGACTTTATATACCTTATCCCACATCATTCTCAGCTCAACCCTAAGAATTAGGGCTTATTCACTGGCCTGGAGAAGTTAAGGAACTCTCCAAGGATGTGGTGGGTTCAAATCCACCTCTCTGGCTGATGCTCTCAGAAGTTCTGACCTGACCAAATTCACCCCACAAACAATAGTGGAGCAGGGACTCAAACCCAGTCTTCTGTCTGTACATGTAGGACCCTTTCCACTGGACCAGGTCACCCCTAGTGCTGACTAGAGGGCTTGATGAGTATCCAGCACATTGCACACCAGAACCAGCACCCAGGACCCAAGTTGGCATCCTCCAAAACCAGCAACTAGACTAGACATGGGTTCAGCTATTAAGAGGGAACAGGTTCTTCCCAGAAGAAGCAGTTGATGGATGACTGAAACAACACAGGGGCCTGCTTCCGACCTCCTCAGGGACATGGATGAGATCAGATGGATTACACATCCATCAGATGTTCAATACAATGACTTCTAGAGACTGGGGAAGAATAGTGGGACAAAAGAGTGGGGGAGGGAAGAGTATAGCGGAGGAAGAGTTGCACAGGTGTCTCAGAACTGTCTTTAAACTCTCCAGTTCTCCTTACCTGTATTCTAGTACCAGCTCAGCCTTAGCTGCGTAATTCTTGGCAAAACAACCTCTCTGGTTTCCTCATGTGTGAAATGGAGATAATATCTGCCTCAAAATATGATAATGAGGGCCGGGCGCGGTGGCTCAAGCCTGTAATCCCAGCACTTTGGGAGGCCGAGGTGGGTGGATCACGAGGTCAAGAGATCAAGACCATCCTGGTCAACATGGTAAAACCCTGTCTCTACTAAAAATACAAAAAATTAGCTGAGCATGGTGGCGCGTGCCTGTAATCCCAGCTACTCAGGAGGCTGAGGC
>NW_022437035.1:7524967-7551104 GCF_009761245.1 Sapajus apella
GATCAGGAGGCGGAGGTTGCGGTGAGCCGAGATCGCGCCATTGCACTCCAGCCTGGGTAACATGAGTGAAACTCTGTCTCAAAAAAAAAAAAAAAAAAAGAAAAAAATATGATAATGAAGGTGAAAGCACTTTGAAAATAGTGAAACTGCTATAAAAATTCATAAAGGGGCTAAACATGGTGGCTCACACCTATAATCCCAGCACTTTGGGAGGCTAAGGAGAGAGGATCACTTGAGCCCAGGAGTTCGAGACCAACTTAACCAAAATGGCAAAACTCCATCTCTGCAAAGGATAAAATATTAACCAGGTGTGGTGGCACACACTGTAGTCCCAGCTAGTTGGGAGGCTGAGGTAGGAGAATCACCTGAGCCTGGGAAGTTGAGGATGCAGTGAGCCGTGATGGCACCACTGCACTCCAGCCTGCACATCAGAGTGAGACCCTGTCTCAAAAAAACAAAAAAAAAAACAAAAAAAAAACTTTTAAGATGTTATTATGATTTGCCCTGAATATTACTTGACCCATCAAGCAACATTATTTTAATTTGATTTTCCAAGGAAATTCTGCTGACCAGCCAAGTCAAGTATTATTTACGTGACCCCAGTAATCCCCTCCTCCCTGGGCCTTAATTTCATCTGTAAAACAAGGAGTTGGAACTGATAATCTCCAGGGCCCCTGACATTCTATAAAATTCTTCACATGAGCTATGCTCTGATTCTCTGTTTCTCCCTGTAAGGTCAAAGGAGGCAAATCTGTGAGCTCATCCTCCTGAATCACCCTGAGTGATGGTTTCTGAACATGCAAGCCTGAGGCTCCTGCCCTGTCCTCATTAGCTTCTGTACTGGACACCACCAATTGCCACAGCAGAAAAACTCCCAGAGCCCATAGGGAAAATGAAGGGACAGTGTTCATGGGTGGGTAGTCTAGATCAAAGGCTCCCCAACTCATATCCTGAGATTCACTAGCCTTGAGCACTGTTCATCAGTACAGTTGTTACCACATAGAAGGAAACACCTCCATACTAAAAGCCAGTTTCTTCAAGGTTGCTTATGTAGGGAGAAATCTGGAAGGTCTGGGTTTAATTTTCTTCAGCCTTTATGCCTATGGAAGACCAAAGGGCAATTTACAAAAGAAACGGAATATCCAAGTATCTTTTGCCAAGGACTGAATTTCAAAATCTAAGGGGCTGGAGGAAGAGAGAAAGCCAGGAATTCACATTTCCTGAGTATCTACTAAGATGCCAGGAAATGGCCTAATGGCCTTCCCATCACCCAGGATGAAAAGAGCTACCTATGTACCTGCTGGATGTCTTTTTATTTTTTTCTTTCTATACAGACAAGGTCTTGCCATGTTGCCAGGGCTAATCTCAAACTCCTGGCCTTAAGTGATCCTCTTGCCTCTTGAGGCATGAACCACCAGGCCCAGCCTATAATCCCCCTTTTATAGATGAAGAAACTGAGGCTTTCAAGTTTAACTTTGGCGCCCTGCTTTTACCTGTGGCCAGCTGAGCTGCTGATAATGGGCAGGCTGCATCATATACATGTCTTTAGGGGGGAAAATAATCAATTTGTATTAATGGGGCAGAGCAAGGCTGGAAGAGCAGCCAAGGGTAAAGGAACCAGATGCTGGGACTAGTCTGGATTAATCTCATCCATTTAGAAGCCTGGAAGCACACTCAATCCCATGTGCCTGCTGTTAATGGTGCCTGTGAGTCCTAGAGATGCAGTGGCTGCTCCCAGCTCCCTTGGGAGACCTTTGAGAGCTCACTAGGCCCCCTACACTGACCGTCAGGCAGCCTAGCCCCCTCGCACTGCTTGGGGGTAGAGGGTTGTTAGCCTGGGTGTTGTCTGGCAGCCAAGAAAGAACAAAAGGTTTATTCACTGACTTAGCTCCTCTCCCACAGGGGTGGAGTGGTGTTGACTTACATTTTTTCCCTCCTCTTTTTATCAGAAAATAAGACTTCCTTCTGGGGCTAGTGCAGACACTATGCTTAGCTCCTCAGTCACAGACTGACCCTTTGAACCTACCAGGACAAAGACCCAGCCAGGCTGAGCTTCCCACCCACCCCCATTTACAGCCCTTCCTCCCCTGTTTGAGGAAGACTGGTGCCTGCCCAGCCTTCCCAGCCAAGGAAAAGCTCTATCCCATTAGGCAAGCCTCATGGCCTTTGGCAGAGTTCAAGTCTTACAGTAACTACCCTGCTTGCTCCAAGGCCAGGATGGGACTGGGAGCTGAGCTGTCCAGAGAGAGCAGGTGTAGATGAAACTGCCGCCTGCCTCCAACTTCCTCTCCCAGGGTATGGAAGCACCACAGACCTCATTCAGACTACACAGGTCTTCAGTTATTACTCTGAGCCACTGCTGTTTTCCCAGTCAGAGGCAGTGCTGCACCACACTGCTGCTCAGGAAAAGTTCCCAAGGAGCCACAGGTAATAATCACAAGAGCAGCCAACATTTATTTCCTGCTTTCTTAATAAGTAAGGCCCTACTGTATGCTGCCTCCAACTTCCTCTCCCAGGGTATGGAACACCAATTGTATGCCTAAACTATACTGTCCAATTTCATCCTCACAACAAACCTATGTGGTATCTATTTTGATCTGTTTCAGAGGTAGGAAGGCAGGGCCGGGCGCAGTGACTCAAGTCTGTAATCCCAGCACTTTGGGAGGCCAAAACGGGTGGATCAGGAGGTCATGAGTTCAAGACCAGCCTGGCCAACATAGTGAAACCCCATCTCTACTAAAAATACAAAATTAGCCAAGTGTAGTGGCGAGCGCCTGTAGTCCCAGCTACTTGGGAGGCTGAGGCAGGGGAATGGCCTGAACCTGGGAGGTGGAGGTTGCAGTGAGTCAAGATCAGGCCACTGCACTCCAGCCTGGGTGACACAGTGAGACTCTGTCTCAAAAAAAAAAAAAAAAGAAGGCAAATGCAGAGAAGTTACACCATTTGTTCAAGCAAATGGCAGGGCTGAGATCTGAATCCAGTCTTATCACCAGCAATATTGTCTTTTTAGGAAATAGAGTTGGGAGGATCATCATATCTAACCCGTCCCACCCCCACCACAGTACAGATGAAGAAACTGAGGTGCAGAGAAGGTAAATAATTTGTCCAATGTCACATCCAGAGTAAGTAAAACTTCCAGAACTAGATCTCGTTTCTTCTGCCTTTAAATCCAGGCTTTTTTTTCTTTTTAAGTTTCTATTTTTCCTGCTGTCCTTTGCAATTCAAAGCAAATTTACATGAGGCTACTGGGCCTCTTGTAACACCCTCTTCTCCCAACAAGGCCTCACTGGACTTGTTGAGATACTTATAATCCTTAGACATATGTTACTAGCTGTGTAGCTTGGATATCGTACTTAACTCTGAGAGGTCTCAGCTCCTCACTGTAAAATGGTATAACAGTGCTCCTAGTGTGGTTGTGAGGCTTAGTAAAGATAATCAGGAGGCTGGGTGTGGTAGCTCATACCTATAATCCCAGCACTTTGGGAGGCCAAGGTGGATTGCCTGAGGTTAGGAGTTCAAGACCAGCCTGACCAACGTGTTGAAAATCCCATCTCTACAAACAAGACAAAAATTAGCAGGGCATGCTGGTGGGTGCCTCTAATCCCAGCTACTTGGGAGGCTGAGGCAAGAGAATCACTTGAACCCAGCAGGTGGAGGTTGCAGTGAGCCGACAGAGCAAGACTCTGTCTAAAAAAGAATTAAGATAATCAGGGAAGAGCACATAATAGGGCCTTACTTATTAAGAAAGCATGAAATAAATGTTGGCTGCTATTGTGATTATTACCTGATTGGTGTGCTACTGTTTCTGTTTACATTTAATACTTATAATAATCTTAGATGGATGGGTGTGGAGGGAGGATGTATCTCCATTTAACAGACAAGATACCAAGGCTCAGAGGACACCTGAACCCACACTCAGCCTACAACTGTTTTCAGGACACTCTGCTCTCTCACTTTAGGAAAAGATGGGAGCTTCGAGCTTGTTTGTAGCCCACATGCGGTTTCCTGTTGTACAGTCTGTTCTCAGAACAGTTGTGCTGAGGAAAGGGGTGGTCCGGTCGTTAGTGACAGGGAGTCTGGTGACTGGGTGCCTTGCCCTGAGTTTACAGGAAAATAAATTCTAGGCCTCAGGGCAGTCTCGTGACAACCTAGAGGAACAAATCTAGAAGAAAAAGACTTCCACTGGGCACCAGAACTGAGCTCAGAATTAAGAATGTTTAGTCGGTTCAAGTACCTGGAAGGCCTGGAAACTGTCACAGAATTGGAGGACAGCCAAATGCCATCCAGTGACTGAGGAAGAAGGAAATATTTCAAGGACTAAACTCAGCCAACGTGGCTTAGGTCTGCTTATGAACTGTAAGGCCAGGGCCACTACATCATTAACTCTGAAATGAATAAGCAAGTATCTCTGGACCCACTATGTCAACCATCCCATTGTGGGAAACAACCTCAGACTGGGAGTCAGGATGTCCTCTCAAGTCAATACTTTCCCTGTCTGGACATCTGCTTCCTGGATCACAAGAAACCAGAAAGCACTACTCTATTACCCACTTTTTTTTTTTTTTTGAGACAGGCTCTCGCTCTGTCACCCAGGCTGGGGTGCAGTGGCATGATCACAGCTCACCACAGCCTTGACCTCCCAGGCTCAGGTGATCCTCGCCTCCTTAATAACTAGGACTACCGGCCCCCACCACCATGCCTGACTAATTTTTGTATTTTTTTGTAAAGACAGGGTTTCACCATGTTGCCCACAGTGGTCTTGAACTCTTGGGCTCAAGAGATCCACCCAACTCAGTCTCCCAAAGTGCTAGGATTATGAGTGTGAACCATTGCGCCTGGTCCATTATCCACTTTTTTTTTTTCTTTTTCTGAGACAGAGTCTTGCACTGTCACCCAGGCTGGAGTGCGATGGCATGATCTCGGCTCACTGCAACCTCCCCCTCCCGGGTTCAAGCAATTCTCCTGCCTCAGCTTCCCAAGTAGCTGGGGATTACAGGTGCCCACCACCACGCCTGGTAAATTTTTTGTATTTTTACTAGAGACAGGGTTTCACTATGTTGGCCAGGCTGATCTCAAACCCCTGACCTCGTAATTTGCCCACCTTGGCTTCCCAAAGTGCTAGGATTACAGGCATGAGCCACCCTGCCTGTCCACACATTTTAGAGAAAAGAAAAACAGCTATCACTTACTGACCACTTACTATGTGCCACACCCTGAGCTAAGTGTCACAAGCCTTAGCTCCACACAACGATCTGGAGTAGGAAATCAAAGCAATTTGCCTAAGGTCACAGAGATAGCTAGAGGACTTCTCTCCACCAAATGCTAGGAGTGCAACCTTGGATAAGGTATATAATCCCCTATTGCCTCAGTTTCCTCATCTGTAAACTGGAGATAACAGCATTTACCTCATAAGCATGATTATGAGAAATGAGTTAAAGCATGTGCTTGAAGCAGTGTCTGGCATATGGCAAATGTTTGCTACCACTGTTATTATATCCAACACTTCCCCTTTTTCATCTGTAATGAGAAGTTTGACTACAAGGCCTCCAAAGGTGCCCTGCTGGGTGATCCACTGAGGCTGTGGGCTCAGACGTGTACCTCACCTCTAGAAAATGCAGGCTGCATGCCAGGCATGGTGATCCATGCCTATAAACTTTGGGAGGCTGAGGCAGGAGGATCGCTTGAGCCAAGGAGTTCGAGACTAGCCTGGGCAACACAGTAAGACCCTGTCTCTACAAAAAATTTAAAAATCAGCCAGGCATGATGGGATATGCCTGTAGTCCCAGCTACTCGGTGGGGATGGATGGGGGGAATCGCTTGAGCCCTGGGAGGTTGAGGGTGCAGTGAGCCATGATTGTACCACTGTACTCAGGCCTAGGCAACAGAGTGAGACCCTGAAAAAAAAATAAAATCAAAGAAAGGAAGGAAGGAAAGAAAGGAAACAAAAGAAAGGGAAGGGAGGGAGGGAAGAGGGGAGGAAAGGAAAGAAGGAAGGAAAAATGCAGGTTACTGTGTCACTTTCTTCACTGAAAGATTTCTCAGAACATAGAAGAGAGTATTAGACACCCAGGGCTAGAAGTCAAACCTCCTGATTTTGCCCAAGAATGGCAAATAATTTTCCGGAATCAGCCAGTACTATAAAGATGAATGCCAGTCTGGTTTACCATCATGCACCAGTCACTGACTGGCATCTCATGGGACTTTACAAAATAAGCATTCTTCTTCTCCTGCTGTCCCAGCCACAGGTCATGACCTTGAGTTTCACAGGTAGCCTCTTTGGCTTTCTCACATGTGGTGAAGAGTGGCGAACAGACTTTTCTGTTCTCCAACTCACTTTTTTCTTCCCTAGCAGAGGAGTCTCACTGCTTATAGCACAGGAAATTTAAGCCCCAACTGCAAAAAACAGTGGCTGGAAACCTTTTCTAGTAGCAGAATTTTAGAGCTCACAGAAAGAATTCAGTCTCAAAGTCCATGCAATCATTGTTGAGCCTGATTTCTGCAGTGCCACTCACTTCAATGTCAGGCATGTTGGATCAAACAGCAGGGAATTTGCAATCAAAACAGCTGGGTCTGAATCCAGGTTCTGCCACTCCCAGAGTGTGACTTTGGGCAAGTCTCTGACAGAGGCTTCTTCGTTTGTAAAATGGGGTACAAGAACCCACACCTCACAAGGCTTTTAAAGTGAAGTGTAAAGGCACCAAAGGAAAAGGTTTGTCCAAGGTCAGCGGATAAAGACTAGGACCAAGTCTCTGCATCTTGAGTTGATTTTTAACATCTTGCTTCCTTTTGGGTAAGAAAGCCACAAAGTTTGATTTGACTTTGTGTACCTTCCTCCCCTCCTCCTCTCAAGAGGACCCAGAAGAGAAGCTACTGACCTCTTGTAGGAGTACCCCAAGATGATGCCAGCTCCGATGGCAATGATGATCACCATCATGGTAATGCCCAGCACGTAGCCTGCCAAGGACAGGACACAAGGTCCCATTAGCCAAACCCCACACAATCAACAAATGACATCTCTTGATGAATCCCAACAAGGGCAGGGGTCGGGGGCTGTCATACCCAGAGTTCCCAGGTCCTTTTTCTCCTTGGAGTTCATCCGCACGCGCTGGCTGATCCCAATCACTGGCTGCACAGCTGCCGCCTCACTCCGGGCGGGCAAGGCGTTTGCAGGAGCGAACACCTGCACCTCATCTGCACCTGGCCCTTCAGACACTTCCTCAATTTCTGTCGTGGAGGCTGGCAGGGCCTGGGAGGTTGTCTCTGGAGATGAGGTGGGAAACAGCTTTCGTCAGGACCTGCCCTGAGTGAATTCCACAGCTGAACCTGGTCCGAGTGTTAGGGGAGATGGAAGTGGGTCACTTAAGAATGCCTCCCTACACACACAACCTAAAGTCAAACTCTGCCCTACAGGCAAAATCAGGCCTGAGAGGGCTGCACCATCTCAGGGACAAGGCAAATGAGAAGGGAAGGCCGTAGGGAAAGGCCTCTCTTCTGCCTTCCACGACATCATCTGTTCAAATCCTGCTCGGTTGCCGTCTTCTGCAGGGGATTCCCCCACCTCCACTCCAGGAAACCCATGCTTCCTTTGAGCAGCCCACATTTAAGTGCACGCTCTATGCCAATCCTTAGGTGAAATGCTTTATTTTGTGCCGGGCGCGGTGGCTCACGGCACTTTGAGAGGCCGAGGCGGGCGATCACCTGAGGTCAGGAGTTCGAGAGCAGCCTGGCAAGCATGGTGAAACCCCAACTCTACCAAAAATATAAAAATTAGCCGGGCGTGGTGGTGAACGGCTGTAACTCCAGCCACTGGGTAGGCTGAAGCAGAAGAATCACTGCAACCTGGGAGGCGGAAGTGGCAGTGAGCCGAGATCCGACTACTGCACTCCAGCCTTAGTGACAGAACGAGACTCTGTCACACACACAAAAAAAAGAAAAAGAAAAAGAAAAAAAGTGCTTTACTTTGATTATCCCATTCAATCCTAGAAAGCTGTCTTGCTGCCTTGGAAGCAAAAAGCCTGCGCTCTGGAATCTAAAAAACGTGGATTCAAATCTGTCCCCTGCCATTGCCTTTGGTAAATTGCTTAAGTTCTCTGAAGCTCAGATGCCCCAAACAGCTGCTTCTTGCGGGGTATGAGCCACTCCTAAGGGCGCGCAGCTGAGAGACCCAACCTCGCCCGGCGGAGAGACCCAGCCCCGCGCAGTTGTTTACAAGCGCTCGCGGCGGATGAGCTCACACGAGCGGCGACGGCGGCCAATAGGCTTTGAGCCCCGCGGCCTGGAGATAGCCCTGGCCAATCGGACGGCGCGGGGGCGGAGCGGGGCCGGCCGGCCTCGCGCGGCCGCACGTGCACGGCGGTGTCTGCCGCTCCCTGTCAGCCCCCGGCGCGGGGCTTCCCGGGGTCCCGGGCGGTACCTGGACAGCTCGGGTCCTCGCAAGGCCGTTTCTCAGGGACGCCGGCCTCGCCACTGACGTAGCACCAGGGCCCGCGTGGGTCCTTGTCCGGGTTTCGGCAATAACTGTGATTGCCGGCGCCTGAGAGAGGAGAGAAGGAAACGTGTGTCGGGGCTGGGACCTGGACCGCGGCTGGGACCTGGACCGCGGCTGCCGCCCGCTAGCCCCGCCGCCGCCGCCGCCGCCGCCGCGGTCCCCTGGAGGACACTTACCCAACACGGGGGCCGAGGCCAGCCGGCTCTGCACGTCCAGCCAGTTGAGGCAGCGGAGGCCCGGCGCAGGGGAGAGCTGGTCCGCCCGGTACAGGTGGCCGTTGTCCCACAAACAGCCTGTGAGGAAGAGAAGTCCCCGGACACAGAGTAACGGGCAGCGAACGGAAGACGCCCAGCGTGGCGGGCAGGGCAGCCGGGATCACCCGGGCCGAGTCCCAGCCTGGCTAACGAACCCCGGGCCCTGCTGGGCCACCGTCTCCTCCCTTGACAACACCCCCACGCCCCCCACGCCACACCCCACACGCACCTCAGAGGGTTGCTGTGAGGCCCAAAAGAGAAGGAAAGAAAGCGCCTGTGAAGCCCCTAGCCTGTGCCTGGCCCTCAGTCAACGCAAGAGACTGTTAGGTGTTTTTTATTTTTTGAAAGCCGGAAAGCTGTAGAAGTGCAAATGGTTGTTACTCTTGAACTTGTGACCACTTCGGAAGAGGAGATGGAGAGGAGGAGGCCTGGCTTAGGGTCCCTTTGAGAAGATGGGAGTTTTAGGACGGTGGGCATCCAAACCTGACATTTATCACTGTGTTGTAATGCCATGTTACGTAAACTCCGGTGTTCCCTCCTCCACGGATACGGCCACCTTCTGCCCGTTTAACAGGCAATACTCTCTCCAAAGAGAATTCTCCAGGAGCCTTGATTCAGTCAGGCAAAAGATTCAAGAGAGCCTCAAACGGAGTGAACCGGCCTTATCGCTGCCTGAATGAGACTCCAAGCTCCCATTCCCCTCTGCAGGAGAGTCACAGGAGGAGGCTGGGGAAGGAGGACCACACCATGCAAAGGGCTTAGAAAGAATAGGACTTGGGGCGTAGGGGAGATGAACCCCCAAGCTCCATCCACTCATGAGCAAGGAAAGGCAAAGAGAAAGTGGCTTCTTGCCTTTGTTCTTAATGGCAAAGATGGAGCTGCAAGACCCTGGCAAGGAAAAGAGGGGTGGAAAAGCTTTCACAGGACCACAGAAACCAGCTAAACGCTTCGTTTCCTGTCATCCTGGCCCTGTTTGGGAAATAGGGGGCTTTACCCCTCCTGCTTCATGAAGTTTTGCTGCGGAAAGGAAAGATTGTAATCTCACCTCCAGATCGGTAGGCTTCTGCTAGGAGCATGTTGCTGACGAGGAATGCCTGCACCCAGGCCAACAGCATCCTTGCCTCCTTCGTCTTGCAGGTGATTGAACGACCAGTGTCCAACCGGGGCCCCCTTGGCAGCGGCTCTGCCTTCCAGTCCCAGCCTTGCAGTCAGACCTGCCCTTGTTATGCTCTTCGGGTAAACAGCCTCTCTTTAGAACTGGGAGCTTCCCAGCTAGCTTGCTGCAGCGCGAGCTGTTTTTCAGCTGAAAGGCGCCCCCTGGGTCCTAAGCCTCCTAGGCCATGCAAAATCTAACTCTGAGCCAAGAAAGGAACTCAGCCAAGAAGAGAGGCAGAGAAGTGCTGGTTGTGCTTAGCAGCCGATGATTTTGAGACCTGCGAGGCCACATCCCCAGGGTTTTTCATCTCTTCTGTTTCCATTTGTGTGAGTACAGAAAGATTAATTCTATCAAGGGGCATCATGGGATGTGGGAAATTATAACCACTAAAACACAGAACACTTTAGGGAGCGTGCACCCAGGAGGAATTCATGACCAGTTAGGGGGCAAAAATAAGAGTATCTGGTGGGAGGGGGGAGTATCACTTTATACCCATTCTTGAAAAAGGGCCTTTGTAGTTTATATGTTTATGAACACACTTAAAAAAAGTATAACTTGGCCAGGGTCAAATCTGTCACATTGCTTTTTCTTACATTTGAGGTTTTTGGGGGATATGTATATAGTAGGAATTTAGGAGTTTCTTTAGTTGAAAACACATGTTATGCAAACACGGAAAAATTTGCTCAGCTACACTGTAATAGTCTACCCTTTCTACCAGCTCTGAATTATATAGAGGAAGTTAAGTAAAATGTTTGCTTCCCCCCCCCATAGGAAATCCATTTGTTGTAATTCAGATCCATCATTAAATCTCACCATATCCATTTGACTTAGGCCTTTTGGAGTTAGGCAGAAGGGCCCTCCTTCCTGTTTGGCTGACAGTTCAAGTTCCCAGGCAGTCTCAGTAAACTGAGAGATAGAGCAGAGTTATTTGCCAAGACTACCTTGTGACTCAGTCGGATCCCAAAATAGAAATGGGAGACTCTGTTTCGATCTTGCAGGCAGTAATTTAAGGAGGAAAACAACTTTACTAAATATATATATATATTTTTTTTTGAGATGGAGTTTCACTTTGTCACCAGGCTGGAGTGCAGTAGTGCCATCTTGGCTTACTGCAGCCTCTGCCTCCCAGGTTCAAGTGATTTTCCTGCTTCAACCTCCTGAGTAGCTGGGATTAAATGTATGTGCTACCACGCCTGGCTAATTTTATTTTATTTTTGTATTTTTTTTAGTAGAGATGGTTTTTTTTTTTTTTTGAGACAGAGTCTCCATCTGTTGCCCAGGCTGGAGTGCAGTGGCGCAGTCTCGACTCACTGCAACCTTTGCCTCGACTCACTGCAACCTTTGCCTCCCAGGTTCAAGTGATTCTCCTTCCTCAGCCTCCTGAGTAGCTGGGACTACAGGCACGCACCACCACACCTGGCTAATGTATTTTTAGTAGAGATGAGGTTTCACCATATTGGCTGGGCTTGTCTTGAAATCCTGACCTTGTGATCCACTTGCCTCAGCCTCCCAAAGTTCTGGGATTACAGGCATGAGCCACTGCACCCAGCTCGATATGGCAAAATTTTAAAATTTGGCTAGGCATAGTGGCTCACACCTGTAAATCCCAGCACTTGGGAGGCCAAAGGGGGAGAATCCCTCGAGCCCAGGAGTTTGAGACCAGCCTGGGCAACATAGCAAGACCCCCATCTCTACAAAAAAAAAAGAAAATAGCCAGGTGTGGTGGCACACACCTGTAGTCCAGCCTACTCAGGAGGCTGAGGTGGGAGGATCATTTGAGGTCAGGAATTCGAGGCTGCAGTGAGCTGTGATCAGCCACTGTACTCCAGCTTGGGCAACAAAGAAACTCTGTCATAAAAAAATTTTTTAACAATTCCAATATAATAGGGATTTTTAATTTTTACTAATTTTACAAATTTTTTGAGAATCCGCTACATGCTAAATATAGTCCTAAATGCTACATGCTAAATACAGTTCTAGATACCGGGAATACGTCTGTAAATATTTGAAATCTCTCTCCTCATGAAGCTTATATTCTAGGGAGAAACATGATAAATATGTAAAATGTCATGTAATCTTAAGCGTTATGCAAAAAAAGTGAAGCAGAGTAAGGGAGAGAGTAATGGTGATATTCCACTTGCTAAAGAAAGCTTATACTATTTTCAGGGAAGCAGAAGGATATTTCTATAGCAAAAGGCTGAAGGGGAAGAGCTCTTGGCACAATTTTTGTTAGGAGAGGTCCTCTATTTACTCATATACCGCTGCAAGAGATGTGTATTTTGTTTCACTATGTAAAATACAGGCTTGAGGAAATGAGAGTACAGCTTTAAATTTCAAAATAGCAGGAAGTCCTTTGAAGTTGTTCACTCAGCACCTAATGTATTGCCTTTGTATGCAGTGAGGGCTCGTTTATTGATATCTGATAAAATGCTCCTCATTAGACTTTGAAGGGCTACTTCTGAGGGATTGTAATACTTTTCCCTCTGTTTATGGTAGAGACAGGCTATAGCAGGCCAGCACTTGTACCATTTTCAGATTATTACCATGCCTACATAGGGATGCTAATATTTCTACCTCAGAAGCCCAAAACTTCCTTACCTGTTGCTATTGTCATCTAATTTTCCTATTTAATAAACTATTATTTTCCCTAACTTACCTTGATATTCAGCAAAACCATATTTTGTGTCACATCTTATCAGGAACAGCACTGCCTGGAAAAGATATAAGCCAGAAGGAGATTTTTTCAGCTTAGTCATCTCTGTTTTTTCTCCCCGTAACTAAGATATTTATCTGTATGATTGATTTGATTTTTTTTTTTCCAGAAATGAAGGACTTGCTTCAGTCCTTCAAAGATATACTCTAACAGGTTCAGTACTTTCTTTCCTCAAGGTAATCAGATTTAGTTTAGAAATGTTCCTGTTGTCTTTTTCTGATGGTCCAGATTTGAACTTTGCTCCATTTATTGGTGCAAGATGACCATATTTTATGGCCCATAGTTACTCCAGACTTCAGATTTCTTCAGAAAATATCACTGCAATAAAAATATGATACAGTACTACTCAAAGACTTAAATTTTGAATTGTTTATATCCTTGAAAACAACATTTGAAAAAATATACTCATATTTTACGAAATATTCCAGGGATGTTTGATTTTCAGTTTCATATTAGATGAGACAAAGCTGCGCTATGAAATCAGGAAATATTTTCCAGAGTGTTTCCCAAGAAGGATGGGCAGTTCATTTTAACAGGATATGTTAGTGGGTGAGCTCTAATAAGGAAGTCATAAAGCTATTAAAAGGCTTAAGAACCCTTTTTGTCAGCAAAAGAGGGCCAAGGTGTTGGTAAAAATCTTTGGAGTAAGATCTAATGAGCTGGCTCCAGCAATTCACTTTATATGATGTGCTGTAGAAGTAGCTACTGAGATGGGGCTCAATATTTTAGTGTATAATTACAAACTGAGCAGGGATGGTTTTATGCAGGTTGTTAGGGAAATAATATTCTAGTCAAAATGTCTAAACATCAAGGCTGTTTCTTTGAAAATGTGGCCTTCAATGAGTTAGGTTATATCCATTTTGTGTATGCTTGGTACATAGTTTACTTTCAGAAATAAATGCTTGAAATAAAGTAGAAAAGCAGAGTACCATGTAAGGAAAAGCAGTCTAATAAACCTACGGAGAGAAAAGATTTTTTTTTTAAGGTAAACTATAGAATAGCCAAGAAGGCTTGTGAATGACAGGTTACTTTCAGAAATAAGACATCTCACACTGGGAACAAAGGAGCCACAAAGGCAGAGAACTTAGGAACATGTCACTGGTGTTGAGAAATAAAAGGAAGAATAAATTCTTGAATAAGAGCGGATTTTGATTTAGCTTAGATAACATGTTTTTCACATTGATGAAAACACTGTCTTCAGTGTCACAGGAAGGATGCAGAAACTACAAACTTAATTGGTTCATAAGACTAGACTGTTAATATAAAAGGTGAGTTAACCCAGTAAGCTACAGTTATGCCTCTCTTGGAAGGGGATCTGACATTCTCCAATTTGAGTAAACTGGATTTGCAGTTTTAAAATGTATCAGCACCCAGTATGAGCTTAGTACTGACTTTTTTTTTTTTTTTTTTGAGACACAGCCTCACTCTTGTTCCCCAGGCTAGAGTGCAATGGCGTGATCTTAGCTCACTGCAACCTCTGCCTCCCAGTTTCAAGCGATTCTCCTGCCTCAGCCTCCCCAGTAGCTGGGATTACAGGTGTCCGCCACCACGCCCAGCTAATTTTTGTATTTTTAGTAGAGACAGTGTTTTGCCATATTGGCCAGGCTGGTTTCCAACTCCTGACCTCATGTGATCCCCCCAGCCTCCCAAAGTAATGAGATTACGTGCGTGAGCCACCTCACCTGGCCAAGTACTGACTTTTAAAGTAGGAAAAGCAGTATATCAAATAATTTATGAGCATAGGCTTTGAAATACTTGGGTTCTAGTCTCAGCACTGCACTATGATCTTAGGTCTTTGCATACTAACAAAAGGAAAAAAATTTTTTTAATTTTTAAAAAAAATTTATGTAAGTTACTTAGTATCTATAATTCTAAGTTTTCTTAGCCTGTTATCATAATGGTAAAGAATACAAGGGCCAACATCAGGATTCAAATCCCAGTTCTTTTGTTTCCTGCTATGTCATTTTAGGCAAGCTACTAAACTATGACTCAGTTTCCTCATATGGAGAGAGGGGGAGAGAGAGAGAGAGAAATAATACCAGAATCATTGGATTGTTGACATTCATTGATCCCTGAATAAATGTTAGCTGTTTTCAGGAATTTTTGTGAGTAAACCCTAACTTGGAAGTACTGAGTATAGGCCAGGCATGGTGGCTCTTGCCTATAATTCCAACATTTTGGGAGGCTGAGGCAGGAGGATTGCTTGAGGCCAGAAGTTCAAGAGCAGCCTAGGCAACACAGACCCCCATCTCTACAAATAAAAAAGTTAGCTGGGCATGGCAGCACACACCTGTAGTCCCAGCTACTTGGGAGGCTGAGGTGGGAGGATTCCTTGAGCCCCGGAGTTCAAGGCTGCAGTGAGCTATGATCATGACACTACACTCAATCCTGGATGACAGAGTAAGAGCCCATCTGTAAAAATAAATATCTTTTTTTCTTTTTTGAGGCAGGGTCTCACTCTTGCCCAGGCTGGAGTGCAGTGACATGATCATGGCTTACTGCAGCCTCAGCCTCTGGAGCTCAAGCAGTTGTCCCACCTCAGCCCTCCTGAGTAGCTGGTACCACAGGTGCATACCACCATGTGCAGCTAATTTTGTTTGTTTGTTTATTTATTTAATTATGAGACACAGTCTCGCTCTGTCCCCAGGCTGGCGTACAGTGGCATAATCTTGGCTCACTGCAACCTCCGCCTCCCAGATTGAAGCAATTCTCCTGCCTCAGTCCCCCAAGTACTTGGGATTTACAGGCGCTCACCAACACGCCCGGCTGATTTTTGTATTTTTAGTAGAGACAGGGTTTCACCATGTTGGTCAGGCTGATCTTGAACTTCTGACCTCAGGTGATCCGCCCACCTCAGCCTCCCAAAGTGCTGGGACTATAGGCATGAGCCACCACACCCAGCCAATTTTTATAGAGGTGAGGTCTCACTATACCCAGGCTAACCTTGAACTGGACTCAAGTGATCCTCCTGCTTCAGCTTCCCAAAATGCTGGGATTATAGCCACTGCACCCAGCCTAAGAGTAAACAAATATATGAAAGAAGTACTGGGTATATTTGCTAACATCAAGAAACTGACATTCTTGTTTTAAAGTTCAGGCTAACACATATGAAAATAAAATCAATAGAGGGCATTATATAAGTGTTAAAGATTGTGATATAGACAATAAAGTTGTATTCATTAAATGAATGTTGCCTACTGTATGTTAGGTAGGCAGCAGTAAGTACTGAGAATACCTCAGTGAATCTTACATAGTTCCCGTTCTCAGGAAACTCACAATCTTGTAATAAAGCAGATATTAATATTAGTATATGGGCAATAACAACACAGTGAAATAAATGCTACAGTAAGAATTAGAACTGGGAGCTGTGAGACCTCACAGGACAGGCATACAGCCTAGTCTCAGGAAGTCAGAAAAGGCTTATCAGAAGAAGTCAAATATGAAGGTGAGAAACAGTTAATGTTTTTGGTACATCAAACAGTGCAGAAACCTGGAAGTATAGGCTGTCATCGTGCTAGTAGAGCTTTCAAGTATGTGGTTAAAATGGGGCCAAAAACCAAAAACATGAAGCCAAAGAAGTAAACACTTCCTGGTTAGGTTATGGAGGTCCCTGAAGGTCATATTGAGTGTAGACTTTATCCTGAAGGCAATAAAGAACCAGTAAAGAATTTCATGCAAAAGAGTAGCAAGAGTCAGACTTACATTTTGACAAAGATCACTGTGGCCGTAGGGAAACCACGATGGATGGCTAGAAGACCAACAAGGAGGCTGTTGCGGAGATTTCAGTGAGACAGAATAGTGACCTGGATCCAGAATTGAGTCAGGCCACCTGGGTTTGAATCCTGCTCTGCCACTTAGCAGTTAAGGGACTTTATGCAAGTTATTTAAGCACTCTTTGCCTCTGTTACCTAATCTGAAAATTGGAGATGATAAAATTTACCTTATAGGCTTGTTGTGAGGATTATGTCACTAGGACATACCTGCCTAGAACAAAGTTAAATGCTTTAAAAATGTAGGCAGTAGGCTGGGTGCCGTGGCTTACACCTGTAATCCCAGCACTTTGGGAGGTCAAGGTGGGCAGATTACGAGGTCAGGAGTTTGAGAAAAGCTTGGTCAATATGGTGAAACCCCGTCTCTACTAAAAATACAAAAATTAGCTGGGTGTGGTGGCATTCGCCTATAGTCCCAGCTACTCTAGAGGCTGAGGCAGAAGAATTGCTTGAACTCTGGAGGTGGAGGTTGCAATGAGTGCAGATTGCACCACTACACTCCAGCCTGAGTGACAGAGTGAGACTCTGTCTCACAAAAAATAAAAAAAATAAAAATTCAGACAGTGAAGAGAAGCAGACTAAGAAGAATAAGCAGGATTCTATGACTGAAGGAATGTTAGAAGCAAATAAGAACTAAGGAATTTGGTTTCTGGTTTAGGAGCTTAGGAGATGGTGGTGTCATTCACTGAGATAAGAAACATGAGGAAAAGCAGGTTTGGGGAAGGCCGAGAAGGTGTCACCAAAGGTGACTGGATTGCAACCAGAAGAGTATAGTGTCAGAGAAGCCAAGTAGAGTGTTGCAGGGAGGAGGTCAGCATTGTTAAATGTTACCAAGGATGGTCAAGTGAAATAAAAGCTAAAAAGAATTCATTGGTTTTAGCAACAAGAAGGCCATTGGTGACCTTGTCAGGAGAAATTTTTGTGGTGAGGAAGGAGGGCTAAAATGTGTGGATTATAGAAGGAATAGGAGGTGATGAAGGGAGACTATGAGAACAGACAATTCCTTCAAGTTTAGCTGGCTGGAAGGATTATGGACAGGGCTGACATTGGACCCAGTACACTGATTTGGCCTACTGCCTGTGGCATTCTGAGTGGTTGGACATTCATTCTAATTGGTCAGTAACCCTACCAGGGAGGTGAGGAAGGGGAGCTGATTTGGGAACACATATTGGATTTGGTCTTGGTGGTTTTGAGTTTGACATAAGGACAAGCAAGGTATGTATATAGAAATGCCCAGCAAGCATTTTGATAGGGGACTAGTGGTGGGATGACTGGACAGAAATTAGAGTAAAAACTCAAGTGAGTGAGGATAGGCTAGAAGGTACTAAAACAAAGGCAGGCTGGCAGGAAGGCACAAAGAAGCTTTAGGTCTAGCCTTAAAATTCATGAACATTTTGAGAGTGTGTGAACTCAGAGTGGGAAATGAGTTTCAAAGTTGAAGAAACCAGACCTCAAATTCAGATTTTATAGCTATAAAGAACATTTGCAATAAACAGAGGAGTTCAAGGATGGAGTGCAGTAGCTCTAAGCTGTCAGAGAGAGGAAACAGGAAAGGAAAGTCCCAGGTTTGGAGCCGGAGCAATGAACTTTGGCATAGCATGATGGGCTCTGTGGATTAGGAATGCAGCACTTTACCCCCGGTCGTTGGTTGCTGTGTCTTCAGCATGTGAAGACACTCATTTGTGTATTTCAAGTGCACTGAACCCTGATTGCAATGTTTGGCATTAATTACTTTTTTTTGGTTTTCTTTGTTTAGAGACAGGGTCTCGCTATGTTGCCCAAGGTGACTTGAAATCCTATGCTCGAGCAGTCTTCCCACCTCAGCCTCCAGAATAGCTGGGACTATAGTTATACACCACTGTGCCCAACTTTCTTTCTTTCTTTCTTTCTTTCTTTCTTTCTTTCTTCCTTTCTTTCCTTTCTTTCCTTTCTTTCCTTTCTTTCCTTTCTTTTCTTTCTTTCTTTCTTTTTTTTTTTCTTCTTTTTGGAGATGGAGTCTCGCTCAGTCACCCAGGCTGGAGTGCAGTGGCACGATCTCAGGTCCTTGCAGCCTCCGCCTCACAGGTTCAAGCGATTCTCCTGTCTCAGCCTCCCAAGTAGCTGGGATTACAGGCACCCGCCACTATGCCTGGCTAATTTTTGTGTTTTTAGTAGAGATGGGGTTTCACCATATTGGCCAGGCTGGTCTCAAACACCTGACCTCAGACAATCCACCCACCTTGGCCTCTCAAAGTGCTGGGATTATAGGCGTGAACAACCATGCCTGACCCCAGCTTATTACTTTAAATTTATCATACACGGTTGTAGTTTGTATTTGTATGTATGTAAACAATACCTGAATTAGATGTTAACCTATTAACTATTCAAAAATCGCAGTTACTTTTGCACCAACCTAAATATATCCTAGATAGTAGAGTAACAACAAGGTAGATAGGAAAATATCTTTGTTCCCTCTTATAATGCTGGTATTTCATTCTGTTATTAGTGTTTATTCTTTCAGTCAGCAAATAGCTGTTGAGTACTTTCTGTGTCAGGGACTACTTTTCCTTTTATCACCTTACTTTTCTCCTGGCCATTTTTCCCATTCTGCTTTGTGGTGTCTTCTCCTTGAAACTTTCTTCACCCATTTTCTTCCCACAGTTGGCTCCATCTAATCTCATCTTAAGAGATGTCCTTTAAATAATTTGTCTATTGGGAAACAGTGAATGTTATATATTCTTCGTGCATATGCCTCACACAGACTGAGAGCTTCGCTATTATTCCGTTATAGTCAGTAAAATGGAGAGAGAAAGAAAAAAGAATCTCAAACAAGATCATAGAGTGATTATAGCTGGAAGGAAGTGCAAGGATAAGAGAAATCAGCATTTTATTACAGTGAGGCCCAATTGTATGATCTGATTGCTGCCCTTTCACCCTCTGTGAAGCCCAGTTAACAGAAATGAGCAGTGTTGTGGTGAGGTGTCATAAGTGGACTCAAATTGGCCCCTGAATGGAAAACTCTTGAGTTTAATAATAGATTAAGTACCCATTTCAAACACTCAGTGCGTTCTCTGAGTTCCCAAAGATATTTCTACCTGGAGCTTTCTTCTACTTTTACCTTAATGGCTCAGTTGGAAGTCAGCCATCACTGCTAAGTGTTCTTGGTTCTATGCAGCATTGGCAGGAGCGTCCCCATTATCCTGATGTTAGAAATAGAAAGTCTGCCCAGTTGCAGCCAGGCTGTTGCCCCTAAAGCAATAGTGGACCATTTCCACTTTCTAGGATCTTTTCTTTTCCAACACTGAGTGGCCTAACCTCTTGTCAGTTTCACCAGTCATCAGATTTGTGAGAATATCTCCCCATTCCTAGAGTGGCTCTGGTAACAACCAGCAATCTGCTTTTTGCTCTGAATTTCTGCTCTCTTGGATACAGTAGGAGAATCTGCTCTGATGAACATTAAATTGTTAGTATATGTAACGCATTTAGAAAAATGCCTCACACATATTAAGAGTTTCTGCTATTATCATTAATTATGTTGTTGTTGTTATTGCCATCATCTAGGATCAGAATCTAGAGCTTAGCTGAACATCTAATTTTTGCTCTTGTTATGCTGAGTGGTTTATCAAATCCAATTTATCTGGAAAACGGCTAAAAATATTTGGTTTCCCCTCAATTTAGCGGCTATTGCCACCTCAGAAAGCCTTCAAAGATCAAAATGTTATCACTTTGTGTTTTTACTTGTTAGGGCTTTAACATCCCCCCCTCTGGATTCCTAAGAGACTCTGGTCCTGAGTCAGCGAAATGGGTAATCCAGCAATCTCTGCATGAAAGATGTACATTTTATTCAGTCATCCAGTGTTTAACAAACACTAGTTCAATGTGGGACAATAATAAATGTCACAGCTGATGTTTACTGAGCACCTAGTAGGTGCCAGATACTGTTCTAAGCGCTTTGTATATATTATCTCATTTATTCTTCATAAAAACCCTATATATAGGTACTGTTATTATCTTCCTTTTACAAATGAAGAAACAATCATAAAGAGGTTAAGTAATTTGCGCAAAGCCACAAAGATAAGTGGAAGAGCTGGGATATGTACCCAGGCAGTCTTATCTCATAGCTTATGCTAATCACCACCTCACTGTACTGACAGGGAGAACCCTGGATTTCAGAGGCAGAAGTTCAATTCTAGTCTCAACTCCTCCACTCTATCATTTAACAAGTTGAATGACCTTAGGAAAGTTACTATATCCTTCTTAAAACTCAATCTCTTCATCTGTAAAATGTAAAATGTAAAAGTCATATGTACTTCACAGGATGGTTGTGAAGATTATGTGCCCTGAACTTCTTAGGCATTCAGTAAATAGCTTCTTTTCTCGCTACCCTAATCAATACACTGGTGCTTAAGACTGACTAAGAAAGTTGTACCTCCTTGGGTTCCCAGTCTGGGAAGAAGAGAACAAACATGGGACCAGGTCATTATGGTATAGTATAAGAAATACCACTGTAGAGGAATATACAGAGAGAATACAGAAAGTTACATTTTCTGAAATGGGGCAAGGGGGAGTTGAAGAAGCTCAGGGTACCAGTGACATTTGTGTTGGGCGTTGAAAAACAGGCTTTGGATGAGATGGACAGAAGGCACGAAAGTTTCTGGGCAGAAGGAACAGCATGTGTGCAGGCACTAAAGTATAGAAGAGCTCGGCAGCATGTGTTCTAGTAATGGCTAGAGGTTTGGTATGCAGTTTGGGTATCGGAGGTGAGAAGGTAACTGAGTAGTAACAAATGAGTTTGCAAAGAGAGAGGCATTCAAGGTTTTACATGTCAGCTATGTCCCAGCACCACTAAGACATTTAGACATAGACATATTTTTTTTTGTTGTTTTTTTTGATTTTTGTTTTGTTAGTTACTGAGACAGGGTTTCACCATGTTGGCCAGGCTGGTCTCGAACTCCTGACCTCAAGTGATCCGCCTGCCTCAGCCTCCCAAAGTGCTGGGATTACAGGCATGAGCCAATGTGCCTGGCCGACATGGACAATATTTTAAAAGAAAACTTACTGAATGTAAATAAATTAAGCAACAAAAACTTTATAAATGCTCTATTGATACATAATTCACATACCATGAAATTCATCATTTTATAGCATACAGTTCAGCAGTTGTTAGTACCTGTGCATTACTTAACAACAAGAATAGGTTGTGAGAAATTCGTCATGCAAACATCATAGAGAATAACTACACAAACCTAGATGGGACAGCCTTCCACATACCTAGGCTATGTGGTGTAGCCTATTGCTCCCAAGCTACAAACCTGTACAGCATCTAACTGTACTGAATACTGTAGGCAGCTGTAACACAATCATAAGTATTAGTGCGTCTAAACATAGAAAAGGTACAGTAAAACTATGTTATTTATAATCTATAGCAGGGGTTCCCAAACCCCCAGGCCATGACCTGTTAGGAACCTAGTAGCACAGCAGGAGGTGAGTGACAGGTGAGCAAGCATTACCATCTGAGCTCCGCCTCTTATCAGATCAGTGGTGGCAGAGGATTCTAATAGGACTGTAAACTGTATTGTGAACCGCACATGCTACGGATCTAGGTTGCGCACTCCTTTCAAGAATGTAATGCCTTATGATCTGAGGTAGAACAGTTTCATCCTGAAACCATCCCCCGGCTCCTGTCCGTGGAAAATTGCTTTCCACGAAACCAGTTCCTGCTACCAAAAAGGTTGAGGATCACTGTGTTATAGGACCACAGTCATCTATGCAGTCTGTTGCTGACTGAAACATCATTATGCAGCTCATATCTGTGTATTCACAAGGTTGTGTAACCATCACCACTATCTAATTCCAGAACATTTCATCACCCCAAAAAGAAACCCTAGTACCTGTCTACAGCTGTACCACCGTGAATATGTCCAGTCTTGTCTGATCTCAGAAGCTAAGCAGGGTTGGGCCTGGTTAGTATTTGAATGGGAGAAACTTAGTACCTGTTGACAGCCAGTCTTCATTTTTCTTTCTCCCCATCCTCTGGCATCTTCTGATCTCTCTGTTTTTCTACAATTTTATTTATTATTTTGTTTTTTATTGTCCCAAGTGTTCCAAGTAAATACTGATCTCTTTCTATTTCTATGGATTTGCCTATTCTGGACATAGGCATGATGTTTTCAAGATTCATCTAAGTTGTAGCATGTATCAGCATTTCATTTCTTTTTATGGCTGAATAATATTCCTGTGTATGAATGTACCGTATTTGGTTCATCCAGTCATCAGTTGATGAACATTTGAGTTGTTTCCACCTTTTAGCTATTATGAATAATTCTACTCTGAACATTCATATACAGGTTTTTGTTTGATACCTATTTTCATTTCTTTTGAGTCTATACCTAAGAGTGGCATTTCTGGTTATTCTATGTTTAACTTTTCAAGGAACGATCAAACTATTTTCTTTTCCTTTTTTTTTTTTTTTTTTTTCCTGAGAGATGGAGTCTCGCTCTGTCACTAGGCTGGAGTACAGTGGTGTCTCGATCTCTTGACCTTATGATCTTTCCACCTCAGCCTCCCAAAGTGCTGGGATTGCCTTTTTTTTTTTTTTTTTTTTTTCCTTGAGATGGAGTCTCACTTTGTCACCCAGGCTGGATTGCAGTGGTGTAATCTTGATTCACAGCAACCTCCACTTCCTGGGTTCAAGTGACTCTCCTGCCTCAGCCTCCCAAGCAGCTGTGATTACAGGCATGTGCCATCACATCCAGCTAATTTTTGTATTTTTAGTAGAGACAGGGTTTGCCATGTTGGCCATGCTGGTTTCAATCTCTCAACTTCAGGTGATCCACCCCGCTCAGTTCCCCAAAGTACTGGGATTACAGGCGTGAGCCACCATGCCTCCTGATAAAACTATTTTCCATATCAAATTTTAGACAAGACTGGACATGTTCGGGGTCGTATGGCTGTCTGTAGACAGGTACTAGTGGCTATACCCGTTTACATCCCCACCAGCAATATATGAGGATTCTGATTTTCCACATCCTTGCCAACAAGGATGTTGTTGATTTTTTTTCCTTTTTTTATTGTTATCATCTTTGTGAGTGTGAAGTAGGATCTCATTGTGGTTTTGATTTGCATTTTCCTAATGACTAATGGGCTTGTTGGCTTTTCATTTATATTCTTTGGAGAAATGTTTATTGAAGTCCTTTCCCCCATTTTAAAAATTGAGTTGTCTTTTGTTGTTGAGTTGTTAAGAGTTGTTTTTGTTTTTGTTTTTGTTTTTGTTTGGCAAGGTCTCACTCTGTTGCCCAAGCTGGGCAATGGCGCAATCTCAGCTCACTGCAGCCTTCACCTCCCAAACTGAAGTGATTCTCCTATCTCAGCCTCCCAAGTAGCTGGGACTACTGGCATATACTGCAGTGCCCAGCTAATTTTTTGTATTTTTAGTAGAGACAGGGTTTCACCATACTGCCCAGGCTTGTGTGGAACTCCTGAGCTCAGGTAATCCTGCCTCAGCCTCCCAAAGTGATGGGATTACAGGCATAAGCCACCAAGTCCAGCCAAGCGTTCTTGTTTGTTTGTTTGTTTGTTTTTGAGACAGAGTTTTGCTCTTGTTGCCCAGGCTGGGGTGCAGTGGCAACCTCTCAGCTCACCGCAACCTCCGCCTCCCGGGTTCAAGCAACTTTCCTGCCTCAGCCTCCTGAGTAGCTGGGATTGCAGGCATGCTCCACCATGCCCAGCTAATTTTTTTGTATTTTTAGTAGAGATGGGGTCTCTCCATGTTGATCAGTCTGGTTTCAAACTCCTGATATCAGGTGATCTGCCCACCTCGGCCTCTCAAAGTGCTGGGATTATAGGCATAAGCCACCTCGCCTGACCAAGAGTTTTTTTATATACTCTGAATACTAGACCTTTATCAGATATATGACTTGGAAATATTTTCTCCCAATCTGTGGGTTATCTTCTCACTTTCTTTTTTTTTTTTTTTTTGGAGACGGAGTTTCGCTGTTGTTGCCCAGACTGGAGTGCAATGGCACGATCTCGGCTCACCGCAACCTCCGCCTCCTGGGTTCAAGCAATTCTCCTGCCTCAGCCTCCCGAGTAGCTGGGACTACAGGCACGCACCATCATGCCCAGCTAATTTTTGTATTTTTAGTAGAGACGAGGTTTCACCTTGTTGACCAGGATGGTCTCGATCTCTTGACCTTGTGATCCACCCGCCTCGGCCTCCCAAAGTGCTGGGATTATAGGCGTGAGCCACCACGCTCGGCCATCTTCTCACTTTCTTAATAGTCCTTTGATGCACAGTTTTAAATTTTGATGAACTCATGTGTATCTGTTTTTTCCTTTAGTGTTTTATGCTTCTGATGTCCTATTTTGCATGTGGATATCCAGTGCTATTTGTTGATAGGTTAACCTTTCTCCATTGAGTAGTCTTAATATCCTTGTGGAAAATCAATTAATCACAGATGTGTGAATTTGTTTCTGGACTCTCAATTCTGTTTCATACATATATATGTCTACCCTATACCAGTATCATATATTATTTTGATTATTTAGCTTTTTTTTTTTTTTTTTTTTTTGAGACGGAGTTTCACTCTTGTTACCCAGGCTGGAGTGCAATGGCACGATCTCGGCTCACCGCAACCTCCGCCTCCTGAGTTAAGGCAATTCTCCTGCCTCAGCCTCCTGAGTAGCTGGGATTACAGGCATGCACCACCATGCCCAGCTGATTTTTTGTATTTTTAGTAGAGACGGGGTTTCACCATGTTGACCAGGATGGTCTTGATCTCTCGACCTCGTGATCCACCCGCCTCGGCCTCCCACAGTGCTGGGATTACAGGCGTGAGCCACCGAGCCCGGCCTATTTAGCTTTTTGAATGTTCTACTTTTGTTACTCCAGATGTGCTTCTGATTTTTAGTACCTTTTAGTATATCATGGTCATTATTTCATATTCTCCCTTTTTTGATGCAAGTACTTCTGTGTGGATCATTTGCATAATCGGCACACCTGTCATTTAAGGTAATTAAGTAGTGTTTGTTTTATTGCTTTACTGTGCTGTGGTTAGATTTTCCAGGCTCTTATTTTACTCGTGTTTTCTGAGTTGTTTTTCACTGTTGTAGAATGCCTTGTTTGCACTATTTCTTCTGGACCCAGACTCGTTAGCTACTGAGGCCCACTCCCTTGATGTCAAAGAATACTGGCTGCTGTCTTTACTTCATCCTCACAAAAACTCAGGCTATACCCATTTGCTTCAGCTCAGTGCTCATACTTCCTGCCAGTTGTGGACTGAACTTCTGAGGCAGAAAGCCTGCTAATAAAACCTCTTCCTTGAACTGGAGCTCTCCACAGGTCAAGAGTGGCACTTGCCTTATGCTCTCTGATATGCTTTGTTGTAAATTACAATCCCTGAGATATCATACTGATGAGAAGACACGTGGGAAAGAACCTGCCTTTTACTTCTCTTTCATGCTGCCAGAAGAAGCATTTATAAGCGCTGTTTCTATATATACCCCTCATCTTTAGAAAGGAAGAGCTGTGGCCGGTCACGGTGGCTCACACCTGTAATCTCAGCACTTTGGGAGGTCGAGGCAGGTGGATCATGAGGTCAGGAGTTCAAGACCAGCCTGGCCAAGATGGTGAAACCCCATCTCTACTAAAAATACCAAAATTAGCTGGGCATGGTGGTGGGTGCCTGTAATGCCAGCTACTTGAGAGACTGAGGCAGGAGAATCGCTTGAACCTGGGAGGCGGAGGTTGCAGTGAGCTGAGATTACACCACTACACTC
>NW_022437035.1:7551204-7596202 GCF_009761245.1 Sapajus apella
AAGAGCTGTCAGAAATTATGGGCCTTAGGCCGGGTACGGTGGCTCAAGCCTGTAATCCTAGCACTGTGGGAGGCCGAGGCGGGTGGATCACAAGGTCAAGAGATCGAGACCATCCTGGTCAACATGGTGAAACCCCGTCTCTACTAAAAATACAAAAAATTAGCTGGGCATGGTGGCGCGTGCCTGTAATCCCAGCTACTCAGGAGGCTGAGGCAGGAGAATTGCCTGAACCCAGGAGGCGGAGGTTGCGGTGAGCCGAGATCGCGCCATTGCACTCCAGCCTGGGTAACAAGAGTGAAACTCTGTCTCAAAAAAAAAAAAAAAGAAATTATGGGCCTTGTTCATGGTCATCCAGTAATGTCAGAGTGCTGCTAGGAACAGAATTCATCCCCTACTGCCATGGATTCCTTTCTTGTTATCATTACCAAATGTTCCTTCCCTATTGGTCAATAGAAAATACATCTCAGTATTTTCTCCAAGGGAGGTTTTGAGTGTCTTGTTCCCTTTTGGGAAATCAGATGATTTTCCACTTCTCCACTTGGATTCTGTACCTATTTCACTAAAGTCCTTCATAGATTAATTTTTTTTTTTTTTCAAGACGGAGTCTTGCTCTGTCACCCAGTCTAGAGTGTAGTGGTGTAATCTCAGCTCACTGCAACCTCCGCCTCCTGGGTTCAAGCGATTCTCGTGCCTCAGCATGGGATTACAGGCATGCACCGCTACACCTAAGTTTTTGTATTTTTGATAGAGACAAAGTTTTGCCATGTTGACTAGGCTGTTCTGGAGCTCCTGACCTCAGGCGATCTACCCACCTCTGCCTACCTAAGTGCTGGGATTACAGTTGTGAACCACTGCACCCAGCCTGATTTAACGTTTTATTTTTTATTTTTATTTTTTCATTTTAATTCAGTCTCCATAGAGACTGTCAAAAATTGCCAATGCTGACTATATTTCAAGTCTTCATGGTGGGGTATTGGGAAAAGTTTTCAATTAGCAATAATCACGCCTTGGATAAACCTCATTGGCGCAATACTGCCACTGTGCAAAGCTGATTTAACGTTTTATAACAAAACTCTCTAGTCTTTGTCCCTACTGAAAATTGTTATGGACTAAATGAGTTTACATTTGCACAAGGCGGAATTTCATTTCAGTGATGAAAGTAGATGGTTAGGACAGGCGCGGTGGCTCACACCTGTAATCGCAGCACACTTTGGGAGGCTGAGGTGGGCAGATCACGAGGTCAGGAGATTGAGACCATCTTGGCCAACATGGTGAAACCTCATCTCTACTAAAAATACAAAAAATTAGCAAGGTGTGGTGGCACATGCCTGTAATCCCAGCTACTTGGGAGGCTGAGGCAGGAGAATCGCTTGAATGTAGAAGGCAGAGGTTGCAGTGACGTGAGATTGAGCCACTGCACTCTGGCCTGGGCAACAGAGTGAGACTCTGTTGAGAAAGAGAAAGAGGGAGAGACAGAGAGAGAGAAATGAAATGAAATGAGGTGGTTTCAGGTTGATTATTTCATTAATCCACTTGTTTTTTTTTTTGGAGATGGAGTCTCACTCTGTCACCAAAGCTGGAGTACAGTGGCACACTCACAGCTCACTGCAGCTTCAACCTCCCACATTCAAGCGATCTCACCTCATTTTCTCCAGTAGCTGGAACTATAGGTGAGTGCCATGATGCCCAGCTGATTTTTTTGTATTTTTTGTAGAGACAGGGTTTCACTATGATGCCCAGGCTGGTCTTGAACTCTAGGCTCAAGCAATCCACTGGCCTTGGCCTCCCAAAGTGCTGGGATTATAGGCGTGAGCGACCCTACCTAGCCATTAGCCCACATTTGAGATCCCAGTTTCCAACTTGCCATTCCCCTTTCCCCCAGCCCCTGGCAACCACCATTCATTCTACTTTCTGACTCTATAGTATGAATTTTACTACTCAAGGTATGGCATATAAGTGGGATCATACAGTGGGATTTTGTGACTGACTAATTTTACTTAACATAATGTCCTCAAGGTTTATCCATGTTGTAGCACATGTCAGAATTTCCATCCTTTTTATTTGTATTTATTTTTTTATTTGAGACAGAGTCTCACTCTGTCACCTAGGCTGGAGTGCAGTGGCACTGTCTCAGCTCATTGCAGCCTCCTTGTCAACAGTCCTCCTGCTTCAGCCTCCTGAGTAGCTAGAACCACAAGTGCACACCACCACATCCAGCTTTTTTTTTTTGTATTTTTAGTAGAGATGGGGTCTTGCCATGTTGCCCAGGCTGGTCTCGAATGCCTGAGCTCAAACAATCTGGCCACCTCTGCATCCCAAAGGACTGGAATCATAGGCTTGAGCCACTGCATTCAGCCTTTCCTTCCTTTTAAAGCTAAATAATATTTTAGCCACCTTTTGTTTATCCGTTCACCTATTGATGGACACTTGGGTTGTTTCCACCTTTTGGCTGTTGTGAATAATGTTGCTGTGAATGTGGGTGTACAAATACCACTTTGAGACACTGTTTTCAATTCCTTTGGGCCTATATCAGAAGTAGAATAGCTGGATGATATGATAATTTTAATTTTTTTAGGAACCACCATACCATTTTCCAGTGGCTGTACTATTTTACATTGCCAACAACAGTGCATCAAGTTTCCAATTTCTCCACATCCTCACCAGCTCTTATGTTTTGATAATACCCATCCTAACAGCTTCATAGAATGCAGTAAATATATATTTTAAAGAACCTTGAGTTATAACCCAATTCATATTTTATATATAGATCTTTTAAATAATTATAAAATATTTGATGTACATTCAACAAGCTTTTATTGAATACTGGCTACATTTCAGGCATTCAAATATGAAATAGGCACAGTCCCTGCCCTCATGAATAACATGCATAAGAAACCCCTGTGAAATAACTTATAGCCATTGTACCACTATCTAAAGGATCAGGACTATAGGCTCTAGCAACAGATCTGAGAGAAGGGTACAGGAGAGAAAACATCCACAGCTTCAGTGTGTTCTGAACTCTTTAGGAATTTTGCATGGGCAGGTCTGCTCAGTTTTCTACCATAACAAATAGGGTGTTCTCTGTGAAACTCGGCTACAGTGGTAATTGACTAAATTGTTGAAAAAGAGGTACATGGCCGGACGTGGTGGCTCACGCCTGTAATCCAAGCACTTTGGAGGCCAAGACAGGCGGATCACCTGAGGTCGGGAGTTCAAGACCAGCCTGACCAACATGGTGAAACCCCGTCTTAAAAATAAATAAATATGCTGGGCGCGGTGGCTCACGCCTGTAATCCCAGCACTTTGGGAGGCCGAGGCGGGTGGATCACGAGGTCAAGAGATCGAGACCATCCTGGTCAACATAGTGAAACCCCGTCTCTACTAAAAATACAAAAAATCAGCTGGGCATGGTGGTGCATGCCTGTAATCCCAACTACTCAGGAGGCTGAAGCAGGAGAATTGCCTGAACCCGGGAGGCGGAGGTTGCGGTGAGCCGAGATCGCGCCATTGCACTCCAGCCTGGGCAACAAGAGCGAAACTCCGTCTCAAAAAAAAATAAAAATAATAAAAATAAAAATAAAAATAAATAAATAAATAAATAAACAAAATTTTTTAAAAAAAAGAAAAAGAGATACATATTAGCTTTCCCTATGGGAATTTAAAAACATGCACAAGAGTAAAGTAATATAATAGGCCAGCCATAGTGGCTCATGCCTGTAATCTCAGCACTTTGGGAGGCCAAGGTAGGTAGATCATGAGGTCAGGAGATCGAGACCATCCTGGCCAACATAGTGAAACCTCCATCTCAACTAAAATACAAAAAAAAAAAAAAAAAAAATTAACTGGGCGCAGTAACTCACGCTTGTAGTCCAGCTACTCGGGAGGCTGAATGCAGGAGAATCACTTGAATGCAGAAGGCAAGGAAATTGCTTGAACTTGGGAGACAGAGGTTGCAGTGAGCTGAGATAGCGCCACTGCACTCCAGCCTGAGGACAGAGCGAGACTCTGTCTCGAAAAAAAAAAAAAAGAAAGTAATATAATGAATCAGCAAGTAACTGTCACCCAGTTTGTGGAATCATCAGCACGTATCCAGTCTTGTTTCATCCCCACCCCCACTCACTCCCTCTCACCACTAGATTAGTTTGAAACAAAATCAGTATAGTTTTCATTTTCTACTTGTTCTTGATGTTGTTTCCCTTAGATACTAAGGTGTGTGTTCTCATTTTGATTTCTTTTAGCTGTCTTATTGTGTACAGTCTTGTGTTTTGTCTTGTATTGTATTGATAGAATCACAGCATTTTCCTGCCTCAAACTCTCTTGTTTTGTCTCTCCCACTTCAGAGTCCTATGAACCTGCCACACATTTTCACTTTTACCCAAGGCAAAGTGACTTGGGCCTCCACTCACCAGTTCCCTGAGTTCATCTCTATAATGTATGAGGTCAGGGACTTTAGCATGCTTAATTATTCTATGTATGGTGTCTAGCCTGAAGCGTAGTAGGTGCTTAATAAATAGTTGTTGATGACTGAATGGGTGAACTCCATTTAGCTTTCCACTCATCTGAACCTCACAATCAGAACTTACTTTAGCAATACACTTGGTTCTCTCTCTCTCTTTCTCTCTCTCTATATATATATATTTTGTTTGTTTGTTTGTTTGTTTGTTATAAGGTCTTGCTCTGTTGCCCAGGCTGGAGTGCAGTGGTGTAACGTTGGCTCACTGCAACCTCCGCCTCCAGGGTTCAAGTGGTTCTTGTGCCTCAGCCTCACAAGTAGCTGGGACTACAGGTGCACACCACCATGCTCGACTAATTTTTGTATTTTTTGTAGAGACAGGGTTTCACTGTGTTGCCCAGGCTGATCTCAAACTCTTGGCCTCAAGTGATCTTCCCACCTTGGCCTGCCAAAGTGCTGAGATGACAAGCATGAGCCACCACACCCAGCTGGTTCTCTATGGCTTAAATGAGAAAATTACCTGGGCCTTGAGAAACAGCTTTTATCCTTGACTTCTTTTGTCTAGCTAAAAAAAAAAATCTAAATTTTTCTGGCTCCCCCTGCTGGTCTCTCCCGATAGGACTAAGCCAGAGCCAACTTTGGGAAGGGAAAATAGAGCATTGTTGGTAGAGTGCCCTGACCAGTCCAGGCAGGTTTGAGGAGGAAGAGAGCAGCTTGTTGAAAACAGTTCTGGGAAGTGCAGCTTTCTGTGTAAAGGGTAAGAAAGGTGGCCCACTGCCAGCTAAAATCAGGAGAGCAGGGATGGGGGCTACAGTTTTCCTGGTCTGCAGCACTGTAGACCATGAGAATTGTGACCACGTGAGCCCATAAGTGAGTTGGTCATTATGTGGGGATCAGATCCTATCTTGAGAATGGAGATGGGCTCCTCTTCTAAGACAAAGCAGCCTGGGATCAGACATAGTCACCATGCAGGCAGAGTACCTACAGTGTTTGTTTTACTTGGGGCTCTTGTGAAAATTGAGGTAAAAATGGTAGTGAATGTAGACAGGAGCATCACCAGAGTTCACAGTCCTGCATTGGCTACATGACCCTTTTGTCTCCAAGTTAAGACCATTAACAACTCTGTGGAGCTCTGGGTGGAGTTTCTGCCAGGGTCTTCTTCCTCCACCCTCTGTAAAAACAGTAAATTCCCCACATCTCTCATACCAGTCAGAATGGCTATTATTAAGAAGTCAAAAAACAACAGATGCTGGTGAGGTTGTAGAGAAAAAGGAACAATTTTGCACTGTTGGTAGGAGTGTAAATCAGTTCAACCATTGTGGAAGACAGTGTGGTGATTCCTCAAAGACCTAGAGGCAGAAATATGATTTGACCCAGCAATCCCACTACTGAGTATATACCTAAAAGAATATAAATCATTCTGTTATAAAGATACATTCATGCATATGTTCATTGCAGCACTGTTCACTGTTTTTCCTACATGAGTAGGAAGACTCAATATTGTCAAGATACCCGTTCTTCCCAACTTGATCTATAAATCAAAGCAATCCCAATCAAAATCCCAGAAGTTATTTTGTAGATATCAACAAATTGATTCTAAAGTTTATACAGAGAGGGAGAAAGTCCCAGAATAGCTAAGATAATATTGAAGGAGAAGAATAAAGTTGGAAAACTGATAGTACCTGACTTTGAGACTTATAAAGCTACAGTAAGGTAGTGTTATATTTGTGAAAGGATAGACAAATAGATCAATGGAACAGAATGGAGAGGCCAGAAACAGGCCCCCATAAATATAGTCAACTGACCTTTGACAAGGAAGTAAAGGGAATACAATGGAGCAAAGATAATTTTTTCAACAAATGGTGCTGAAACAACTGGACATTCACATGCAAAAAGTTAATCTAGACACATACCTTACACTCTTCACAAAAACTAGCTCAAAATGCATCATAAACCTAAATATAAACCACAAGCTAAATATAAACTCTGAGAGTATAACAGAAGAAAACATTGGATATGGTTATTACTTTTTTTTTTTTTTTTTTTTTGAGACGGAGTTTCGCTCTTGTTACCCAGGCTGGAGCGCAATGGCGCGATCTCGGCTCACCGCAACCTCCGCCTCTTGGGTTCAGGCAATTCTGCTGCCTCAGCCTCCTGAGTAGCTGGGACTACAGGCACGCGCCACCATGCCCAGCTAATTTTTTGTATTTTTTTAGTAGAGACGGGGTTTCACCATGTTGACCAGGATGGTCTCGATCTCTTGACCTCGTGATCCACCCGCCTCGGCCTCCCAAAGTGCTGGGATTACAGGCTTGAGCCACCGCGCCCGGCCACGGATATGGTTATTACTTTTTCGGCACAACACCCAAAGGCATGATTCATGAAATAGATAACTGACAATCTAGACTTGATTAAAATTAAAAATTTCTGTGAAAGACAGTGTCAAAAGAATGAGAAGATGAGCATGAGCATAGACTGGGGGGGGAGAAAATATTTGTAAAAGACATATCTGATTAAGGACTGTTATCCAATATAGACATAAGAACTCTTAAAGCTTAATAATAAAATAAAACAATGCATTTTAAAAATGGACCAAAAATCTTTTTTTTTTTTGAGATGGAGTTTTGCTTTTGTTGCCCAGGCTGGAGTGCAATGGTGTGATACCGGCTCACTGCAACCTCCACCTCCCAGATTCAAGCGATTCTCCTGCCTTGGCTTCTTGAGTAGCTGAGATTATAGGCATATGCTACCACACCTGGCTAATTTTGTATTTTTAGTAGAGATGTTTGTCAGGCTGGTCTCGAACTCCCGACCGCAGGCGATCCACCTACCTCGGCCTCCCTAAGTGCTGGGATTACAGGCATGAGCCACCTTGCCCAGCCTAAAAATGGGCCAGAAATTTAACAGACACCTCACCAAAGAAGATATACAGATGGCATATAAGCATATGAAAAGATGGTCCAAATCATATGTCATCAGAGAAATGGGAATTTAAATGACGATTAGATACTACTACACATCTATTAGAATGGCCAAAATCCAGACAACAAATAGGATGTGTAGCAAGAGGAACTCTCTCATTCATTGCTGGTAGGAATGCAAAATTGCTGGTACGGCCATTTTGGAGAACAGTTTGGCATTTTCTTACAAAACTGAACATAGTCTTACTATGTGATCCAGCAATCACAGTACTTGGTATTTTCACAAATGAGTTGAAAACTTATGTCCACACGACAGCCTGCACACAGCAGGTTTATTCATAATTGCCAAAACTTGGAAGCAATCAAGATGTCCTTCAGTAGGTAAATAAATGAATATACTATAGTACATCCACAATGGAATATTATTCACTGCCAAAAGGAAATGAGCTATCAAGCTGGGCGTGGTGGCTCACACCTATAATCCCAATACTTTGGGATTAAGCTGAGGTGGGAGGATTGCTTGAACCCCAAGAGTTTGAGACCAACCTGGACAACATAGTGAGACATTCATCTCTACCAAAAATTAGCCAGGTGTGGTTGTTTGCCTGTGGTTTCAGCTACTTAGGAGGCAGAGATGGGAGGTTCAGTTGAGCCTGGGAGATTAAGGCTTCAGTGAGCTTTTAAGGGAACCCTGAGATGGACTTTTTTTTTTTTTTTTTTTTTTTTTTAGGAAGAGTCTCACTCTGCCACCCAGGCTGGTGTCCAATGGTGCAATCTTGGCTAACTGCAACCTCCACCTCCCAGGTTTAAGCAGTTCTCCTGCCTCAGCCTACTGAGTAGCTGGGATTACAGGTGCGAGCTACCGTGCCCGGCTAATTTTTTTTTTTCTTTTTTTTTTTTTCTTTCTTTTAGAGATGGGGTTTCACTATGTTGGCCAGGATGGTCTTGATCTCTTGACCTCGTGATCCACCCGCCTTGGCCTAATTTAATTTATTTTTAGTAGAGACAGGGTTTCACTATGTTGGCCAGGCTGGTCTGGAACTCCTACCTCAAGTAATCCACTTACCTCAGCCTCCCAAAGTGCTGAGATTACAGGCGTGAGCCACCACACCCAGCCGAGATGGACATTTTTAAATGAATATTTTTATGTGTAAACATTTTAAATTAATCTTAAATACCAGATGGAAACTGTTCTAATTCCTGAAAGTAGCTGAGTCTATATGGCACATATTATTAAGCTAACCAGTGGGAAAGAGGAATTTAGCATGGTGTCACTGAGGGCAGCTAGTGAAAATCACTAAAAATGCTTATATTTATGTAGGATGAGACACCTCAATAAACCTGTTGCAACTGCATTTCCTTCCAGTCTTTTCTCCATGCATCTTTTTGTTTGACTGATTGAGACGGGAGTCTCACTCTGTCACCCAGGCTGGAGTGCAATGGCACAATCTCGGCTTGCAGCAACCTCCACCTCCCAGGCTCCTGAGTAGCTGGGACTACAGGTACAGTGTTGCCCAGGCTGGTCTCAAACTCCTAGACTCAAGTGATCCTCCCATCTTGACCTCCCAAAGTGCTGGGATTGCAGATGTGAACTACTGCGCCTGGCCTTTCATGCCTCTTTTTTAAACATTGTTCAGGTCTTACCACCTAGGCAATTTTGTTCTTTTAAAACCTGATGTTTTCTCATAATCACTTTTTATTTATTTTTTGAGGTAGGATCTCACTCATTTTTTTTTTTTTTTTTTGAGACGGAGTTTCGCTCTTGTTACCCAGGCTGGAGTGCGATCTCGGCTCACTGCAACCTCCGTCTCCTGGGTTCAGGCAATTCTCCTGCCTCAGCCTCCTGAGTAGCTGGGATTACAGGCACATGCTACCATGCCCAGCTAATTTTTTGTATTTTTAGTAGAGACGGGGTTTCACCATGTTGACCAGGATGGTCTCGATCTCTTGACCTCGTGATCCACCCGCCTCAGCCTCCCAAAGTGCTGGGATTACAGGCTTGAGCCACCGCGCCCGGCGGATCTCACTCTTTCACCCAGGCTGGAGTGCAGTGGCATGATCACAGCTCACTGCAGCTTTAATCTCTTGGGCTCAAGCAATCCTCCCACCTCAGCCTTCCAAGTAGCTGGGACTACAGGTGCATGCCACCACACCTGGCTAATTTTTTGTTTATTTTTTGTAGAGATGAGGTCTATGTTGTCCAGGCTGAGCCTCATTTCTTATCTATGAAGTAGAGATGACTGTACCCATCATAGTCATAAGGATTAGAAGTGTGGTCAATAAATGGTAGTTGTTAATATTATAATGAGAAGAGAAAGATTGCTATCTAAAAACTGGCTGCAGAATTCCGCTTAGGAAATTGTCTTTTTTCAGGAAATAGCTCGGTAATCTGTTTGGACATGAAAAGAAAGGTGAATTCCTGTTCTTCCTTATCCCCACTTCACATAGTTCAGAATTAGAAAAAGAAATATCTCAGGCCGGGCGCGGTGGCTCAAGCCTGTAATCCCAGCACTTTGGGAGGCCGAGGTGGGTGGATCACGAGGTCAAGAGATCGAGACCATCCTGGTCAACATGGTGAAACCCCATCTCTACTAAAAATACAAAAAATCAGCTGGGCATGGTGGCACGTGCCTGTAATCCCAGCTACTCAGGAGGCTGAGGCAGGAGAATTGCCTGAACCCAGGAGGTGGAGGTTGCGGTGAGCCGAGATCGCGCCATTGCACTCCAGCCTGGGTAACAAGAGTGAAACTCCGTCCCCAAAAAAAAAAAAAAAAAAAAAAAGAAATATCTCAACTGGGCAGGGCACAGTGGCCCATACCTGTAATCCCAGCACTTTGGGAGGCCAAGGTGGGCAGGTCACTTGAGCTCAGGAGTTCAAGACCAGCCTGAGCAACATGGTGAAACTCTGTCTCTACCAAAAATTAAAGAAATTAGCTAGGTGTGATGATGCACACCTGTGGTCATCCCATCTATTTGGGGGGCTGAGGTGGGAGGATCACTTGAGCCCAAGACATTGAGGCTGCAGTGACCTGAGATCATGCCACTGCGCTCCAGCCTGGGTAACAAAGTGACACCCTGTCTTTTTTTTTTTTTTTTTTTGAGACGGAGTTTCGCTCTTATTACCCAGGCTGGAGTGCAATGGTGCGATCTCGGCTCACCGCAACCTCCGCCTCCTGGGTTAAGGCAATTCTCCTGCCTCAGCCTCCTTAGTAGCTGGAATTACAGGCACGCGCCACCATGCCCAGCTAATTTTTTGTATTTTTAGTAGAGACGGGGTTTCACCATGTTGACCAGGATGGTCTCGATCTCTTGACCTCGTGATCCACCCGCCTCAGCCTCCCAAAGTGCTGGGATTACAGGCTTGAGCCACCGCGCCCGGCCAATGACACCCTGTCTTAAAAAAGAAAAAAGAAAGAAAGAAAAAGATGTAAGTATTCTACTTGGATAACTGTGGTAAAGAAAAAGAGATCTAAGTACTCTGCAAAATACAATGAAAATTTTATGTCTCTGGGGAGGGGATGAGGGTAAGCCAAGGATGAAGAAATTGAGGGGGCCCAGGAAGTAGGGCAGGTGACTGGGGAGATTGAGAATGACACTGAGGAACAGCCTCAACAGGGAAATGTTCCCTGTGGCGGGTATGATGAAAGGATTGGGACAGTGTGTCTTATGTCTGGCTATAACAGCCTCTGTTGTCCCCAAATCAGGGTGAACATCAGAGCACCTACTGATTTTGAAAAAAAGTTAAGGAAAAGCCCTAGGTTCCATGTCTGGGCTGATGCCAGTGGAGAGAAGGACCATTTAAAAAAAATTTTTTTTAGAAACAGGGTCTTGCTATGTTGCCCAGGCTGGACTCAAACTTCTGGGCTTAAGCCATCTTCCTGCCTTAGCCTCCTGAGTATCTACAGGCATGTGCCACTGCACCTTGAGAAGAGATCTTTTTTTTTTTTTTTTTTTTTTTTTTTTTTTTTTTGAGATAGAGTCTCACTCTATTGCCCAGGCTGGAGTGCCATGGCGCAATCCCAGCTCACTGTAACCTCTGCCTCCTGGGTTCAAGTGATTCTCCTGCCTCAGCCCCCAAGTAGCTGGGATTATAGGCATGTGCCACCGCACCTGGCTAATTTTGTGTTTTTAGTAGAGACAGGTTTCACCATGTTAGCCAGGCTGGTCTTGAACTCCCAACCTCAGGTGATTCACCCGCCTCAGCCTCCCAAAGTGCTGAGATTACAGGCATGAGCCACCGCACCCAGGCAAGAAAAGGGACCATTTTTAGGTGACAAAGAGAATTCCACTAAAGTTAGAAATCAGAGAAAAGGAGCCCTTCAGACTCCTTGGAGATACCTCCCACCCTTTATGGAATGGGACCAAAGCCATTCTAACTGCAGTATTAATGAGAAGGATGATCCTATACAGCAGGAGGTGTGGAGGGCAGATGCTCAGGCTGACATTAAACAACAGTCCAAGGAAATGTGAAAGCACAGGGAATGTGGCTTCCACAGGCATGGCCTGTTGGGCTTCTTAGGTGCCTCTTGTTTGTTTGCACAGTTGAAAGTATTTTAAAGTGTTCTCAGGACCTGCAGTGGGGTGAGCCCTGGGAAGTGGCCCCATGTAATGGGGATGTCCATCTCTCCTGAATTTCTACCCAGAAATCCCACTTGGCCTTTCCTTCTGAGCTCTGGCCCTGGGCTTGCAAGAGGGTTGCGAGGTAAGGGGCCGTGTTATTGGGAAAGGCAGCCTCGAGTGAGGACAGGTAACATCATTTTATCCTGTGTTCATCCTGGTGTCCAGCCTTAATATGCTTCCCACCAAACTGGCCTCCACATTGGAACATGGTCTGTCCTGTCCATGGGGCTCTTCATAGTCTGATGGCTGGCCAGCATTTTCCAGCAGCTTTTACAGTCTGAAAAGGTCCTTTTTCTCCCTTGGTAACATGAAGGGGCTTGTCACTTCAAATGTCAGCTGGTGTTTGGACTTCAAGGGCAAGTTTGCCCATGTCCTCCTGTGAGCACCCTGCCCCCCTCCCTACATGTCCCAGTCCTAGTATGCTCCAGGGTCCTACTCTTATGCCACCTGGCCAGCATCTTAGACTGGGCTGGCATCTCATCTTTTTCCACAGCACCAGAGCATTTATTTTCCCTCACTTCACATGTTTCATTCTGTCTTGTGTTACAGACGTTTATTTATATGTATGTCCCACATCCTGTGCTACTCTACTATATGCTGAAGCTCCTTGAGAACAGGAATTAAGTCTCTCTTAGCACATGGTAGCCACTCAGAATATCTGTTGAAAAATAGTGGCTGCCAAGTGCCAGGCTCTATTCTAGGTATTGGGAATACAGAGATGAATTATCTTTGCCCAACCTCCATTAGCAAAGAAATCTGGTCTCATATGGGGAGATAAATCCCTAAAAAGATGATGCAAAATGGAAATATGTGCAGAGCAGGGAGGTGGCACAGAGGATCACATCCATTATGATGGAGTCCTAGGCTCCCTAGTCAGACAGTTCCAAATTCAAGTCCTGGCTGTGCCACTTCACAGCTGTGTGACATTGCGAGTTGCTTCTCTGGATCTCCATGAGAATAAAATAGTACCTAGTGCATAGGGTTGTTAATGTATGTAAGACCCCTGTCATGGTGCTTGGCACATGGTAGTGATGTAATACACATAGGCTGTCTTGTGGAGTGGGCAGGAAAAGCTTTGCAGGCAAGGGGCAATCTGAACTGAGCTTCTGAAAAAGAGTTCCTTAGACAAGAGATAAGTATTTTAGAGGCAGAGGAAACTTCAGAAATAAGCTGTAGTTTATCATCATCCAAAGAAAAGCTTTGAAAAATGAAACACAAGCCCCACAGCTCATGGAATTTGTGCTCCTTAACATGGACTCCAAATCATTCAGCAGCTTCAGGGCATAGATTTTGATTTGCAAGGAGGGAGGGAGATGTTAGTAATCTCAAAGTCCCTCTTCATTGCTGCCGCAGGCTCTGACCTCTGCCTGGTATGGACTGGCCATGGGGAAGGGTGCCAGATTTTGGAGGGCAGAATACTTCCGTGAAGGAAAAATATGTTACTTTGCTGGTGTTCCATTCACAGCAATACAAAGAAGCTTTATTTCAGAGGCTCCTACCTCTGCACTGTCCTGTCCTCAAAGGAAACTTGTTTTGTTAGGATGGATTAGTCTCTTAGATAAATATTTGGTATTTCCTTTCACAGCAGTTTAGCAAGAGATGCAGATCTAGACATTAATCATTCTGCCCTCCTCCTACGTTCCCCCAGTGAAAATCATTTCACACCGTTTACCAGTCACCCTCCACTCTTGGAGAGGTGCAGAGGAGAGTAGGCAGCCTTGGGAGAGAGACCGAGAGGTGGGGTTTGTAAGGAGTAGAATTCTGGAGATAATGCTGCCATGTGCTCAGCAGCCAGGCACGATTATGTAAACTGGAGGGAATCCTGACAGCCTGCCTCCTCCAACAAACGGAAGGGATTTGTGAGACGCTAATGATACTTCTGGGTAGATTTTAGGTACCTTTAGGGTGAGTGCTGACCATTGTTACTCAAGGTGGAAGAGGGCATGGCTATGTAATTTCCTCCTTCAAGAGGCACTCAAAACAACTGTGAGCCGTAATCTCAGCACTTTGGGAGACCGAGGCGGGCGGATCACTTGAAGCCAGGAGTTTGAGACCAGCCTGACCAACGTGGTGAAACCCCTTCTCTACAAAAAATACAAAAAATATTAGCCAGGCATGGTGGTGCGTGCCTATAATCCCAGCTACTTGGGAGGCTGGGGCAGGAGAATTGCTTGAACCCAGGAGGTGAGGTGAGCTGAGATTGCACCGCTGAACTCTAACCTGGTTGACACAGTGACTTTGTCTCAAAAAAAAAAAAAAAGAACTGTGGGCCAGGTGGCGCAGTGGCTCATACCTGTAATCTCAGCACTTTGAGGGGCTGAGGGGGCACATCATTTGAAGTCAGGAGTTTGAGACCAGCTTGGCCAACATGGCGAAACCCCATTTCTACTAAAAATACAAAAATTAGCCAGGCATGGTGGTGCATGCCTATAATCCAAGCTACTTGGGAGGCTGAGGCAGGAGAATCACTTGAACCCAGGAGGTGGAGGTTGTAGTGAGCTGAGATGGCGCCACTGTACTCCAGCCTGGGTGACAGAGTAAGACTGTCTCAACAACAACAAAAAGAACTGTGAAATTCTTTACTGCCAAAATTGGCAGCCCCGACTTGTCTCTGGTGCCTCAGAGAACAAGCTTTTCAGGAAAGCAAGAAAGTAGAGGCAGATAGTAACAGGATTCAGTCACTGGCTTCATTTGCCACTTCCTCTATTCCTTCCTTCTGCCTGCTTCCTGCTACCCTCTTCTGTTCCTCCTCTTCTGTCTTTACCCACAAAAGACACATGAATGAAAACAAAATGACCAGAAAACACAGTAGAAAGTGCATTGAGCTGACAGTTCTTGTTCTGAGCACATTGGACCCTTCTTGTTGTGGGCTTTGGAGTTCCTTAGAGCAACCTTGGTCGAGGTACATGACACTGCACTCTTGCGTGGATCGATGGATTGATCGGCTGACCAAGAAATTACAAGCCCAGGGTGTCAGATTGATTTAACATATGAACCACGAGTCTGCAGGAAGATGGGACCTGAATCAGAGTGAAATCCAAAATCCAAAACCAGGAGAGGGCTTAGAGAAGCCAGAAGAGAAGCTGGTCATGTGAAATGACCCAATAGCCTGTGGGCCAAATCCAGCCCTCCAATGTTTGTACAGTCAAGCTAAGAGTGGTTTTTATATTTGTAAATCGTTGAAAAAAAAAAAAAGAATATTTATTTAGTCACATGTAAAAATTACATGTCTGGGCCGGGCGCGGTGGCTCAAGCCTGTAATCCCAGCACTTTGGGAGGCCGAGGCGGGTGGATCACAAGGTCAAGAGATCGAGACCATCCTGGTCAACATGGTGAAACCCCATCTCTACTAAAAATACAAAAAATTAGCTGGGCATGGTGGTGCGTGCCTGTAATCCCAGCTACTCAGGAGGCTGAGGCAGGAGAATTGCCTTAACCCAGGAGGCGGAGGTTGCGGTGAGCCGAGATCGTGCCATTGCACTCCAGCCTGGGTAACATGAGTGAAACTCCGTCTCAAAAAAAAAAAAAAAAATTACATGTCCGTCCATGAAGTTTTTTCACAATGTAACCATGCCCATTAGTATTGTCTGTGATTGGCTGCTCTTCCACTGCCTCCACAGAGTTGAGTAGCTGCTACAGACAAAAGTGTTGGCCCTCTGGCCCTTTACAGAAGAAGTTTGCTAACCCTTGCTCTTGTTCACTCTTTCCTTAAGAATGAGGATGTGGTCTGGTCAAAGAGACAACACAGGTAAATAAAAGGGAACTTCTTGAGTGTTTCCCAATGTGCTTCAACAGGTGGCAGCTCATTTAGTCCTCACAGCAGCCCTGTGGATGAGAAACAGACACACCTGCTAAAGGTCACCCAGTTAGGAAGCAGTGGCACCAGCCAGGTATGGTGGCTCACACCTGTAATCCCAGCACTTTGGGAGGCTGAGGCGGGTGGATCACCTGAGGTCAGGAGTTCAACAGACCAGCCTGGCCAACATGGTGAAACCCTGTCTCTACTAAAAATACAAAAAATTAGCCGGGCGTGGCGGCAGGCGCATGTAATCCCAGCTACTGAGGAGGCTGAGGCAGGAGAATCACTTCAACCGGGGAGGCGCAGGTTGCAGTGAGCTGAGATCGTATCATCGCCCTCTATCTAGCCTGGGCAACAGAGCGAGACTGTCTCAAAAAAACAAAAAACAAAACAAAACAAAAAACATAGTGGCACCAGGATCTGCACCAGATATCACGATGAACCAGGACAGTGATAACAATCCAGAGAAGGGGCCGATACAGTGCTGCAGAAGGTCAGAGGAGAGTCGTGGCAGCTAAGGAAGACTGTGAAACGGGTATGCTGGAGCTGCGGAGGAAGAGCCTTCCAGGTGGAAGATGCCCTGTGGGTAAAGGAACAGGGGCTGAGAACAAAATGGAAAGAGACTCTGGTTGGAAAGGACACTTGGGGCCAAGCCATGGCAGTTCCTATTGCAGGATGGCAAGAAAGAAACAGGACTCTGGGCCTAGACTGCCAGGCTCAGGGCATCATCGTACTCCTGACAGCTGTCTTAGGCACAGGGGCCAAGAACTGCTCAGTTGTAAAAGCAGTTCATACCTCTTTGGGTGAATGTGAGGGCAAACTGAATTAATATGTGAAATGTGTTTAGAAAGGTGCCTGCTGTGAAGAGCTGGTTTTGGGGGTTCCCCAAGGCTGCTAAAGGAGAAAGGCAGAAAGAAGGAACAGAGTGCGCCAGAGGAACAGCTGAAGTTTATCCCACTCTCACAGAGCCTGGCTTTCCGCCCAACACCTGATGCACATTGTTCATCCTAACTGCAACCATGTAAGGGTGAGACTCAGCCAGGCCCGTCATCCCCTTTACAGATAAGGAAGCCCAGCTTTGGAGAACTAGCTGAATTGTAAAAAGTTTCTCAGAAAGTATATCTTCAGACTGGCCACAACCTACCAGGCACCCAGGTCCCACCTGCTCTTGATTGTTAGTGGTCAAATTTCTCCATAGTCGTATTTGCTGGGATCCCTTGGTGCCACTAGCTCTCCCTCACCTCCACAAGGCAGGGATGGGTAATCACACAGAGGGAGATGGGCACAGTGCCCCAGTCTTGGCCTGTTCTTGGCTTAGGCTTTTAGCCAGGGGCTGGACTGATTCCATAGTGTGGCACCTCTACCGGGGTCAAGTCCACCTTCACTTCAGTGGGGCCCAAGGTTGCTGAGAGTGGGGTGCATGAATGAAGAGCATGCTCACTTACACAGGATATCTGAGCCCTTCTTCTGGCACTTATTCTGACCTTCAGTGCCTTTTTTCTCCTGAACTGTGTAGGCCCTTATGCTGGGGACTGGGCAAGGTAGTAACAGTCTCCTCTGTGCCAAGCATGGTACCAGGTATTTGCATGTGCATAAAGAAACTATCACTGGGAGTTTAAGAATAAAGGCTGAGGCCGGGCGCGGTGGCTCACGCCTGTAATCCCAGCACTTTGGGAGGCCCAGGCGGGTGGATCACGAGGTCAAGAGATCGAGACCATCCTGGTCAACATGGTGAAACCCTGTCTCTACTAAAAATACAAAAAATTCAGCTGGGCATGGTGACGTGTGCCTGTAATCCCAGCTACTCAGGAGGCTGAGGCAGGAGAATTGCCTGAACCCAGGAGGCGGAGGTTGCGGTGAGCCGAGATTGCGCCATTGCACTCCAGCCTGGGTAACAAGAGCGAAACTCTGTCTCAAGAAAAAAAAAAAAAAAAAAAAGAATAAAGGCTGAGGATAAGGCAGACTTGAGTTTGAATCCTGACTCTTAGACTTACTGTGTGACTGAGGGGAGTTCCTCCATCTCTCTCACCATTTCCTCATCTGCAAGAGGGGGATGATAATAGAATTAATGGAACCAACCTTACAGGTTGTGCAGAGGATTAACTCATGATGATGGTCTCTTTTGGTTTTCACAAAAGACCTCATGAGGAAATAGGCTCAGAGATTTAGGGATTTCCCCAAGGTTGGCAGGGAGCAGATGGTGAAGCTGAACAGCCAAAGCTCAGATTCTTCTTTTTTGTTGTTTGTTGTTTTGGTTTTTTTAGAGTTAGGGTCTCACTCTCTTTCCCAGGCTAGGATGCAGTGGTGCAATCGTAGCTCATTGTGACCTTGAACACCTGGGCTCAAGCGATCCTCTTGCCTCAGCCTCCTGAGTAGCTAGGACTACAAGCATGCACCACCACGTCCAGCTGTTTTTCATTTTTTGTAGAGATGGGGTCTCACTATGTGGCCCAAGCTGGTCTCAAACCCCCGGCCTTAAGCAATCCTCCTGCCTTGGCCTCCCAAAGCTCAGGCTGCCAGGTGAGCAGTGCTTTGGAATGCGCAACAGCCTGCTTGCTCTGTTGTTCCCCTCCTATGTGACAGATACTCCTTTCTAATACCCATGGTCCCTACTTGTCCATGGACATGTTCACAGGTCTCCAGGGAGCAGACCTAAAATGAGTTCAAGAACTTGGGCTGGCCCAGTCAAGTCCATGGTTCAAGCCAGGTTCTCCACTTTTTAACACTCGGTGGGTGTGACCAGGTTCTGTGGTGGTCACAAAGCCATATATGTCCACAGGGTTTCCACATTCTAGGGTCACCCTTTCCTTCAATACATCAAATGGCCTAAAGCCTCAATTCCACACAGTCCACAAAGCCCAGCAGCTTACTAAGGATTTTGTGTAAATGGCTTAGAGTTGTTTTTTTAAAAAAAAAAAAAAAATTCAGCTGAGAGTCTTTACCTTTACACCAGAACAATGTAATTCTAGGCAGGGTGCGGTGGCTCACACCTGTAATCCCAACACTTTGGGAGGCCGAGGCAGGCAGACCACCTGAAGTCAGGAGTTCGAGACCAGCCTGGCCAATGTGGCGCAACCCCATCTCTACTAAAAACAAAAATTAGGCTTGGAGTAGTGGCTCACACCTATAATCCCAACACTTTGGGAGGCTGAGGTGGGCGGATCACTTGAGGTTAGGAAGTTGAGACCATCCTGGCTAACACAGTGAAACCCCGTCTCTACTAAAAATACAAAAAATTAGCTGAGCGTGGTGGCACGCACCTATAGTCCCAGCTACTCGGGAGGCTGAGGCAGGAGACTTGCTTGAACCCAGGAGGTGGAAGCTGCAGTGAGCCAAGATCAGGCCACTGCACTCCAGCCTGGGCGACAGAGCAAGACTCTGTCTCAAAAATAAATAAATAAATACAAAAATTAGCCAGGCGTGGTGACACATGCCTGTAATCCCAGTTACTTGGGAGGCTGAGGCACGAGAATTGCTTGGACGTAAAGTTGTAGGTTGCTGTGCTAGATCATACCACTGCACTCCAGCCTGGGTGACAAGAGCAAAACTCCATTTCAAAAAAAAAGTAATTCTGATACCAATGTGGGTCTAAAAATTTTTGTGCTGTTTGTTTCCCTAGGTCTGTTTTTCTCTCCTTTACCGTTTTCTTCTTGCTTGGAGGTTAAATGCCGTCTCTATCCTTTTAGGGGTTTCTCTCTTCCCTGAGATTTCTCACGATGCCCAGGGTTGCTTAAGTCTGCTTGTCTCCTCTTTTTTCTTTCTTTGAGATGGAGTTTCACTCTTATAGCCCAGGCTGGAGTGCAATGGCGTGATCTTGCCTCACTGCAATGTCTGCCTCCCGGGCTCAAGCAATTTTCTTGCCTCAGCCTCCCGAGTAGCTGGGATTATAGGCGTGCACTACCACGCTCAGCTAATTTTGTATTTTTAGTAGAGATGGGGTTTCACCATGTTGGTCAGGCCGGTCTCAAACTCCTGACCTTAAGTGATCCACCCATTTCAGCCTCCCAAAGTGCTGGGATTACAGGCGTGAGCCGTCAGGCCCAGCTGGCTTGTCCCCTCTTGTTCCTCATTCTTATTCCCGTTAATTATCCATCGTGCTTGCTGCTTGCTTCCTGTTTGTTCTTTCCTTCTTTTCTTCACACACTCAAAACTAACATGCACCAACCTTTTATTTAACATCAGGTAGATAACATGGTAGGGGAGACAAGTTGCTGAGCTTCTTAAAGCCCCTTGGCCATGAGGCGTCCCTGCTCACATCCCTCCTCAGCTGATAGGTGGGTAGGCTATGTCAGATCCCCTCTACAAGTCTTCTCTCCCAGAGCCCCACCCCGCTTCATACCTCCCTGGTCCACCCTACTCACCCCCCTGCTGTCACTTTCCCCTCACCTTGCCCAGTTTTTCTCCTTGCATTTCTCATTATCTGAATTCATATTTAAATTGTCTATCTCTCCCATTAACCCTCACAGCAGTGTCGTGTTCACCACTATATCCCAAAAGCATGAAACCATGCCTGGCATACAAGCAGTGAAGACAAAAACTGAATATTTGTTGAAAAAAATGGGTGAATTCTGGCACTCTAAGTCTTCAGTGCGACTCTCCACCTGTCAATCCCAGTGGAACTGGTACAATGAAGTGGAAAAGGGGTCTTCTGGGCTCCCACTCCCACCCCAGGTGCTGGGGTGTAGACTGCCCACCTCTGTGTCCCAAAGATCCCACAGCTGAAAAACTGGACTCGAGGGAGCAGGGAGAGTAATGTACTAACATTTTTAATACAGTCTGATCAGATCAATTCACATCACAAGGTCAACCTGGGCTTGCTCACATGTGGCACAACTGAGGTACACATTGTCCCTGCCTGCTGGCTCTCCTACCTCCCTGGCTCCCAACAGCATTGAAACCCCCTACTTCCCTGACCAGACTGGCATTTTTTTTAATTTTGCATAAAACTATTTCTTCCATAGACTTCAAACAATCAACTAGCCAAGTTAATTATGGTACATCTAAACAAAGTTTAATACTAACCCTAATGTGTGACTGCGGTTTACAAAGAGCTCTGTATCACCTGGGATAGCTTTCAGTAGCAATTCACTACAACTGGTCCTAAAAAATAATAACAATAATAATAATAATTAGAGAATTAAAACCCAACAGCAAGTTGAATGGTTAAAATCACGTAAGAACTGAAATTTGGGGTGGGGGTGTCCTCAATACCTGAGCTTGTCCTTGCAGTGAAAATGCTTGCCTCTAAGCAGGGCTCAGAAAGGTCTGGAGCCCTCCAGGCAAAGGGCTGAGCTCGGGGGAACTCTCAGAGGACACTCACCCCATGGTCCATGGATGCTGAAGGCTTCTGGCTTCCTTAAAAACAGTTGGGCATCCGCATTGTTTAAGTGGGTGGAGACCCTAGTGTGGTTCTTTTGAAGGATATAGGAAGGGGGGATGAGGAATTAGAGAAGTGGGAGAGGACCAAAATCACTGAGGTCCCAGAATACCGTAGACTTAGGTATAGGATTGGGGTCACTAAGAATTGAGCACCAGGAATTCCAGCTTCTGCCCATTAGAGAAACTGGGACTGGTTTTGCCTTGGAGGCCTATGTAGTGTTTTATGCCCTTTTCCCATACTGGGTCTCATTGATATTTCTGCAGAATATCAGATGAAAATCTATTTCTAAAGACCACTGGGAGAATGGGTGGTGGAGCAGTTGGGGTAGGGTTGGGGGGTAGTTAAAAATGAATAAAAATCTCTCAGCTACAGAACCCAAAGAAATCACTTCCCTCCGCATTCACAGCATTTCCCAACAGTCCCCAAATGGCTGTTTCCGTGGGGACAGAGCAGCTGCCTCATTTCCCTTCAGGCCCCATGGGCTGCTGGTCAACCTCAGGATCTACTAAAGATGACGCAAACGCCGACTGAACAATCTGAAACCCAAAGGACTCAAGGAGAGACATGTTCTGCTGAGGAGAAAAAGGTGAGCCAAGGGCAGGGCCCAGGTCCCCCAAGGGGCCCCCAAGAGCCCGGACATGCACCTTCTGGATGTGTTTGTTCAAGTAGGACTTAGAGCGGAAGAAGCTCCCACATTCAGGGCATGGGTACTTCTTCTCCCCATCAGACTCCATTTTGTTTTTGGGGACTGCCATGTCGCAGGAGAAAGAGCCATTGGCACTCTGCTTCTCCGGCGTCTTCAGGTCGCTGGCATCTGAGAGGTCACCATAGGAGTCAGAGCTCTCAATCGGATCCTGATGTGAGCATTTCTGGCCTTCTACAAAAAAACAAAATACAGGAGAGAGATGAGGCCAGGCTCTGGAGATGCCCCCTCCTGGAGGGGTCATGAGGGGCCAGCTCACAGACCTGTGGAGGGCAGCCGTTGGCCAGCCACCACCCTGGCAGAACCCACAGAGGGTCAGCTGGTCAGTCTGGGAGCTTGGAGTGCCTACAGGGGTAAAATGGCAGGGCCCTAGGGCCACCAGCCTCCCTTGCTGTGAACTCTTCATGCAGCTGCACGTATACTGCTCACCATCATCTCACCCTGCTTCAAGGAAGGGATACAGGATACTCTACTACTGCTGCCCAGAACAACTCAAAGACCCCCAACTCCTAGGCACTCTTTTGGGTGCCTCTAGGAGTAAAACTGATATTCTGATGATGCCAAACCAGTGTAACAGTGGCCTTGTCTCCTACACCAGACTAGCTACACCCTAGCAAGGCAGGCAGAACCAGAGCCATGAGGTCCTCAATCTGGGTAGACCACATCAATGGCTCAGACAGAAGCCAATCCTTCTCCTAATGCTACAAACACAAGCCTTGCCCTTACTGCCTTCCTTCTGCCAAAACCCTTCCAGGGCCAAGCAGCCGAAGCACAGAGATTGAAAGGAACTCTGAACAACTCAAGTCGGCTGGGTGTCCCCACCCTAAGCCCCAGACAAGCTGGGCCAAGAGACAATCCTGGCTGCTCTGCCTTGCCTGGCCCACACTGGAGTCCTCCACCAATCAGCAGCTTCCTGCCTGGGTCCAGAGAGCCATGCCGGGAAGGGAGGTCTGTGATGGGAGCATGGAGCATGCCATCTCTGCTGTTTCTACCATCTGCCAAGCCCCTGGCCTCATCCCCAAGGCAACGACCATGTGACATACCACAAAACAACCTGAATCAACAAGTGAAGGTAGGCCTGGGGAGCCCTCCACAAACCAACTCCCAAGTCAGAGGAGTCAGATAGCTCATTATTGCCATGCATCTCACAACCACAGCCAGAGGCTCTCCGGAAAGGGCCACTCACAGCAACCAATCACCCCTATTGTGAGAGAAGCCAGACACTGGCTTCCACCGGCCCACTGGGTCAAAAGAGGAGAAAGCATTCAGCCGCAGTTCCACACCATCCTAAAGGGCAACAGGCAGTGGACAGGCCCAGAGTGACTCATCATGCAGGGCTCTTCTTCTGCCCAGGGCCTGGGGCATCCCTGCAGGGCTCCAGACGGTGAGGGCTGGCCAGGAGGAAGGGAGGAGGGCTGGGGAAGAGGAGGCGGAGGCCGGATCTTGGCAGTGCCCTAAAGCCTCACTCACTGCCCTGGAGTGGGATACCCACTGTGACTTTTGTCCTGGAGGCCACTGCCACTGAGATCTCTGAACCTCCTCAAGGCAGCCAGAAAGCCGGCAGCCTTCCCGCCTCCCCACGCCCAGCCCAGCGCCCCCACAACACAGTCTGCGCAGAGAAGCAAAGTGCAGAGCAAGGGGTCGCTTGCCTTTGTTGCCATAGGTCCTGGCGCAGTGGAACGCTGCTCCCCCATTCAGGATGGGCTCCTGGTGCCTGGAGACCTGGGGAAGGGGAACACCGTGGTGGGTTTTAACATGGACCTTTAAGTAGGAGGCAGAGGAGAAACCTAAACAAGACAAAAGGAGATGAGATCCCGAGGCCGGCAAGAGATACCTCTCTCCTTCCCCCAAGCCTCTCCTCTGGCCGCTCTGGCTAGCATTCCCAGGTCAGCTGCACCTAGAGGGGGCCCCCTCCTTGGCTCAAAAATGGCTGCAACCACATGAGCCATGTGGCTCAGGATGGAGGGTGGCACTGTCCACAAATCGGCTTCTCTGCAGAGCCCACTCTGCAAGGCTGCGGTGAGAAGCCTAGGCTGGCCACCTGGTGGGATGGCCTGAGATCCTGCTCCTGCTAGGGCCAGAGGCCCACTGCCTCTAGGCTTGCTTGATGCCTCAGTAACAGGTGGTTTGAGTGGATGTCTCCTGCAGGAACCATGACTAGAAATGTGGTTAGACAAGAATTTGAGGCTCCAGGGAAGCCGCAGGATTCTAGCCAGCAGGATGCCTGCTTAATCCTTGTAAAAGGAAATTGGACAACAAACGAGATGGAGGTAAAATGAATCCCAAAAGAACGCCTCCAGGGATCCCATCTTCTACCTGTCAGGAGATGTTCTATTTTTCTAACTGCCCCACCTTCAGCATAACAGGATTTAGTAACTGTTTAGATCTTTTGAAGAACAAAGACAAAAATAGGAAGTTGTATCAAAGGAGTGCGGTCATCTCTTATTCATGGTAGTCTTTTGGTTTGATTTTGGTGCATCCACCAGGTTCACGTACAGGAGAAGAAACAGGAATGATCTTTGTCTTTATTTTGGGGAGAGGACAATCCAGCCATCGTGAGACTATTCCAGCCCACCTTCCATATGCTTCGGTCAGTTTGAGCCACGAAGAGTAGATCTTGGGCCAATTTCCACAGCAGCCATGAGTCCAAGGATACAGAATCAGGCAGGCCGATAAAAGGATTTTGTGTTGGATTTCACAGGAAGGAGGTATGCCATCGAACCCCACTGTGGTCAAGGATCAGAAGGTGCCTTTAGCAGGAACTGAAGCTTTTTAGTATAAGGCCCACTTAGGGTGCCAGTGCCCTGACAGTGTCCCTTTAATCCATTTCAGATCAGGTTGACTCATTATCCGGTGTTTCCATTCACTTTTAAAATTACACAGTCACAGGATAACAGTGAGATCCACTGCTAAAGGGTCAGAGGCTGAAGAGTACTATGTAATGTCTGCACGAGATTTGTTTTTAAAAAGTCTGAAATAGCATGGCATTTTGAATGCTGCTGAAACTGTAGTAAAGGTTCACCTTTGGCAAATGCTGATGGCACACCAGGGCCCAGCACACCACATGCACTATTCTACAGGATTTGCCCAGCACCCTATGTGCTACATCACTATTATGCCCATTTCACAGATGAAGAAATAAGAGGCTTGGTGAGGTTAAGTAACCTGGTCACACATATAGCTACTAAGTGACAGAGCCTAGAGTCCAGCCCCAGGATCATGTGCCACCAGAATTTGGCCCTTAGCTACTGGGCAGCTGCTTTAACCCGCTTATGTCTCATGTTCCATTATTGGAACCCTAACCTTGTAAGTTTTATTTATATCCTACTGCTCAAGATGATAGTCAAGATCTGATTTTCACAAAAAAAAATTTGTAACCTCCAGCATAAATGGGTTATTGCTTCCTGTGTCTTAGCCCTGAGCCCTAGAAACATCCAGTGGACTTTTGCAATAAGTTTCATTATCACCATTTATACTCATGTATTCTTCTGCCATAATGGTAGGTTAGAATGAAAGCTGCTGGAAAAACAGGGCTGGCCTGTGGGAACTTTATTTAACAAGTACTGTACTCCTCTGACAGCAGTTAGTGGTTCTGAAGGGAAATGTGGGGTTGAGCCAATTTTCCTTCCTTTCCCAATACAGCTACTTCAAAGATCTGTCTAGACCAGATGCTAGTGTCCTGCCCTGCCCAGTAGAGCAAATTGTCCTGTGCCATGACCGAAGTGGTCTGCCTAAGGCTGATCACAGGTATAGATTAGTCTAAGAGAGTCCCATGTAGATGTCCCTAAGAGGGAGGCTGTAGTCAGGAGTGAGGAGACAAGGTTAATGGGAAAGAGGCTCTTAGCCCTGCCCCTTGGGGTGGTACTATGGAGTCCCCCCACAACAAAGCAGAACCAGGAGACACTGGCTCCCATCAATCAGCACAAGATATCAGAACTTTCTGGTAATATGATGATACCACTGTAGAAGGGAATTTTTTCCTTTGGTTTTTAATCCATTGCGAGGCCTCTAAAGTAGCAAGAAGCTCTCCCCGTGATGAACCAGAGCAGGTCTGCTGCAATCAAAGGGGACAGAAAGGAGTGGTAGAGTACCAAGAATTATTATGTTTACTCCTTACTGGGAGAGCTATACCAGGAGAACACAGCAGATGCTCAATAAAAACTTGCTGAGTTCAGCTGGGCACGGTGGCTCAGGCTTGTAATCCTAGCACTTTGGAGGCCTAGGTGGGTGGATCACCTGAGGTCAGGAGTTCGAGACCAGCCTGACCAACATGGAGAAACCATGTCTCTTCTAAAAATACAAAATTAGCTGGGTGTGGTGGTGCATGCTTGTAATCCCAGCTACATAGGAGGCTGAGGCAGGAGAATCACTTGAACCCGAGAGGTGGAGGTTGTGGTGAGCCAAAATCACATCATTGCACTCCAGCCTGGGCAACAAGAGTGAAACTCGGTCTCAAAAAAAACTTGCTGAGTTTTCCTGAAAAACTGTCTGAGAAACACGTGGCTGAGTCCTCTTGACTTTACCCCAGCTGCAGACTGTACTATCTATAGCAAAACCACATGGCGGGGTGGTAGGAGTGGATCCACAGCTGCCACTTAAAGCCTAGAATTTAAACACAGAGCAACTCAGCAGCCAAGTGTTAAGATGAAACAGAAGCTGAGTTTCTGAGCAGAGTACATCTTTGAAGCCAGACATATTTAGCCGGAATTCTAAACTTACCCACCCATTCACCACTGATTAATCAAGAGCCAAAGAGGCAGCTTGATCCAGCCATCCACGCAATGGAGATGCTGAGCACACATGTGACTGCCACTACAACCACAGGTCCTTTCACTCCAGAGATGACAGGCTTATTAGCAAAAGGCCACTGCTCCTCAGTTGCATTTTCTTGCCTGTGTGCCTGCACTTGGCACTTCAGGAGCAAATCATCTTTTGGCAGATTCCACATCCATGCAGGGGCTTGGGGACTGTTTTCTCCTTGTCCAAACCCTGAAGAGGCCATCCCCAACTGTACTGTGTTGGAGTGGGCCTACGTAGCTTTATCTGAGATCAGGAGAACAGCAGGTTCTCTGCATCCATCCACTTGTGTGCTTACCTCTGATGGGAGAAGACTTCCTCTACCTTTCAATCAATGATGTTTGTATCCAAATGTCTCTGTCAAAGGCAGATTCCTGATAATATATTCATCTTCCTCATACCAACACATAGGCATATATACAAAGATCCTGCTACAGAAATTTTAAATGAAGAAAATCATGGTGACCAGCCAGGGCCTTCTCCTTTTCAACTGTTAAACTCAACTGATTTCCTCAACTCGAAAATGAGGGAACAAGCTTTTCTAGCCATAATATTCCCTCTACTGCAAATGATCTTCCTCTACAAATAGTATCATACACATCCTGATATGTCTGTATGATAAAGCCAGAGTTATCTGTCTCTCACCAACTTGCATCTGACTCACGTGTGAGGCTGCAGGAGTCAGGCTGCCTTCCCTCTTTCCCATTCTTCACAGCCAGGAGTCGTTTTTGTGGCAAAGACTGAAAAAGACAGATCTATAGGTAGATACTCAAGTCAACTAAGAATTGTTGGGACTGAAGGATCTGAAGGCACCTGGAAGTTCACCTGATTAAATCATAACTGGTCTAATCAGCTGGCTGACATTTAGCCTTTGCTTGAACGCATGCAGAGAGATAAGAACATTCATTTATTCGTGCAACTCCTCTTATAGGTATAGGCTTGGTGGCAGCAGGGCAAAGGAGGACACAGAGCTCTCTGTTCTGATTCCAATGTCTTAATCTCAATGTTTTTGGTGCTCAGAAAGAACTTTATCCTCTTCTTTTTTTTTTTTTTTTTTTGTCTCTTCTTATTTCTGCCCAAGGAATGAGTCCAGGAGTAGAATCCAGCTCCTCCTCTTCTGATAAAAACTGCAATTGTTTTCTCTTCCTTCTGAGTACCCAGCATGGGTTGGACCAGAACCTTCTTTAGTCTTCTTGCAGGAAAGGGACTTCCCACTCTGGCTCTGGGACCAAAGATGTTTGGCCTGTGATCAGATCCAGTCTTGGCTTTTCTGAGAAAAAGTAGACTCTGGTTTACTCTTCTAGATTCTCCATTCCAGTCATGTCCCTTATGGCTGTTGCCCAAGTTCTCTTTACCAGCCCTTAGAAAAGAAATCCTGACATACAATAGTTGTTGGCTTTGCAACATCAGCTGCCTCCTAACTGGGCCAACTTTCCCACTATCCCTGCTGCTCTCAGTTCTTCTTTCCTCCTTAGCTGGGCTCCCAAGGGCTGTGGCCCTGGATCTCCTGTCCAGTTCCTGCCCTACTCCATCATCTGGGCTGGGCTTTCTGAGTTTTATCATGAGTACCCTTCTCCACTCAACAGTTTTCAGCCTCTGGTCTCTGACCCCAGTTCTCAGACTGGGAACTTCCACATTGAAAACTTGGCAAAATCCCTGTTCCAGCAAGTTTTGAGTTATCTGGGGGAGCTGTCAGGAAGCCAGGTTAGGATGAAGCAAGACAAGAAACAACATCTAGGGCTGGAGCAGCCTCAGTCAAGACAGTCAGCCACAGCCCGATAACTCTTCCCTACACGTGCAAGCCCACCGCTTGCAACCTGGAGGAAGCTCCTGTCAGAAGTGGGCTCTACTGACATGTCAGAAAACAGAACAGACAGCTTAAAAGGCCTTTACTAATACCTCCCTGCAGGTGTCCTGGTGGTACAAACCGCAGGTATGAAGCTGCAAGGAGGGACCCAGTTCCAGGACACCAAGAACACCCAGCTACTCAGCAATCTCCTTCCACCATGGACCTCAGGGCACATGAACACAGCACGGGCACCCAACAATTCCACCAAGGCCTGCAGGAGTGTTGTGCCTGGTCCAACCCAGAGAGTCAACAAGCATGTCTTTCCCAACATTGTTACAAAGTGCAAGGATAGGGCCTCCGAAGTGTGCAGCTCCTTTCACCTACCTTGTCTCTTGGGATCCTCATAATAACCCTGTGAGGTGGGAAAGGGGGGTATTCTTAACCCCATTTGAGAGAGAAAGAAACTGAAGCTTAGAGAGGGAATGGGAGAACGCAAGGCCACCTAGTGAGAGGCTGAGACAAAACCCTGGGTCTCTTGATTCCTGGTTCAGTGCTCAACCCACTAAGCCATACCCCAGGCTCTCAGAAGCATTGCAACAAGCAAAAATGCCCCAGGAGATAAGGACATCCCAGCAACCTCCCCACCTGGTCAAAGCAATGCACACCATGCAGAAGCATCCTCATGTTCACAGACAGCTGCTCTGACCTCCTTTACCACAGACACAGCACAAGCCTCCACTGATGCTGTGCTTGCCAAACACAAACATCTAGCACTTCCAACAGCCAACTAGACCCGGCAGAACCTTGGGGACAGGCTTGACTTCACCCAACACGACACCACTGCCATAGAGTTACACACTACCTAGGCCCACCTTGTCCTCAAGCACACTGCCCTGTTCAGAGTACCTTCCACTTTCCTCTCCCATCAAGGCCACAATCTACCTGAGTTTGGGCTCTCTTCTGACCACCTGTGCTAGCAAATGACTGCTCCTTGTTTATCTCCAGACTCAGCCTCTTTCCCTGGCTGCTGAATTTCATATGCCAGTGAATCAACCAGCAACAAAAGCTCTCAAGCCAGACCGACCTCTTTTTCTCCCACTTTGGGACCTATTAACTCCCCGACCAACCTCAGTAGTTCAGTGGTGTCTGCTAAATGCATCCATCCTGCCACCTGAGTAGCAGGTGGGAGTTATGGGCCCAAGCTTGGGAAGAACTTCTCTCCTTCCATTCCAACCTGCTGGTCTCCTGGGACCTCCCATTCTAAGCACTCCAAGCTTGGGAAGGAAGGGGTCACAAATAGCTAGCTGGGTGATGAAGATGTTTATCATTCAGTGGGAAGGGAAGGGCTGTGTGGAGTCTGAGGCAGGGTCATCAAGACACCCCTAGGCCTCCCATACACGCTCAGGCCCATCCTCTGGAAGTCAGGAAACAGTGAGCAGTTTACCTCGGTTACAGATACTGCAGAAGTTGCTGGGCCCCTCACTGTGCTTCTTCAGGTGGTCTGCCATGTATGCTGCCCGCAAGTACTTCCCACACACCTGGCAGGGCACCTTGTCTTCATGACAGGCCAGGTGGGAGCGCAGACGGTCTCGGGTGGCAAAAGAAGCGTTGCAAGTCTGAAGGCAGAAAAGAAAACGGGATGAGGTGAAACCCAGCACACCACACCTGACTCCCCACCAAGTGCACCATGAAGCAAGAGCAATTTCTGGCCATCACATGACCTCCCTTTATAAAGGGAGCTTTAGAGTTTGGCTCAGGCTCTCTACCCAGAATGCCAAGCAGCTGTTCTTATTTCCCATGGTGCCTCCTTACAGGACACTTGAGTGGAAATCACTGGTACTAACTAAATGACTACTGGAAATGTGCCCAGGACATGGCAAGCTAAGTTCTATACCCCTCTACACAATGAAGAGTTATACATTTGCTCATCCTTAGACATTGAGAATTGACTTTAGGTGCATTGGCTATAATGCACAGAATTATATTTACATGAACTTACAGATGAGTTATTGGCATATAAACCAGCCTTCCTGTTCTCTATCCCTGGGTTTTCCCTAGTTGTTTTATACAAAGAATTCTACTTCTTCATTTTATTCAAAAGTGACATTAGTCTTGGCCAGGGAAATGGAAAGGAAAGGCAAGACAATGTAGAGAGATAATTCTTCATAATATTTTTGTGAGTTTTAATTTTAAAAGCAGCCCATAAAATGATAGTGGCAGCTGGGCGCAGGGGCTCACGCTTGTAATCCCAGCACTTTGGGAGGTCAAGGCAGGCGGATCACAAGGTGAGGAGTTCAAGACCATCATGGCCAACACAGTGAAATCCCATCTCTATTAAGAATACAAAAATTAGCTGGGCGTGGTGTTGGGTGCCTGTAATCCTAGCTACTTGGGAGGCTGAGGCAGGAGAATCACTTGAACCCAGGAGGCGAAGGTTGCAGTGAGCTGAAATTGTGCCACTGTACTCCCGCCTGGGTGACAGAGCTAGACTCCATCTCAAACAAAACAAAACAAAACAAAACAAAAGTTAGTGGCAATTCTGATGACGTGAGAATTAGCATACAGAACAAGGGCCAGAGGCTTCAAGAGCGTTTGTGGGCCAGGCGAGGTGACTCACGCTTGTAATCCCAGCACTTTGGGAAGCTGACGTGAGTGGATCACCTGAGGTCAGGAGTTCAGGAGCAGCCTGGCCAACATGGTGAAACACTGTCTCTACTAAATATACAAAAAATTTAGCCAGGTATTGTGGCAGACGCCTATTAATCCCAGCTATACTTGGGAAGCTGAGGCAGGAGAATCACTCAAACCCAGGAGGTGCAGGTTGCAGTGAGCTGAGATTGTGTCACTAAACTCTAGCCTAGGCAACAAGGTGACACTCTGTCCCCCCCCCAAAAAAAAAAAATTTGGCTGGGCTCACACCTGTAATCCCAACACTTTGGGAGGCCAAGTTGGCTGGATCACCCGAGGCCAGAAGTTCAAGACCAGCTTGGCCAACATGACGGCATGGTGAAACCTCATCTCTACTAAAAATACAAAATTAGCCGGCAGTGGTGGTACATGGCTATAATCCCAGCTACTCAGAAGGCTGAGGCAGGAGAATCTCTTGAACCCAGGAGGCAGAGGTTGCAGTGAGCTGAGATCATGCCATTGCACTCTAACCTGGGCAAAAAGCAAAACTACACTCAAAAAAGTGTTTGTGAAACATTAAGCTGGGGAAGTGCTGGTGACAGCAAAGATGATGATACATTATGTGCCAGCCAGGCACCATGCTTAGCCTTTCAGAGGCACTTATCTCATGCAACCCATCCTGATGGCAGCCCTCTGAGGCAAGCTGTGTGATTACCCTCCAAGAGAGTGTGGCTTTGGAAAGCTGTGGTGTGAACTGAGAACCAGCTCAGAGCCAGGCCCCCAAGCTGGATGAGTCAGGAGCTGAAGGTCAGAACAACCAGCACCCTGAAAGGACCCAGGTTGGCAGGATTTCCTGTACCTGAGGACCTGGCTTAGTATCAGTGATCAGTCTCCCAACAACATCCCTTCCTCAGCTGGAGCTTACAAAGGCATTCCAGCCATGGGGGTCACAGAATATGGGGAAAGCCCTGAGAAGAGATGTATCTGTTGGCTTTCAAGCTATTTTGGTACCAGGGAGATGTTTCAGGGGTTCTAGTCAATGCTGACTCACTTCTTTTTTTCTGTGTGTGTGTTTACTGTTATAGAACTGTAAGAGAAAGCAACATTCACCTTTAAATGTGTTACAGATCAAATGGTAACCCACTGAAGACTACCTTGTGCTAGAATGGAACTGCCCTTGCCATCTCTCTTTAACAGAAGCACATCCTGAGAACCTACCTGAGAGCTCAAGGTAAGAGTCTGAACACTGTCACCACATACAGACAGCTAACTATCTCCTTACCGTACAACCAAAGCAAGAAACAAACACATGCGACGCCGTCAAGGTAGAAGACACCACTGTTTACTACCCTAGTCCCAAATATCTGTGTACATTAGCACAGCCTTACCTAGCTCTTCTGTCATTGTCTTTTTAAGTAAACATTACACATTTGAATTTGTAGCAATGAAATACTGCTTTTATCCGTTTTATATATTCAGTGTATTCATATCACAAATGAGGCAACTAACTTTAGAAGGTGAACTTGCCTAAAACACAAGACTCAGCTACTAAAGAAAGTCTAGCACACCCACCCTCACCACAGCCAGGCCAATACTCTACCAATCCTCCTGGCCACCCTGGGATATTCTGATCCCTCCCAGTTCACGGCTGGGCCAGTGGAGGCCCTGAGAGGATATGAGACAGCTGGACTAAGAACCTGTCCAACAGCCTGTGCTCTTACCATCTCCAGATTCAGGAGAGAGAGCTTCTGGAGAGTGAAAGGTACTCATCCTTTATAACACAGTGTATAGTACTTGGCAGCCAGGACTCTAAAAGGGAACGTTGAACAGATTTGTGCAAGGAAATTCCAGCATGTAGGTGAGTTAGAAAGCACCATGGGCCAGGCGCAGTGTCTCACACCTGTAATCCCAGCGCTTTGGGAGGCCGAGGCGGATGTATCACAAGGTCAGGAGTTTGAGAACAGCCTGGCCAAGATAGTGAAACCCTGTCTCTACTAAAAATATAAAAACTAGCTGACTATGGTGGCGGGCACCTGTAATCCCAGCTACGTGGGAGGCTAAGGTAGAGAAATGCTTGAACCCAGGAGGCAGACATTGCCGTGAGCCGAGATCACACCACTGCACTCCAGCCTGGGCAACAGAGCGAGACTTCTCTTAAAAAAAAAAAAAAAAAAAAGAGGGCCGGGCGCAGTGGCTCAAGCCTGTAATCCCAGCACTTTGGGAGGCCGAGGCGGGTGGATCACGAGGTCAAGAGATCGAGACCATCCTGGTCAACATGGTGAAACCCCGTCTCTACTAAAAATACAAAAAATTAGCTGGGCATGGTGGCACGTGCCTGTAATCCCAGCTACTCAGGAGGCTGAGGCAGGAGAATTGCCTGAACCCAGGAGGCGGAGGTTGCGGTGAGCCAAGATCGCGCCATTGCACTCCAGCCTGGGTAACAAGAGCGAAACTCCGCCTCAAAAAAAAAAAAAAAAAAGAAAGAAAAAGAAGAAAGAAGCACCATGGATGCTTGCTCTCATGGCACAGGTGGGCCCCACCCCAGCCAAGGACCTCATGACCCAGTGACAGGCCACAGTGGCAGAAAACACTCAGAGCCTCTGCACAGCCCAGCAGTCTATAATCAGTAAACCAGGGCAGGGGCTGCATGAACACTCCACCCCAGGAAAGAGAGGTGCACCTGTTGGTTTATTTGGGAACAAGAGTTAGCTCTGCCAGGCAGTGACCCAAAGATCACCCCTCCAATGGTGAGAGAGAATATGTTCTAAGCCTCAGAACTCACAGGAACAAGTGGATCAAGTGTAAGAAAATGAGGCTGAGGCCAGGTGCAGTGGCTCATACCTGTAATCCCAGCATTTGGGGAGGCCGAAGTGGGCAGATCACAAGGTCAGGAGTTCGAGACCAGCCTGGCCAAAATGGTGAAACCCCATCTCTACTAAAAATACAAAAAAAATTAGCTTGCCGTAGTGGCGGATGCCTACAGTCCCAGCTACTTGGGAGGCTGAGGCAGGGGCTGAAAGCACATCCAGGATTCTGTCCTCCACAGTCCCTAGGAGAAGGAGCCACAAGAGGGATAGGAAAGAGATGCCTGGTTTCTCTTGCCAACCTTCTTTTGGGATCTGTTCTCTAAAGGCTTTGCCTGTCATGCTTTGCTACCTAAAGATGATAGACAGCCAAACTTCAGTTATCCACAAGTGGCTTATCCATTTGGAGATTAGCTAAGCAAAATTAAAATCTCAGACCGGGCTGGCTTCCCCCAGCCTGTCCTCCATTGATTATCTCTCAAGGAATGAAAGCTAACTTTTGCCTGAGCAAACAGAATTAGGAATGTAAATCTGCTGCTGGGGGAAAAAACACAAACATGACAAAAGCTTTCCCTGTGTTACAAAGCCAAGCTAAAGTGATTGTTGGCTTCTCTGTGCCAGGATTGACCCTCTGTGGCTGCAGTCCCCAGGTTTTCTGGGGAGCCTGTGAAAGTCCGAAGTCTAGGCACAGCGTTAAGTTCAGACAACACAGAACATGAAAGAGCTTGGTTACACAACCCAGAAGAGAAGGGGTGGAGGGAGACAGATCTCAAAGGGAACATCCAGAACTTCCATGCTGGGGCCTCAGGAGAAAAGCATTCTTTGTCCTAGAGATAAGAGAGAAGATAGAGGCTGATGTGAAGAGATCAAGCCAGGGGCAGAATGCTGTGACTGCCTGTGGCACTCAAAAGAGCTGCCCTGCCCGCAGCCCTGCGCTTAGACACCCTGCTGTAGTTAGGGGCCATGCCTGCCAGGTCATGGCCCACTCTCCCTGAGTGCAGGTCATCACCACTCAACACTAAGCCCCAGTCTTGCTGCCTTCACAGATTTCCTAAAGCTTTTCTTCCTAAGGATTGAGCAGCTTGGGAATGGGGCCCAAATGGTACCAAAGGCACTAGTGCACACCCCCACCCTTGGTGGCTCTTGAACTCTGGAAGCCTCAAGGGTAGTCTGAAGCGGCCTCCTCCCACAGCCCTGGAAAACTCGTAAGGGCAATGCATTAAGGTCCAGCTCTCTACGCTTTTCTGGCCCCCTTCTTCTTGAGCATATGCCCATCTCAATTCATCCTTCTCTAACCAGCCCCCAAGAAGTGGGGCCAGTGAAAGCTAGGGAGGAGATCTCAACTGCTCCAGACTCAGCTTCAGGTTGAACTCCAAGTGGGGGAAATGTCCCAGCCCACTAAGCTCATAAATCCAGCAGTGCCTAGGGCATCTGGGCCAGTTAAAGACACTTAGGCCAAGCCCCAAGGAGACATCCCACTGTCAAGCCTGAGGCTTCCTGCCCCTGTGGCACCAGTCTCTGGAACTGGCCTCTTTCTCTCTGGCCTCAGGAGGGGATGAGAGGTATGGACTGTGCCTAGTCAGTGGGGGGCCCAAGGAATGAACTCTCAGAGAGATGTCTCTTCACCTCTGATGTTTTCAGCATCCCCACACCATGCCAAACAGATGCCCCTGCTGTTTAACCAAGCCCAGGCACACCCAGCTAGCCAGCCCAGAGCATGAGAGCCAGCACGTCTTCACCTGCTGGGTCTCTGTTAGGGAAGTTCTGGCTATGGGGCTGGAGGTGGGGCCAGCAGGTCTGTGAGAGTGTATGTTGGAGGGGCAGGGCAGGAGCGCGTTTGTACACCAAGGGACAGTGATGTCAGTGTTACGACACAGACCAAGGACAAAACACACAAAGCCTCAAATGTTAGAATGAAAAATTTTATCATCACTCCTGTTCACCCCACAGAGTCTGCGGGGTGCTAAAGGGCACACCAGTGGGATCCCAGGAAGGGGGTCTATATCTGCTTTATCAGCCCCCAAAGCCATATATTGGGGTGGCCCAATATAAAGCTACTCATTAGTTTAGTTCCTGAGCAGACTTGCTAATAAACCTCAAAACACAAAAGTCTACTTCACTAGCCAGAAATGAAAGCAGGAGCTAGATCTGAGTGGGAAGGGAAGAGGGCAGCATGGGTTAACTCTAGTTGGAATTGTGCCAGAGTCTTCTCTGGAGGCCAACTCACTCCTGGAGTGGGGGGAGGAGTGGTCAGGCCCCAGTCTAGAAACCCCAGGCCTATGGGAAGTGATGCCAGGGGAGGGGAAGCAGAACTACTGGCTAGTTCCCAGGAAGGCACCAAACTCCAAAATCACACAGGCAAGGACAGATACCCAGGTGTGCCACCTGTGAAAGGGGGGAAAAGGCAAGAGAGCCCAGAAAGAAACTTGGATGCTATAGGGGGATCCAGAAAGGTGCTCCTTGCTACCCCCATTTGGGGGCTCTGAGATGGGAAAGACTCCAAGTCGCCCAGGGAGGAGCTGCACATGGTGGGCAGGACTGTAACCCTGCTAGCCTCTCCCAAAAGCAGGGGTCTCAGGCCAGCTGCCACTCCTGTTCCCCTCCACTGTCAAACCTCTCCAGGGAGGCCCAGGCTAGCCAACAGGCCACTGGGTAAAGGCCCTGCTTCCCTCTGGGGCGGTCCAGCCCTGCCTCAGATATCCTGGCGGAGCTGGGCAGAAGAGAGCGTTGCTGGAGTGTGCTGGGCCCAGGTTTTCAAGGGCTGGGAATGATTTTTTTAGAGAAAGGGAAAAGGCGGTGTCAGGAACTGAATGGGACGACCTCCACAAAGCAGGCTGGGCAAAGTCCCATGATGGCAGGTCGCTAGGAAGAGGTTCCAGGGGCGGCAGGCCGCTGCTGCTCCCAACCCACACCTGGAAAAAGGGCAGAGAGTGCAGGTTACCCCCCCAGGCCACCGGGCTTGCCCCCACTGCCCTCTGGGCTCCTCCTACTCTGCCCGGGCTGCTCAGCACACTACCTGAGTCAGAATGTATGCTCTGTGATGAGAGATCAGAGACAGAGAGAGAGAGAGAGAAGGCAGCAAGGCAAAGACAGATCCCAGCAGGCCCACCCTGGGTTATCCTCCTCCAGGGAGACTGCTTAGCCCAGCACCTGTGAACACTGTCCATGCCTAGCCCCCAGGGGCTCTGCCCTACTTACAGCACATTCATCCCTCCCTGCCGATCTCCCTGAACCCTCTCCCGTTGCCACCAGGATAAGGAGAAGTAGGTTATCATATCAGAGGCTGTAGTGCGCACCCCACACTCGCGGCTCGCCCTCAGTTGGTGGGAACTTGGCATGGGAGAGGGGAGATAACCAAGGAGAAGACAGAGGGGTGTTCACTATCCACACAGGAAGGCTCAGTGGCCAGGAGAGGAAACTCAATCTTCTGGGCACCAGCAGGGCCCCCAGATATTGTTCAAGCAGGTAAGCCAAGGGTGAGAATCTATCTGATCCAGCCTTCCCTACCTGCTACTTTGCAAAGAGCTCAAGAGAAGAGGAGACTACCTTGCTCTCCAGTCTCTCAGAAACCCTGGCTCAAGATGGGTTAAACAGATGCCAGTGTGGGAGAGGGGACCACCCACTCCCTACCTCCGACCTCCCCACTTCCTTGTGACCTAAGCTAAGGGGACTCAGGAAGAGATCTAACTCCGGTCAGAAAAGGAGAAGAGTGGTTGGCTGGACCACCAGGAGTCCTTTTAAAAAAAATCTGCAGTCCCTACAAACTGCTGGGAACCAACAGCCAGGCCCAGCACACTGCCGCATCTCCCAACACAACATCTGTGCGATATGGCCCACCATCCAAGGAGCCAGCAAACACCAGGAGAGGAAAGCCAAGCAACAGAGTGAAGGCAAAGACAGGATGGGAACCAGGACCAAGCAACCAGGAAGGGGGAACATCAGCCGTGGGGGAAGGGGGACTGGGGGAAGAACAAAGGAGGAAAGCAGAGGGAGGGTGGAGGAACAGAGGAGGGGAGGTGTGCAAAGCGGTGGGCAGTCAGCCGGGCCCCCGGCACACACGGCAGCTGGCTCATGGCTGCAACCATGAGAACAGCAACATCTCCTTCAGCCCATCTCTCTGCCCTGGCCCAGCCCCTACCTGACACTTGTGAGGCCGCTCAGAAGTGTGCACCTGCTTGATATGTCCATTCAAGTGATCAGGCCTGGAAAAGAGAGAACCAAGAGGGACTTTAGAAACTTGGCCAGACCTCACCACACAGGCACACATGCATACGTGTACACACACACACTGCTGGAGAGGACTGCCTCTCCCCCACCCCAGCATGACAAAGACAAAGTCACTACCCAGATCTGGCTCCACAGGCCCAGGCCTCTCTGCCCTGGTTTTCTCTGGAGGGGGAAGGGAAGTGGGCACTTGTCTCTGATCTCCTCCCCACCCCCTCAACTCCCCCCACCAGAAACTCAATGATTTCTAGGACCAGAGGCGGTAGCAGTAGAATGAGACAGAGCTGCCTCACTGCAGCCTTTCCAGGAGGGGTTATGTGTGATTCATTGTCCAGACTAAAGCCCCTTAGAAACTCAGCATTCCCCTCCCCCAGCCTCTCCCGCCACGGGCAGCCAATGAATGCCACCCGGATGGAATTCAGTCCCCAGAGGCCAGCAGTGGAGCCTTAAGTCCCCAGCTGGGCTGGTAAGCCAGATGCCCGCCTGAGCAGGTGGGCAGGGTCTGCCTGACCGGTAAGACTGGTTCCCGGTTGGGGCCCCTCTGAGGGAGTTCTCCATTCCTGTGTTCACATGCACAAGGTCCTCCAATCCAAGTTAAAACCAGCCTTTTAGGAGAAAAACAAAACAACCCTCTGCTCCCAGACAAGCCCTCAGTTCCCCAACAAGCTAACTAGAAAGTGAACCTACATAGAGATCCTGCCCCGCTTTCTTTCTGTCTTGAGAACAAAAAGGAGCTCTGTGGGTCCCATTAGGCTCTAGAGCTACCAGGTCAGAGCAGATCAAAGCTTTTGCTTATAAGCAGTAGCTCTGGATGCCCAGCTCTGTGTCCCATGATCCCCGGGTGGTGTAAGAGGCATGGCTGGAGTCTACTGATCAGGATGGCCAGTGTTCCATGTTGGGGAATCTGGTGCCTCAGGAGTGCAGGGAGTCCCAGATGCACTTGTTCCAGTCCCTCCCTCGGCAGCCATTCAAGCGGGGAAGTCGCTGAGGAGCCCAGTCTCCCGCCCCCAGAGGGGGCCCCACGCTTGGTGCCAGAAACACAAAGGGAGCCCAGGGAGAAGAATGGTGAGGTCCGGTGGCTCTGGCCTGAGGAATCCGGCCCCAAGAGAGACAGCAGGGCACACTTAGTGTCAAAGAACTTCCCTGAGGGAAGAGAAAACAGGTCTCGGGCATACCATCTCAAAATAAGGGCCCTTAAATCACTCTTCCCAAGCCTTGCACGGCTCTATAAGGTCAAGTGACCCACTACAAATCCCACATCCCCAGATCTTGGCAGGGGCCTTCTCAGGACTAAGATACATAGTGGCAGGGGAGCAGGGGAGGAACAGGGGGCCTTTCCTCACCTGGAGAAGCCTTTCCCACAGCTCTGGCAGATGTAAGGCTTGCCCACAGACCCATCATGAGACCGCACATGGTAGGACATGCGGTCTTTTCTCTTGAACCGCAGCCCACACACAGGGCAGGAATAGGGCTTCTCCCCAGAGTGGGACAGCTTGTGCCGATTGAGATGATACACATCACGGAAGATCTTGCCGCAGATCTCACAAGCAACCTGCTTCCTGGTCCGGCTCCTCTTTCGGGGACCATCGGGGTCTTCAGAGATGGGTAGCCCATTCTCACCCAGCCTGGGAGGTGGAAGGTCGATGTAGCCCAGCTGGAGGCTGGTGACACCGTGCTGGGCCTCGTGCTGCCGGAGCCGGTTGGCATCAGTGAACACCTTCCCACACAGGCCGCATGGAAGGATGCCTGCCTCCCTCAGGCCCCCTGGAGACCCAAACATTGAGTCCAGCAGGTTGGCCTTCCTTGGGCGGCCCCGGCCTCGCTTGCCAGTCAGGGGAGGGGCACTGGATGCCACACTGGGGAATGGGGAAGTCAGCAGTTGGGGAGATAGGGGTCCAGCCACCATGGGCAAACGGTCCACCCCAGGTAACACAGGCAAGGAGGCTTGGCCTGCAATGGCTGCACCAGCCGCCCTAGCTGCCTCCTCCTCTGGCTGCATACTGCCCGCGATTCCATTGCTGTTGGCTGCCAAGGCTGCCCCGTTGGTCATGTCCAAAGGGAAGCCCAAGTCCGATGTCCCAGGGGGCCGAAAGAGCATGATATCGGCGCGGGCAGGGGGTACCAGGATCTGCACGTTGGACTGTTTGATGACTTCCTGGCAGATCTCGATAACCGACCTCATCAGCAGGAACTTGGCGGCCGTCATGAGTTCGGGAAAGCTCTCCAAGCGCACCACAATGCGGGATGTGTAAGCAAAGTCCAGAATGTCCCCGAATACCTTGGAGCTGATAGTGTGCATCTCCAGCTCCCGGCTGCCCCCGGCCCCGCCGCCCGGGGCTGCCGTCGCGCCCCCCACGTCAGCCGGACCCCCGTCCGCAGCTCCGCCGTCGCCCAACTGGGCACTGAACACCGACTCAAAGTACTCGCTGCAGGCGGCCAGCACGGCGCGGTGCGCTGGGAAGCTCTCATCGCCTACCCGCAGGAGCACGTCGCAGAAGCGCCCGCCGTTTTTGCGCTGCTGGTTCAGGTTGTGCAGCATCTCAGTGCTGTGTCTGCTCACCTGGTAGGTGTAGCAGCCCGACGGGCCGCAGGAAGCGTCGTTCACCCGCTCCATGGCCGCCGCCCCCTCCCACTAGCCCGGCCGCCGCACCTGCCCGCCCCCTCCCTTCCCCTAGGCAGCGAGAAGTGGGGCGCAGCAGACGTGTCCACACTCCCCACACGTGCCGGCCCGGGGCTCTGTAGTCTCGCAGGTGCGCTGAGCGTACACGCCCCCAGCCCGGATCGGACTGTCTAGACTGCGGGGTGCACCACCCCCCGACACATAGCCAACCCCCGCCCTCGCTGGACTGCGCGCTGCTCTCTTCTCTCCGCCCGCCCGTCTCCCCTTCCCGGTCTACCTTCCGGGGGGGGGTGCGCGAGCAAAGAGGTGCGCCCCTCTAGCAAACGCGCCTGCCACCTCCCCTCCCGCCCGCCAGGCGGCGCCGGCGCGCAGCCAAGAGGGGCACGCGCACGCGAGGAGAAGGAGGGGTCCGCCGCGCAAGCGCGCGCGCGCGCGCCGCGGCTTTTCCCGGGCCCGCTGGGGGCGCGCGCTGCGTCCCCTGCAAAGCGCGAGCCGGGGCGGGGGCGCCGGAGCGGAGGAAACAAAAGGCGAAGGCGGCGGCGGCGGGGCGCGCACGGGGGCGGCGGCGCGGGCCGGATCCCGGAGCCTGGAGGGCGGTGGCGGTGGCGGCGGCTGGAGCGGGCGGGCGGCGGCAGCGGCGTCAGAGTGGGCCCTTCCCCGGGCCGGGAAAAGGCGGTGGCGGAGCGGCGGTGCTGCGGCCCCGGGCTCCGTGTGTTCGGAGCGGAGAAAAGATGGCAGCGGCTGCACTTCCTCTTGCACTTTCACCCCTGGGGGGAGGAGAAGGAGGGGGCGATACCAACAACACCCCCCCCTCGCTTGCAGAAAAAAAAAGAAACAGCGAGCTCGGAGTGGGGGCCCCCGGCGCCCCGGTCCTTGCACGTGCGCGCCCGGATGCCTAGCCCGGGCCACCCGGCGCTGCAAACTTTCCACTTTCTTTGTGCCGAGCGCCCCCCCCCTCACCAAGCCGAGGATGCACGTCCCCCCTTCCCTATTTATACACCCCCCCCCGACAGCTCTGCTCCCCCCGCTTCCTGCCCCCCCTCCCCATTCCCCAGCTCCGCCAATGCTAGAGCAGCCTGAGCCCCCGTCCGGCCCCCGCCTCCCCACCCCGCCCGCGGGGCCGGGGGCTGCAGTCTCAGCCCCCCCGGACCAATGCAAACGTAGCGCCGAGCCAGCAAACCAGCTCCCACTGCCCCTCCCCTGCCCGCTGAGAGTGGCGGCGAGCGGGGGTGGGGGGGGCAGGAACTGAGGGGTGCGGATCAGGGCCCCCCAGCCTGCGATGCGCACTAGCAGGTCGAGCGGGCGTCGTCCACGCTTCGGAGCCCCGCTTTCATGCGCGAAATCCCCAGAAGTCGTCTGTGACCGCCTCCCTGCTTCAAACACCAGAGAGGGCCCGGGGTCCTGGCCGGAGTCAGGCCGAACCTCCGGAGCTGCTTCTGCACCCGTACATTGACCGAACTGACGGGCTGCGAGCCCGGAAGAGCTGGGTAGATGAGGCCAGCGTCCAGCTTCTCCCCCAAACCACAGCGCGACGAGCTTTGTCCCTGGGGAGCGTGAAGTCACCGGCTCCGGGAGGCAATATGAGGGCGATGGACGGGGCAGGGAGCCCCAGGAGTCCTCAGGGAAGTGGGGGTGCCAGAGGAGTCGGGGACACCAGCGGGCCTCTCCAAGCTTGGAGCAGCCCCTGCGCCCGCTGCCCTGTGAGACGCTGGGTGCTCTAGCCATGGGCTCTGCCGCCAGGCCTCGGCGCTTTGTCCCCGGCCCGCCCGGGGATGCTACCGCGTTAGAGTTGGACTCCAAGGTTTGCCTGCCGGGGAAGTGCTGGCGGCTGCCGCTGGGCCGCCTGGCGCGGAGCCCCAGGCTGCAGGCGCCGCGTGTGCGGGCGGGAAGTTCCCACAGTTGCAAAGAGGGAGCGAAGTATGTGTTCCAAACTTTCCACGGTTCCAAACTGAGCGCTTCCATTAAGAGAAGCGGTGTGCGGGGGAAAAGCATTCTGGGTATTAGCATGCAAATGAACCGGCCCGGCTTCCAACTCCGCTCGGAATTCCCACCGCTACGCGCGGAGCTCGCGCCCAGCCACGCGCGCCCTGGGGCTTCTGGGCGTTGCCCTGGCGGATGATCCGAGTTCAAATTCGAGACCTCTTCGTTCTGGTTTTGTGTCCTGGTGCTTAGTCACTTGGCCTCCCTGAGATTCATTTGAACCGTTTCTTAATCTGTACACAGGGACAACAGCACCTGTCTTGCACACCTATGCTCTAGGGCGTAGTATATGCCAAACGCCCGTTGGAAATAATGAATGAGCCCTAGAGACTAAGTTCCGTGAACCTGAAGCCAGGAGATCTGTGTTCTAAGCCCAAACTCACTGTCACCTTTGGCTAGTGCCTCCATCTCTGAGCCACAGCTTTCTTGGGCAGATTTTGGGAACCGGTACATTTTATTTTCGAGAGAGCTGCTGGGAACATCCACAACGAAAGAGAAAGGGGTTTGATTATTGAGTGTCCGGTATATACGTATACACATCGTCTCTCCATGGTAGGTATAGATATTCCCATTCTACCATTGGAACTGGGGAAGGTGAGTGACCTGCCCAAGGCCACACAGATAGTGATGGAGCCAGGATTCAAACTGGTTAACTGCCCCTTCTCACCAGTTGGCTTCTGAAACCTGTCACCCGTCCATGGCTCCACTTGAACCAGGAACTGGCTCTCTACCTGCCATGCTTAGAAAATAGGGTGCCATGACTGACCCCATTTCAGTGGCTTCACCCTGTGAAGATGGGTTCATAGTGTGCTCTCAGGACCATCATCCATGGTGCTCTGAGGAAGACAGAACGTGCATCAGCCCTATTTTGCAGATAGAAAGCCTGAGGCTCAGGCCGGGTGCGGTGGCTCACGCCTGTAATCCCAGCACTTTGGGAGGCCGAGGTGGGTGGATCACGAGGTCAAGAGATCAAGACCATCCTGGTCAACATGGTGAAACCCCGTCCCTACTAAAAATACAAAAAATTAGCTGGGCATGGTGGCGCGTGCCTGTAATCCCAGCTACTCAGGAGGCTGAGGCAGGAGAATTGCCTGAACCCAGGATGAACCCAGGAGGCGGAGGTTGCGGTGAGCCGAGATCGCGCCATTGCACTCCAGCCTGGGTAACAAGAGTGAAACTCCGTCTCAAGGAAAAAAAAAAAAAAAAAGAAAGCCTGAGGCTCAAGGAGCCAGAGTGACCCAGGATCCCACCTTGTGGAAGTGGCCAGAGACAGTCCAGATGCTGTTCTGACCCCATCTGGGAGCTATTTTCCAAATGTTGCCTTGGCAGTGTTATTGTGGGGGTGGGAATAACCTCTCCACTTCATCCATTATGCCCTGTCTGGCCCATCTCTCAGGCTCCCAGGAATTCCATTATGTAACTTCAGGCTTCAAAGCATGCTTGCAGAATATGGTTTTTGTTCTTTGAGGTAACATTCACATGACATAAAAATAACAATTTTAAAGTGTGTAATTCACTAGCACTTAGTACATTTACAATGTTCTGCAACCACCAACTCTGTCGAGTTGCAAAACAATTTTTATCATCCCAAAAGAAAACCCCATACACGTTAAGAAGTCACTTTCCATTCCCTTCTCCCTTCATCCCATGGAAACCACCGATATGCATTCTGCCTCTGGATTTATCATTCTGGATTATTTATTTATTTGTTTATTATCGAGATGAAGTCTCTCTTTGTTACCCAGGCTGGAGTGCAGTGGCACGATCTCGGCTCACTGCAACCTCCACTTCCTGTGTTCAAGCGATTCTCCTGCCTTAGTCTCCCAAGTAGCTGGGATTACAGGCGTGTGCCATCACACCCATAAAAATTTTTGTATTTTTAGTAGAGACGGGGTTTTGCCATGTTGGCCAGGCTGGTCTCAAACCCCTGACCTCAGGTGATTCGCTCACTTCAGCCTCCCAAAGTGCTAGGATTACAGGCATGAGCCACCACACCTGGCCTGGATATTTTATTTAGATGGAATTATACAACACTGTATATGATACGGCTTCATAATGTTTTTTTTTTTTTTTTTTTTTTTGAGACGGAGTTTCGCTCTTGTTACCCAGGCTGGAGTGCGATGGCACGATCTCGGCTCACCGCAACCTCCGCCTCCTAGGTTTAGGCAATTCTCCTGCCTCAGCCTCCTGAGTAGCTGGGATTACAGGCACGCACCACCATGCCCAGCTAATGTTTTTGTATTTTTAGTAGAGACGGGGTTTCAACATGGTGAAACCCCG